>NW_027077883.1:0-326608 GCF_963930625.1 Muntiacus reevesi | reverse complement strand
TCTCCAGCAGCTTCATGGCAGCAATGAGAGCAATAGGCCCACTGAGCCACTAGGTCACAAGCGCAGATGAGCCTGTGTTTCGCCTGGGTATGTCTGGCCACAATCCCCGCAGCCTGCCCCTTCGCGGGGCAGTTTGCCCGGAGGCCAGGAAAGTCTCCGAAAGGCTGGCCTGGTGCAGGGACCATGCTGGTACCTGATCCTTGCTTGTGGGGCCTCTGAGCAGAACCGGCATTCTGTCGCTGGAAGACCTCCCCGCCTGCTTCCAAAGGCCTGGTTGCAAGCACTCTCGCCGGCTGGCTACTGCTCCCTCCCCAAGGGAGGTCCGCGTTTCCCTCAAGCCAGGCACTCTGCTCCCAAGCCCAGGAGAAAAACACTTCGTGGTGATCCTCTCTCAGGGCCCTTGCCCCTGAGCCTAGTGGCCAACTAGGGGCTCCACACTCCCAGGACAAGGCAGAACCACATGCACCCGTCTGTTCCTGCCCCTTGCACCGTCAGAGAGCTCGGATGAGCCAGAGTCTTTCAGGCAGCTCCTGGGCAAGCCCACCATCACCCCCTGTGTTTGAAGAGGCAGTTCCTACCTAGGGACACAGTGGGCCTCTTTCTCTCCCTGCTGAGCTGAGGCTGCTGGGCCAAAGAGGCTTTGGGCATCGACCCCCTTGCTGGCCTCTTCCCTCTGACCAGGCCGTCCGGGCTCCAGGCCCTTGCAGTGTGGAGAGAGCCCCTGCCAGAAACCTCCCCTCGAAGTAGGCCTCAAATGAGGCCTATGCTCCAGGGGAAAGGCGCTAAGGGAATGAGCCTGGGGAGGCGCCTGGGCATGTCTGGACACAGTCCCCACAGCCTGCCCCTTCGTGGGGCTGTACCCCCGGAGGCCAGGAAAGTCTGGTCAAGGCTGGCCTGGGGCAGGGTCCATGCTGTGACCTGCCCCTGGCCTGTGGGTCCTCTGAGCAGAACCGGCCCTCTGCCGCTGGAAGACCTCCCCGGCTGCCTCCAAAGGCTGGTTTGCAAGCCCTCTCACCGGCAGGCCACCGCTCCCTCCCCGAGGGAGGCCCGCGTTATCTGCAAGCCTCGCACTCTGCCTCCAAGCATGGGAGAAAAGTGCTTCGCAGTGGTCCTCTCTCAGGGCCCTTGCCCTTGAGCCTGGGGGCCAGCTAGGGGCTCCACACTCCCAGGCTAAGAACAGAACCACATGCACACGTCTGTTCCTTCCCCCTACACCGTCAGAGAGCTCGGGTGAGCCAGAGTCTGTCAGGCAGCTCCTGGGCAAGCCCAGCTGCACCGGCTGTGTGGGAAGGGGCAGGGCCAACCTAGGGGAACAGTGGGCCTCTTGCTCTCACTGCTGCCCTGAGGCTGCTGGACCAAAGAGGCCTTGGGCATCGACCCCCTTGCTGGCCCCTTCCCTCTGACCAGGCTGTTCGGGCTCCAGGCCCTTGCAATGTGAAGACAGCCCCTGTTCATTCATATGTAACTCCTGTGAGTTAATTTATGAAATGAGATTTTGGTCCTAAGCACATTTCTTAGAAGTAAATAAGAAATTTAGGTAAAGATTATGAAAGTTTGTTTGAAGCTACGACTGTACTTCCTCATCTATCAATTTTAGTAGCTGTTTTTCAAACACCATTGTTTGAAGGGAGCTTTGTTTTTCTCAGCTCCATCTCCCATCTGCTACATTTATTAACAAAGCCATAATCTGGGATTTATGATATTAGTTGCTGTCGAAATTAATGTAATGCTATGCTCTCAATGTTTTACTGAGACAGCATGGATCAGTAAAAGGGTTTGAAACATAAACTATAGTAAGCATTTGAGAAAAGTGAAACATTCAATGAATGGAATCAATTTTAGAATTAATATGTGCTCACCTTTGTACTCACATACTGTTTGGTTGCAGGTACAATTTAAAGGATTAGGTGAAAGAAAATTCTGTTAAAAAGGAAACAACCTATTACTTGGGAAATGAAATTGCCAACAAAAGAAAAGATGAAGCTATTGTATTTTAAAGTGGCCTCCAATCTATGTCCCAGGATAAAATGTTTTGACAAAGATAATTAATCTCTCTTCTGCCTCAGAATACTAGATTATTAACACTTGTTTGTGTGTGTGTGTGTGTGTGTTAGTTTAGTATTCAGCACTAAAGGAAATAAACTACCAAATCATTAAAAGAGGGGAGGGTGAACTAGTATAGGAGGAAAGACAGAGTCCTGTTATAGAAGACTTTTCTTGCTTTAATAGTTTTCTTAAAGCCTTTTATTCCTGCAACTAGAGTGAAAGGAAGCAACGCCTCTCTTCCTTGGCATCATTCCCTTAGCCTGCCTTCCCATTCCCTCTGGTTCAAGTCGAACAAGACTGGACCTGAGCCTTCCTCCAAGCTTCTTGCCTCACGAATTTACTAAACCCTGGAAAGCAGTGAGTAGTTTACAATATTCATGTCGAATAACAATAACAAAAAAGGAAAGTCTACTCTTCTCTTGTCCTATAAGCAAAAATAGATGGTAGACATAAATGTATTATACAACTTATAAACTATAAAACTTCTAGAAGAATTCATAGGAAAACCATTTTGTGACCTTGAGTGAGGCAAGCTTTTTTATTTTTTAAATTAATTTATTTATTTTAATTGGAGGCTAATTACTTTACATTATTGTGGTGGTTTTGCCATACATTGACATGAATCAGCCTTGGGTGTACATGTGTCCCCCATCCTGAACTCCCCTCACACCTCCCTCCCCATCCCTCAGGGTCATCCCAGGGCACCAGCACTGAGCACCTTGTCTCATGCATTCATTGAACCTGGACTGGCGATCTGTTTCACGCTTGATAATATACATGTTTCAATGCTATTCTCTCAAATCATCCCACCCTCGCCCTCTCCCACAGAGTCCAAAAGACTGTTCTATACATCTCTGTCTCTTTTGCTGTCTCATATACAAGTTTATCATTACCATCTTTCTAAATTCCATATATATGCATTAATATCCTGTATTTGGTGTTTTTCTTTCTAACTTCACTCTGTATAATAGGCTCCAGTATCATCCACCTCATTAGAGCTGATTCAAATGCATTCTTTTTAATGGCTGAGTAATATTCCATTGTGTATATGTACCATAGCTTTCTTATCCTATCATCTGCTGATGGACATCTAGGTTGCTTCATGTCCTAGCTATTATAAACAGTGCTGTGATGAATATTGAGGTACATGTGTCTCTTTCAATTCTGGTTTCCTTGGTGTGTATGCCCAGGAATGGGATTGCTGGGTCATATGGCAGTCCTATTTCCAGTTTTTTAAGGAATCTCCACACTGTTATCCATAGTGGCTGTACTAGTTTGCATTCCCACCAACAGTGTAAGAGGGTTCCTTTTCTCCACACCCTCTCCAGCATTTATTGCTTGTAGACCTTTGGATAGCAGCCATCCTGATTGGTGTGTAATGATACCCCATTGTGGTTTTGATTTGCATTTCTCTGATAATGAGTGATGTTGAGCATCTTTTCATGTGTTTGTTAGCCATCTGTATGTCTTCTTTAGAGAAATGCCTGTTTAGTTCTTTGGCCCATTTTTTGATTGGGTCGTTTATTTTTCTGGAATTGAGCTGCAGGAGCTGCTTGTATATTTTTGAGATTAACTCTTTCTGAGTTGCTTCATTTGCTATTATATTCTCCCATTCTGAAGGCTGTCATTTCACCGGCAAGTTTTTTTTAGATAGAGCACCAAAAACATATTTTATTAAAAAAAAAAAACCAACATCTGATCATTTAGACTTCAAAATGTTAAACTTCTCTTCAAAAGAGACTGTTAAAATGAAAATACAAGATACGGACTGGGAGAAAGTATTTGTTAAATGCACATCAATTAAAAGATTTGTATCCAGGATATGTAAAGAATTCTCTAAACTTAAAAACAAAAGATACAAGTGCCACCATATAGTTATTAAAAGGACCAAATCTGGAGCACTGAAAACCCCAAATTTTGGCAAGGATGTAGAACAATAGGAACTGTCATTTATTCTTGATGGGAATACAAAATGGTGCAGCCACTTTGGAAGACAGCTTGGCAGGTTCCTACAAAGCTTAACATACTCTTACTATACAATCCATCAGTCATATTGGTATTTACTCAGCAGAGTTAAAAACTTAAATCCACAGAAAAACCTGCACACAGATGTTTATAGCAGTTTTATTCATAGTTGCCAAAACTTGGAAGAAACCAAGAAGTACTTCAGTAAATGAATGAATAAATTAATTGTAATAATTCATATAAAGGAATACTATTCAGCACTAAAAGAAACAAACTACCAAATCATTAACAGACACGAAAGAAACATTATGCTTATAACTAAGTAAGAGATGAGATGGTTGGATGGCATCACCAACTCAATGGACATGGGTTTGGGTGGACTCTGGCAGTTGGTGATGTACAGGGAGGCCTGGCATGCTGCGGTTCCTGGGGTTGCAAAAACTAGGACACAACTGAGAGACTGAACTGAACTGAAGTAAAAGAAGACAATCTGGAAGAGCTTCATACTATATAATTCCAGCTATATGACATTCTAGAAAAGGCAACTCTGTTGAGAAACATCATTGTTTCTTGAGGGACGGTGAGGGTGTGTGTGTGTGTGAGTCACTCAGTCATGTCCGAGTCTTTTCGACTCCATGGACTGTATAGTCTGTTTGGTTCTTCTGCCCATGGAATTTCCGAGGTGTGAATACTGGAGTGGGTAGCCAATTCCTCCTCCTGGGGATCTTCCTAACTCAGGAGTCAAACCCAGGTCTCCCACATTACAGGCAGATTCTTTACCAGCTGAGCCACCAGGACAGCCCCTGGTGGAGGTACAACCAAAGCACTGAGTTTTAATGTCCATGAAAATCCTCCGTATGATCTTCTAGTTATGGCTGTATGTCACTATACATTGATCCAAACCCACAGAATGTACAGTACCAAGAATGACCCCTAAGGTAAATGCCAACTTTGGGTGGCTGTGCTGTGTCACTGGAGATTCATACTTGGTAACAAATTTATGTAACATTTTCATGAGTGATGGTAATAATGGGCAAGATGATTCATGTAGGGAGTACTTGAGGTTATATGGGAAATCTCTGTACTGTCCTCTTAATTTTGTTGTGAGCTTAACTCTGCTCTCTAATACACCATGTTAAGTGAAAGTAGCTAGCCTCAAAAGGCTACATACTGTATGAGTCCGTCTTAGTGTCATTCTGGAAAACAAAACAAGAGGGTAGGAAAGTGGCTAGAGATGGGGAGAGGGGTTGGTCACAAACAGGCTCAAGTGAATTTGGGGAGATGATGGAAATGTTCTATGTCTTGATTGCAGTGGTAGTTGTGTGACTGTATGCATTTATCAAAACTCATAGAACTGTACTCTATGGTGACTTTTACTGTATATAAATTATACCTTTATTTTTTTTTTAATGTGAAAAACAAGCTAAAAACCCTAAAATGACCTCTGACCGAGTGTTAGCATGGTCACTGTTGCTGAAGACTTCTGGCTCCTTAGCTCTCTAAAAATAGGGTCACCAGCTAATCCCATGAATATTTGTGACTCCAGGTCACAATAGTTGTGCAATGGTTTGTCTCTTATCTTGTAGAGAGCTGCTGACTGATGATGAAAGACAAGACAGGGAGAACTTTCTTTTTTTCTTTCTTTCTCTTCTTGTTCTTCCTCCATTTTCTGCTTTCCACTAGCTCTTTTCCTTCACTTCTTTTCCCTATTTATCAGTCTGTGTGTAGCTGAAAGGGATCTGCTAGAGGCTATGGTGAGTGGGACAAATGGAAGCATTTGCTCTGGTCAAAAGTGTATTAGTAAATGATTAACAACCAGCTTTGTGAAGCACACATATTAACACACATGCAGATTTATTTTAAACTCTACTGATATAAAGGGTATAGAACACATAGTTTGCAAATCCTAATAAAATTTACATCATTCTTTAGTGTCAATTCCATATAACCAGTTGATTTCCATCAAATGTTTCACTGAGTTTTGCTGAACTTTGGTATCTGTAGGTTTCCCTAGTAGCTCACTTGGTAAAGAATCTGCCTGCAATGCAAGAGACCCTGGTTTGATTGCTGGGTCGGGAAGATCTGCTGGAGAAGGGATAGGTACCCAGTCCAGTATTCTGGCCTGGAGAATCCCATGGGGGAAATCCACGGGGCCGCAAAGAGCTGGACACGACTGAGCAACTTTCCCTTTCTTGTCTGTAGCCAACATGCCATTGTAAATAATAAACAAATGTGGTTTTGCAAGAATCTTGGCTGATATTTTCATTAACATTAATGATTGAGATGAAAGTGAAACAACAAGAGATATGTGTTGGATCCTGACTTAATCAGGTCATTAATCAGTGACCTGAGTGACTTGGATTCATTTGATGATAGTTTTTGAGTACTGGAGGAATAGTTCCTTGAACTTTGTGCTGGTCACAGTGCAACAGTTATAGACACAACATTTTAAGAATTTTATTCTACATTGTTAACATTTTCTCTGTCACTATACAATCAACAAAAATATGTGAGCCCAAATTTGGAGCTTTCTTCTGTTTCCATGATTTAAATACTCTCACCCTGAAGGATTCCAGACTACCAAGGTGAAAACACTGGATGAAGAGGCGTCCTCCAGCACACCATTATACCCCATTTCTGCAATGTAGATGCAGTAGACAGAAACAGCATCAGGAACACAGACGCCAGCAAAATGTAAATGATTAAAAATGATGACTTGTATGTATTTATGACCTTAGCTTTGAATAGAATTTATTTAACTGAAAGCGTACATCCTTTAATTTTTAATAATGACTTTGTTTTAGAGCTAGCTCACAAAACTCCTGAAATTTAACCATCAGTTCTCTGGCACTTCTTTGAGTTGGCTCCAGTTCATTAAGGATTCAAGTGCAAGGCCACGAGCCCCCCGCCACCCCCCTACCACACACACACAGATTCCACAGCAGCAGAGGCAGCGTGAAGGGAGAGTGCGTGCAGACATATGTTGCTTCTCTGAGCCCTGCTACCCTCAATGTGCTGCCAGGGCTGCTCCAGCCTTATGTGATATTTTCCTGAGCTACTCAGACTGATTGTCAGGGCTAAAATATCCATTGTCATAAGCTACACTTTATATGAAAAATGGATATGAATTTCAGTGGAATAATGGTTTGACATTCTTCATTAAATTTCATCCATTAAAATATTGTGTCCTTAATGAGAACTTGTTGTTGAAGGAAAATATTGTTATTCTGAAATTCCTCTTATTTTTAAAGCCAAATCTGAAAAGATTTTCATCAAAATGTGAACAGTTATCTTGGATGGTGAGATTTTATTTTTCCTTCTTGTAATTTTCTGTAGTTTACAAATTTTCTACAATAAATATGCAACACGATGGTAATATGTAAAAAGAACTGAGACAAATCTTTGTTCACTTGATATGCTAAAGTGCATTGATGTTATCCTTTTAAAGACCAAAACAATAAATCGCATTTTCAGTAAAAAGAATGCCCAAGGAAACAGACATTACTATGTTCAGTTTCATTTGAAAGCCAGATGTCCAGGAATTGGATATGGCTAATTATCAAATTCTACCCAGATGGAGTGTTTTCTTTTCTTTTTTTCTATCATCAGATGGAAAAGCAAGTATCTCTAGCTGCTTACTTTATTACATTTAATCACTTTAGTTGGAAAACTTTAAAGAATAGATGCAGCTTAGAAAAAGGGCAGTTTATTCTATCATGAATGAAAAGTTGAAATGGGTACAAGAAATAGAAGAAAAAGAATTAAAATGTGTAATTAGCTATGTGATAAAGAATTTTAAGCTTGTTCTTTGGCCAATTCCAGCAGTGTTAGAAATGAAATTGATCCCATCTCTTTTGGGGTTGGTCTTCCTGAATTAATCTATTGCTGTGTAACAAATTACTCTAAGACTTATCAGCTAAAAACAATAGCGATTATTTCACAACTTCTGTAGGTCAGGAAAATTATGACCAACCTAGATAGCATATTTAAAAGCAGAGACATTACTTTGCCAACAAAGGTCCGTCTAGTCAATGCTATGGTTACTCCAGTGGTCATGTACAGATGTGAGAGTTGGACAGTGAAGAAAGCTGAGCGCTGAAGAACTGATGCTTTTGAACTGTGGTGTTGGAGAAGACTCTTGAGAGTCCCTTGGACTGCAAGGAGATCCAACCAGTCCATCCTAAAGGAGATCAGTCCTGGATGTTCATTGGAAGGACTGATGCTGAAGCTGAAACTCCAGTACTTTAGCCACCTCATGCAAAGAGTTGGTTCATTGGAAAGGACCCTGATGCTGGGAGGGATTGGGGGCAGGAGGAGAAGGGGATGACAGAGGATGAGATGGCTGGATGGCATCACCAACTCGATGGACATAGGTTTGGGTAGACTCCGGGTGTTGGTGATGGACAGGGAGGCCTGGCATGCTGCGATTCATGTGGTTGCAAAGAGTTGGACATGACTGAGTGACCAAACTGAACTGAATGGAACTGATAGGTTGGGAAGTTGAGCATGGTTTATGAATTAGTTGGCTGCCTATGACTCAGGGGGCTTCCCTTGTGGCTCAGCTGGTGAAGAATCTGCCTGCAATGCAGGAGACCAGGTTCGATCCCTGGGTTGGGAAAATCCCCTGGAGAAGGAAAAGGCTACCCACTCCAGTATTCTGGCCTGGAAAATTCCATGGACTGTATAGTCTATAGGGTCCCAAATAGTCAGACACGACTGAACGACTTTACTTTCACTATTATTCAGGGTCTTTCTGTGAAGACCAGGGCTGTGGTAGCATCTGAAGGCTTGATGGGAGAAGATCCATTTCCAGGCTCACTCACATGATTGCTGGAGGGATTACATTCCCTGTGACCTGTTGCACTAAGAGCCTCAGTTCTTTGCTGGCTTTGGCCAGGAGCCTCCTCTGTTCTTCGCTATACAGACCCCTGCATAGAGCCTCTCGCAGCGTGGCAGCTGGCCTCCTTGGAGCAAACAAGCCAGAGAAACGTCTAAGGCACTTGCTTCCTACCTTTCAGGCTCATTGTCCTCCACCGCCAGGTGTCCAGCACCTCAAAACAAGCGAAAGGCCAAAACCATCACTTCACACACTTCCCCAGCTCGGGGCTGTTTAAAGCTGGAGGGTGTGCCTGCTACTTGCTACTTCATCTTATCCAGAAGTGGAAGCGTCTGAAAATCACGGATAATTCTATCATAGTTCTCTGCTAGAAACAAAGTTAATGTCTCATACTTTTATTTTCATAAGCATAAGGTAATGTTTTAAAATTATTCTTATTGATTAAAGAAAAATTACTAGCACAAAAAGTCACATTTGTTAGAAATCAATGTTGAAATGAGACAGACTGGGGACATTAATAGAGCATTAATAAATGTTAAATTATTCTTTTGCTTGGCATTCAGGGCAATGAATCTCTGAGAAATGCTTGTTCCTCTTTGGTAAAGTGGTGAGAGAGCTATTGTGAAAATAAAGTTGACCAAGAACCAGTATGTATAAGTCAGGATGCCTTCTCAGGTAAATCAGTTTTAGAGAGAAAGTCATGAAATTTGGTGATCTGAGAATCAGTTTCTTAAAACCATGCCTTACATATACTATTATTTCCCACATGTGCCATGACATAAAAATGGTTGGGGAAAAAAAAAATGGTTGGGAAACACTAGTGTTGACAGTGCTGCATCTCCCATTTCTTGTAACTATGACTAGCAAACCTGTATCTTTGCTAGACTTCTCCAGGAAGCACTAGCAACTACCTCTGCTGTGATCCTTCACCACAGTCTTCCTGTCTTTCTGTTCTGGGCTGGAGTGTTTGCTCCACCTTGTTCTTCTCTCACTTCTTGTCTTACAGGTATCTGTCAACATCTCTCACAAACTGATGGAACACTCTCCCATTCTTAACATTCATGGATGTACTCCCTTTTATGAACACTTATTGGCCCCAGGCTTTATCTAGTTGCAGTGAGCAGGGGCTCCTCTTCACGATGGTTTCTCTCTTTGCAGAGCACAGGCTCTAGGGGTCACAGGCTTCAGTAGTTCTGGCACGCAGGCTTAGTTGCTCCATACATGTGGGATCTTCCTGGACCAGGGATCGAACCTGTGTCCTCTGCATTGGCAGGCAGATTCTTAACTACTGGACCACCAAAGAAGTCTTCTCCCTTTCTTTTCCCAGGGAATTACAGTGACAAGTTCAATTTCTTCAATGGTTATAGGGCTACTCTATTTCATCTTGTTTGAGCTTTGGTAGTTTGTAGAATTGGTCTATTCTAAGTTGTTGAATTATAAGTTTATGGTATTCCCTTATTAAAGATTGCAGAAATTATAATGATAAGCCATTTCATTACTGATATTGATGATTTATGTCTTTTTATTTTCTATTTTGCAGTCTTGCTAGAAGTCTATTAACTAGTGTTTTATTGCATTTGTTTGTTTTATTTTGTTTTCTAATGTCATTGATTTCTGCTCTTTTTCCCTAACTTCTTGAGGTTATTGATATGAGACTTTCCTAATGTAATATGTCACATTTTTCTGAGCAATATTTAATGTGTAAATTACCTTCTTAGTACTACTTTAGCAATAACCCAGAAATTTTGATATGTTGTATTTTTGTTTTCATTCAGTTCTGTGGGTTTTTATTTTTTGTTTATTTTTAAAAATTTTCTTTCGGTCTTCTTTGACAAGGTATATATATGTGTGTGTGTGTGTGTGTGTGTGTGTGTGTGTGTGTGTGTTTCGGTGTGGTTTGTGGGATCTTAATTCCCCAACCAAGGATTGCACCTAGGCCCTTGGCAGTGAAAGTGGAGTCCTAACCAAGAGACTGCCAGGAAATTCAAACAAGGTATGATTTTAAAGTGTGGTGTTTAATTTCCAAGTATTTGGAAAATTTCCAGTTGCCTTTCATTGATTTTTAATTCAATTCCATAAGGGTCAGAGAACATACTTATGTCAATTCTTAAATGTGTTAACATTTGTTTTCTGACCTAGCATTTGGTCTATTATTGGTGCTTGAAGAAAAAACATGTGCATTCTGCTGTTGTGGGTAGAGTGTTCTATAAATGTCCTTTAGATCCTACTGTTTGATTGTACTGCTTAGGTCTTCTATATCTTTGCTCATTTTATGATTTTTAGTTCTATCAGTTGCTGAGAGAGGGATTTTGAAGTCCCCAGTTATAATTTCAGGGGTCCATGCCTTATGGGAGATGAATTTTTCTGTCCCTATTAAGAGAAAAAATATAAAATGTGAATACAAATTTAAGTATGAAAGTTAAGTATTTATTTAGAATGAGGAAAGAACCACAACAAATTACACATCTTGGAATGCTAACAGAAAATCAACAAACATCACAAAACCCAAGAAAGAACATAATAGGTTTATTATTTTACTACCTGATACAATTTCTATAATACTTTTTTCTTACACTTTTTGTCTAGATGCTCTTTTCTTTTCTTTGCATGTGACAGTTATTTTATCGTATTTGTATCAACTGAACAGATCATTCAGTTTTTCTTCAACTATGGTTGATCAAAAAAATTTTTATTGCTGATAGTTTTCATTTTTCCCCCCAGCTTGACAACTTGTAATTTTTTTTTAAGATTGTAGTCACATTTGGGGATGCTTCTATTAGGTTTCATTTATAGGAATTATAAAATTTGGAATAATTTCCCACAAATAGCTTCTGGCTCTATACATACTTCTGGTACAGATAACATAGGCTGTGTTCATATTGCCACAGAACCTCTGGCCCTGCACCTTGGTGTTACAATCCTGGGAGAGCAGACAGTGGGCTGGAGGCAGATAGCTGGAAGCTATTCTTCTACAGCAATGGTTAACAATAAAATGCTACTTACATAAGTGACTGTGAATCATATAAATATCCTCCTACTCAATTCTAACAACTTGTATTTCAAACTAAACTTCCCTTTAACTGGAACCTCAAAATTACTCCAACCACTCTAATACTATCAGACACAAGGAGAACTATGATAAAGGAGAACAATACAAACACATGAACATATTACTAAGGCACCTTCCAGGGCCTTGGAAAGGGCGTGTGTAAATGGGGGGCTTTGAAGCTTAACCCTCATTAGTTTCATTGAAAATTAAGCCCTGCTGCTGACATTTTACTGGGATGCATAGAGAAGGATGTAAACACTTGTACTTAGTTGGCTATCTTGAAGCAGAAGTTTCTTGGATGTCCTTTATAACACTTTTTATTATGAAAATTTCCAATTATACACCAAAGCAGTGAGAATGGTATAACAGATATTCATGGTTTACATCAAGTTCTAAAATGATCAGATTTTGCTGATCTTGTTTACTTGGGTGTGTCCAGTTCCAGAAATTTTTAGGGGATAGATACAAAGAAGAATGAGTCACAGGCTCTGCCCTCATGTATGTATCTGATGAGGAAGATGTGGCATGAGTCCAGCAAACCCTGTCACTGCCCACGGGAGACCTCGGATCTGGGAAGGAGAGAACACCCTCAACCAGGAATGACCAGTAATGGATTTGAGGAGGAAATAAGCTACTTAGCAAACAAGTACCAAGCTGAAACAGAATTGAAATATCTGAAATACATATTCTGGTTTTCACTCTAGAATCTTCCTCTCAGCTTTGGAGAAAAAGTTCAATCTCTTTGCTATTTACCTAAATCTTTAATACTCAAATTTATTCAGATGTAGAACTTCCCTTTCACTTTCATCAAGAGGCTCTTAAGTTCTTCTTTGCTTTCTGCCATAAGGGTAGTGTCAACTGCATGTCTGATGTTATTGATATTTCTCCCAGCAATCTTGATTCCAGCTTGTGCTTCATCCAGCCCAGTGTTTCTCATGATGTACTGTGCATATAAGTTAAATAAGTGCAGTGACAATGTATAGCCTTGATGTATTCGTTTCACTATTTGGAATCAGTCTGTTGTTCCATGTCCAGTTCTAACTGTTGCTTCCTGACCTGCATACAGATTTCTCAACAGGCAGGTCAGGTGGTCTGGTATTCCGGTCTCTTTCAGAATTTTCCACAGTTTGTTGTGATCCACAGAGTGAAACGCTTTGTCATAGTTAATAAAGCAGAAGTAGACAATTTTCTGGTATTCTCTTGCTTTTTCGATGATCCAGTGGATGTTGGCAATTTGATCTCTGGTTCCTCTGCCATTTCTAAAACCAGCTTGAACATCTGGAAGTTCACAGTTCACATATTGTTGAAGCCTGGCTTGGAGAATTTTGAGCATTACTTTACTAACGTGTGAGATGAGTGCAATTGTGCAGTACTTTGAGCATTCTTTGGCATTGCCTTTCTTAGGGATTGGAATGAAAACTGACCTTTTCCAGTCCTGTGGCCAATGCTGAGTTTTCCAAATTTGCTGGCATATTGAGGGCAGCACTTTGACAGCATCATCTCTTAGGATTTGAAATAGCTCAACTGGAATTCCATCACCTCCACTAGCTTTGTTTGTAGTGATGCTTCCTAAGGTCCTCTTGACTTCACATTCCAGGATGTCTGGCTCTAGGTGAGTAAGCATACCATCCTGATTATCTGGGTTGTGAAAATCTTTTTTGTACAGTTCTTCTGTGTATTCTTTTTTTTTTCCTTCTGTGTATTCTTGCCACCTCTTCTTAATATCTTCTGCTTCTGTTAGGTCCATACAATTTTTCCTTTATTGTGCCCATCTTTGCAAGAAATGTTCCCTTGGTATCTCTGATTTTCTTGAACACATTTCTCGTCTTTCCCATTCTTTTGTTTTCCTCTATTTCTTTGCACTGGTCACTGAAGAAGGCTTTCTTATCTCTCCTTGCTATTCTTTGGAACTCTGCATTCAAATGGGTGTCTCTTTCTTCTTCTTCTTTGCCTTTAGCTTCTGTTCTAGTCACAGGTATTTGTAAGGCCTCCTTGGACAACCATTTTGCCTTTTTGCATTTCTTTTTCTTGGGAATGGTCTTGCTCCCTGCCTCCTGTACAATGTCATGAACCTGTGTCCATAGTTCTTCAGGCACTCTATTAGATCTAATGCCTAGAATCTATTTCTCACTTCCACTGTATAATCGTAAGAGATTTGATTTAGGTCACAGGAGTGGCTGCAAGGAGATACACCACGTCCAGGGTCAGAGAAACCCCCATAAGACAGAAACCCCCATAAGCCGCTGGAGCGGCTATGAGGAGATACCTCACGTCGAAGGGCAAAGGAGAAGCCCTAGCAAGACAGTAGGAGGGGCAAATTCACGTTTAGAATCAAACCCCGTTCCTGCCAGAGATGCTCAGAGGGCTCAAACAAACCTTGTGCACACCAGGATACTGGGATCCCACAGAGACTGAGCCAGAACTGTGTTTGGGCGTCTCCTGTGGAGGTACGGGTCGGCAGTGGTCTGCCGCAGGGACAGGGGCTCTGGGTGTGGGTGTGGTGTAAGCCCTCTTGGAGGAGGTCAGCATTGACCCCACCACAGAGCTGTCAGAACTCACACAGGACTGGGAAACAGACCCTTGGCGGGCAAAATAGAGCCTTGTGCACTAGAAACCAGGAGGAGGGAACAGTAACCCCACAGGAGACTCTCCTCTGGGTGTCCCGGAGTCTCTGACAGAGGCATGGGTTGGCGGTGGCCTGCTGCAGGACTAGGGGCATGGACTGCAGCAGTGCATGCATGAGATTTTTTGAGGGAGGTCACCATTATCTTCATTACCTCCACCATAGTTTGGCCCCAGGTAAATAGCAGGGAGGGAACACAGCTCCACCCATCAACAGAAAATTGGATTAAAGATCTATTGAGCATGGCCCTGGCCATCAGAACAAGACCTAGCACCCTCTCAGTCAGTCTATCCCATCAGGAAGTGTTCATAAGCCTCTTATCCTTCTCCATCAGAGGGCAGAGACTGAAAACCACAATCACAGAAAACTAACTAATTTAATCACATGGACCACAGCCTTGTCTAACTCAATGAAACTATGAGCCATGCAGGACCATTCATGATGGAGAGTTCTGACAAAACGTGGTCCACTGGAGAAAGGAATGACAAACCATTTCTGTATTCCTGCCTCGAGAACCCCATGAACAGTGTGAAAAGGCAAAAAGATAGGACACTGAAAGATGTAGTCACTGAGTTGGTAGGTGCCCAATATGCTCCTGGAGATCAGTGGAGAAATAACTTCAGAAAGAATGAAGAGACGGAGCTAAAACAAAAACAACACCCTGTTATGGATGTGACTGGTGATGGAAGCAAGGTCCGATGCTGTAAAGAGCAATATTGCATAGGAACCTGGAATCTTAGG
The DNA here is from genome assembly GCF_963930625.1 of Muntiacus reevesi. NCBI lineage: Eukaryota > Metazoa > Chordata > Mammalia > Artiodactyla > Cervidae > Muntiacus > Muntiacus reevesi. The sequence goes on along the minus strand of NW_027077883.1, from coordinate 311,347 downwards.
TCCATGAATCAAGGCAAATTGGAAGTAGTCAAACAGGAGATGGCAAAACTGAACATCGACATTTTAAGAATCAGCAAACTAAAATGGACTGGAATGGGTGAATTTAACTCAGATGCCCATGATATCTACTACTGTGGGCAGGAATCCCTTAGAAGAAATGTCATAGTCAACAAAAGCACCTGAAATGTTTGGGCGCAGTCTCAAAAATGACAGAATGATCTCTGTTCATTTCCAAGGCAAACCATTCAACATCACAGTAATCCAAGTCTATACCCCAACCAGGAATGCTGAAGAAGCTGAAGGCGAACGGCTCTATGAAGACCTACAAGACCTTCTAGAACTAACACCCAAAAAAGATGTCCATTTCATTATAGGGGACTGGAATGCAAAAGGAGCAAGTTACTCCAAGTTACACCTGGAGTAACAGGCAAATTTGGCCTTGGAGTACAGAATGAAGCAGGGCAAAGGTTAATAGAGATCTGCCAAGAGAAAGCACTGGTCATAGCAAACACCCTCTTCCAACAACACAAGAGGAGACTCTACACATGGACATCACCAGATAGTAAACACCGAAATAAGATTGATTATATTCTTGGCAACCAAACATGGAGAAGCTCTATACAGTTAGCAAAAACAAGACTGGGAGCTGACTGTGGCTCAGATCATGATCTCCTTATTGCCAAATTCAGACTTAAGTTGAAGGAAGTAGGGAAAATCATTAGACCATTCAGGTATGACCTAAATCAAATCGCTTATGACTATAGAGGGGAAGTGAGAAATAGATTTAAGGAGCTAGATCTGACAGACAGAGTGCCTCATGAACTATGGACGGAAGTTCATGACATTGTACAGAAGACAGGGATCAAGACCATCCCCAAGAAAAAGAAATGCAAAAAGGCAAAATAGCTGTCTGAGGAGGCCTTACAAATAGCTGAGAAAAGAAGAGAAGCCACAAGGAAACAAGAAAAGGAAAGATACACCAATTTGAATGCAGAGTTCCAAAGAATAGCAAAGAGAGATAAGGCAGTCTTCCTCAATGATCAGTGCACAGAAACAGAGGGAAACAATAGAATGGGAAAGACTAGAGATGACTTCAAGAAAATCAGAGATACCAAGGGAATATTTCTTGCAAAGATGGGCTCAATAAAGGACAGAAATGGTATGGACCTAACAGAAGCAGAAGATGTTAAGAAGAGGTGGCAAGAATACACAGAAGAATTGTACAAAAAAAGATCTTCACAACACAGATAACCACCTTGGTGTGCTCACTCACCTAGAGCCAGACATCCTGGAATGTGAAGTCAAGTGGGCCTTAGGAAGCATCACTATGAACAGAGCTAGTGGAGGTGATGGAATTCCAGCTGAGCTACTTCAAATCCTAAAAGATGATGCTGTCAAAGTGTTGCACTCAGTAGGCCAGCAAATTGAGTGGCCACAGGACTGAAGAAGGTCAGTTTTCATTCCAATCCTTAAGAAAGGCAATGCCAAAGAATGCTCAAAGTACTGCACAATTGCACTCATCTCACACACTAGTAAAGTAATGCTCAAAATTCTCCAAGCCAGGCTTCAACAATACGTGAACCATGAACTTCCAGATGTTGAAGCTGGTTTTAGAAACGGCAGAGGAACCAGAGATCAAATTGCCAACATCTGCTGGATCATCACAAAAGCAAGAGGGTTCCACAAAAACATCTATTTCTGCTCTACTGACTATGCCAAAGCCTCTGACAGTGTGGACCACAACAAACTGGAAAATTCTGAAAGAGACGGGAATGCCAGACCACTTGACTTGCCTGTTGAGAAACCTGTATGCAGGTCAGGAAGCAACAGTTAGAACTGGACATGGAACAACAGACTGGTTCCAAATAGGAATAGGAGTACGTCAAGGCTGTATCTTGTCACCCTCCTTATTTAACTTATATGCAGAGTACATCATGAGAAACCCTGGGCTGGATGAAGCATAAGCTGGAATCCAGATTCCTGGGAGAAATATCAATAACATCAGATATGCAGATGACACCCTCCTTGTGGCAGAAAGTGAAGAAGAACTAAAGAGCCTCTTGATGAAAGTGAAAGAGGAGAGTGAAAAAGGTGGCTTAATGCTCAACACTCAGAAAACAAAGTTCATGGCATCTGGTCCCATCATTTCATGGCAAACAAATGGGGAAACAGTGGAATCAGTGGTAGACTTTATTTTTCTGGGCTCCAAAATCACTGCAGATGGTGACTACAGCCAAGAAATTAAAAGATGCTTACTCCTTGGATGAAAATTATGACCAAGCTAGACAGCATATTAAAAAACAGAGACATTACTTTGCCAGCAAAGGTCTGTCTAGTCAAGGCTATGGTTTTCCCAGTAGTCTTGTATGGATGTGAGAGTTGGACTATAAAGAAAGTTTAGCACCAAAGAATTGATGCTTTGGAACTGTGATGTTGGAGAAGACTCTTGAGAGTCACTTGGACTGCAAGGAGATCCAACTAGTCCATCCTAAAGGAAATCAGTCCTGAATATTCATTGGAAGGGCTGATGTTGAAGCTCAAACTCCAATACTTTGGCCACCTGATGTGAAGAGCTGACTTATTTGAAAAGACCCTGGTGCTGGCAAAGGTTGAAGGCAGGAAGAGAAGGGGGTAACAGAGTATGAGATGGTTGGATGGCATCACCGACTCAGTGGACATGAGTTTGAGAAAACTGCAGGACTTGTTGATGGACAAGCATGCTGCAGTCCATGGGGTAGCAAAGATTCAGACATGACTGAGCAACTGAATTGAATTGAACTGAGTGCTTCCTTGGTGGCTCAGATGGTAAAGAATCCGCCTGTAATGCAAGAGACCTGGGTTTGATCCCTGGGTTGCGAAGATCCCTTGGAGGAGGGCATGGCAACCCACTCCAGTAATGCATCACTAGCTGCATTTCAGCGCCACAGGCTTAAATGATATTTTGGATGCAAGTGTACCTGCTAAGTCATCACTTAGCAGACATCTCAGACTCTTTGGTACCCCATGGGCTATTGCCCATCACGCTCCTTTACCCATGGGGTTTTGCCAGAAAAAATACTGGAGTGGGCAGCCCATCCTCATCTCTTTCCTCTGCTTCAAGCACTGACAGTTTCTTTCCTTTACTTCACGGCCTCACACACACACACACACACACACACACACACACACACACACACACACACACACACACAGACATGAAGAGAGAGTGGGGTGTATTAGACTTTAAGGCCGCTATAACAAATTGCCATGAACTGGGTAGCTTAAAACAATGGATATTTATTGTCTCACAGTTTTGGAGCCTCTACATCTGATATCAAGTTGTTGACACGACTGTGTTTCCCCTCAAATCTGTAGAGAAATCCTCAATTGCCTCTTCCTCAGTTTTCGTGGCTGGCCAGCAGTCTTTGTTGTTCCTTGGCTTGCAGGTGCACGACACCAATCTTTGCCTTTGCCAACAAACAGCCTTCTCCCCGTGTGTCTCTTCCTCCATTTGGCTGTCTTCTTATAAGGACCCTAGTTATTGGATTAGGGGTCCACCTACTCCAGTATGGCCTCATTTGAACTTAATTACATCGGCAATGATCCTATTCCCAAATAAGCTCATATTGTTGAGTACTTGAGGTTAGGAATTCAACATATCTTTTGAAGAGTGGGTGAATATTCAACCAACAACAGATGGTCTCCATGAGGAGAGCATCCCACAGAAACCAAAGACATTGCCTTGATTCCAGAATTTATTCCAAGAAGGAGTCCTACTACAGTGGTGGTAGAAGATCGAAGAATCTTTTGAAGTATGTATTCCCACCTACTATTTGGTTTGCTTAGGGACTAACTGGGTTTGATCGACAGGTGTATGCTATCATGAGTTAATGATATTAAAAAATCTGAATGCCTTCATGTAAAGGCTGAATGGCCCTGGATACAGGATAGCGGCCCTATCCTTTCTCGTAGTTTCCCCCAGCTATCCCGTTTGGAGGGAAATGATGGTGTATAATTTTGATGAGCAAATGGGATAAGTGATTGATGTGATGAGGCTGTCACTCTTTGCCAGAGAACTGTCTTTGATGTCTAAAGTATTACTTGGGACCTAGATGAAAGAGTCATAAAATAACAAGCCTAACCAAGGGGATGCAGCTAGCATTTAGGAAATGCACCCATTTTTCTGTATCTCCTCTTTTCCTTTGATCAAACTTGTACACATTATTAATAAAAAGAAATACAAATTTTAAAAAGACATGAAGAGGGTATGGTAAAATAAACCCTTCCATAGTCCAAAAGAAAAAAAAAATCACAGCAATTTCACATCAGGCCCTTTGTTGAGATCCTATACAAGAACAGCAGTATGATTGGGATTCTTAAATGGCAGTGGCTGAAATGGCTAATAAAAGCCTGCTAATGACACAGAATCAAATCACCAAACAAACCCATCTCAAAATCCAGTTTCTCTCGAAGGGAAGGGCATCAACTTTATGGTTGGCACTGTCTCTTAATGTAGGACCTTAGGCAAGTTACTTAATCTCTCTCAAGTTTGCTATGTATAAAACTAAGGATAACTACCTAGCAAGGCTGTAGTGACAATTAAGCCAAACGCAGGACACATGTAACAGGTGCTTCACTAAATCGAAGCCTTCCACCTCCCAGCCCTGCAACTATATGCAAAATACAATCTTTGCCCACTACCCGTCACCTACTTTTCATCTCATTCTCTTCCTCTCTCTCTCTCTCTGCCAAAGTTCTTATTTATAGTCTAGCAGAGGGTATATAAACAGGAGATGACTTGCATTTATTTTTAAAAACCAGTGTAAAACAATGTAGTATACCACTGACTACTTAATTGCTGACAAACTCGACATTCCTAAAAACAGCAAACACATATTGAGTGATCATTCATGCCAGGCATGGTGCTAGGCATGGAGTATTCACTAGTAAGTGAAACATCTTCCCTCCCTGGTGGAGTTCAGTTTAGTGAACTGAATGGTGAAGAAGCAATGAATATATAATTGAAAAATATGTTCAGTGCCCATAAAGAAATGATCAGGTGCAATGATGGAGACTAATGAAAGGGCAGGTGGGATACTTAGTTTAGGAAGGATGGCCTTTCTGAGGTGACATTTAAACTGAAACCTGAAAGATGAGAAGCTAGATGTGTAAAGAACAAGAGCAAGTGTCTTTAAGACAGTGGAATCAGCATGTCCAGCGAGGCAGTCAGGAGATAAAAGTGTTTGGGGAGGAGTTCTGGCAGTGTCAGCAAGATGGAGGGTCTGCCATGAGGTAAAAATCCAGTTCTTACCATGGCCTCAATGTCCCACCTAAACTGCCCTGGACCCCACCCCGCCCCCCCACATATCCTCCCCAGGTGTCCACATCACCTAGTCTTTCTGTCCTTTATGTGCTGGTCTCACTCCCACCTCAAGAATGAGAGGTTTGCTGCATTTGCTGTTCTTCTGTCTAGAATGCTCTGCCTGGATGATTCTCATAGCTTCTGGCCCCAGTGGTCAGTCAGGCCTCAGATCAAGTGTCATCTCTGGACAGAGATCGCTAATTACCACCCCTCACCCAACATTAACTTTTGGTGTTTTTTTCCTCTTCCCATCCCTCACCACTATCAAACGTTATTTCGCTGATTTTTTGAAGTTTGTTTTTTTTGTTTGTTTGTTTTATACTCTCCCCTAAAATAGAAGTCCCATGAGTTTATTTTCCTTATTGCTATAACCTAGAAGCATATCTAGAATATAAATGAAACTCAAATAGTACTTGTTGAATTTACAATGAATGAAATAAAGCTTAAAGAGGTAAGGCGAGGTATTAGAAAAAAACTAACCAAATTGTGTGAGAGTAAGGACTTCCTGGAAGAGGTATGTTTTCAGTTATTAAAATCAAAGGGGCAAGAGAGCGAAGGTGGTGTGCAGGTAACAAACAAGAATTGTGGAAATCACTCGTTCATCCCCGTCCTTTTTCACTAGATTAGGAACACCTTTAGCACTGGACGGAGAAGGCGATGGCACCCCACTCCAATACTCTCATCTGGAAAATCCCATGGACGGAGGAACCTGGCGGGCTGCATTCCATGGGGTTGCTAAGAGTCGGACATGACTGAGCGAGTTCACTTTCAGTTTCATGCATTGGAGAAGGAAATGGCAACCCACTCCAGTGTTCTTTCGTGGAGTATCCCAGGGACCGGGGAGCCTGGTGACCTGCCATCTATGGGGTGGTACAGAGTCGGACACAACTGAAGCGATTTAGCAGCAGTGGCAGTTAGCGCTGAAGCCGCGTTTTACTAATCTTTCACCAGCGCCTGTCCCGGGACCTGGCACACAGATAGGGTTTTACACAATGACTGACTGTGAGGTGCGCAGAAGGGTCTATTAACTCGGCTGAGGTGCAGTTTGTGGCTGGCCACTAAGCCTGGCAGCACCCGTGCGAGGGAGCAGACGGCTTTGCGGAAGACGGCCTCGGCGGGTGGGGGTGGGGGGTGGGGTGGGAAGCGCCCCCCGCGCCTGCGCGTTATGGCGGGGAGCCGGCAGCGTCGGCGCGCGCCTGCGCAGTGCGGTCTTTCCCGCCTCCGACAAGATGGCGGCGGCCGAGTAGCGCGGGGGCGGTTTGTGGCCGCAGGAAGCCCGGCCGCTGCAGCGGGCCGAGGCGGGATGCTGTTCCCAGGGAGCGCCGTTGGCCACCGGTGAGGAAGGTCAAGCACAGAGCTGCCTTCCCGAGCCCCCCGGCGCCCCCTACGTACACCCCCGTCTGCTCGAGTGCAGTCGCCGCTTTGCCTACTTCGCTACCGCCCTGTGCTGTCGGGTCCGGAGCTCCGGCGGCGGCAGGGGCTGTGTCCGGCAGGAGAGGAAGCGCCCGGGCTGCGTCCGTGCTTCTGTCCGCGGGGCGAGCGTCTGGCAGGTGGGTGAAGCTGCAAGCTTCGGTGTCTCCTCTTGGGGCAAAGCTTTCTCGGCTTTGCCCCGCCGTGGCTCAGACCCTGGTGGTGTTCAGCCGGAGTCCACCGCTGCTTTGTCTCCACGTCCCGCCCCCTCTCCGCGCCCCGCTCCAGGCCTCCGGCTGGCCCCTGACTTTGCGTGCCCTCCATTCCCACGCAGGGGCCGGGGGTCGCAGCGCCGGCCGCCCTCCGCAACCTTTCCTGCCTCCTGCTGAAGCGTCAGCCCTTGCAAGCGGTCCCTCCTTTGCGTTAGGTGGGTGGGTCGTCTGCCTGTTTTAGTCACCTCCCCATCTTCCTGGTCTCGACCTTTTGCTTCCTTGAGAAGTCTTTTGAACTGTCTGGAAAGCTTTCCCAGGCTTATAGACTTACAGAGAAAAGCTTGCTATCCAGACGCCAGTGGATTTTGTTCATCTTGTCGGGAGGATCCAGCCCCCAGGAGACTTTGATGGTTTTGAGGAATGGTGCCAGTGACGGCAAGTGATTCTTCATCTAAATTAATCCTTTTCTGATTACAGCGAGTCTTTGGTCTCTAACCTTTTTTTGGAGGTGGGGGGGGCGGACGGAGGGACATACGTATACTAGATCCAGGGAAAGAATTGAGAAGTGGTCCTGGTTTTAAAAGAAGGCTATGTGAGGGTAAGAAATGTAATAGCCCAAGAAAGGATAAGCGATTTTAGTGATTCTTTTATTCACTGTTAGGCTAAATCGTCCGTTGAAGCTTCACAATCTTGTGTTTCCAAGCCCTTTGTTTTATTTGGAAAGGACTGAAATGGAGAAAACGCTTTTTAAACTTGAAACTTCTCAAATTTCTTGGGTTCTCAATTGTTATTAGTACTACTTGGCAATCTTTCTTGTACTTGATATTTTCTGCAAAATTTAGGTTGTGCCAGTGTCATTTCTTCTTCATTTATTACTAGGGCAAGAGTAGTCAGAATTAATGGTGTAAAAAGTGCAAACTGAAGGAGGGATGTGGTAGTGGAGGTTGCCATGTCTGATTTTTCCCAATTTTTTCCTGTAATTGGATAATGTGTCAAGAGCAGCAGAATGGTGAAAAATGAAGCTATGAGTATAAATGGTAGTGTATCCACTGAGATTGCAATGGGTGGAGCTTTTAAAATTAAATTGAGTGATATCCTTTTTTTGAAGCCATGCTAGGTGCTCTCCAGAGTTTCTAAAGCACAGACTGTTGTTGCCTTATTGGAAATTTATGCTAAAAGTCTTTTAACAGGTGGGTTACAATTGGCCTGACAGATTTAACTTTTTGTTCTACCTCCTGACACACATCTGCCTTAACCTTTATTGTAGACTTTTAGCCTCTTGATGAATTTCTTAAATTTGGAGATAGAATTGTTCATTTTAAAAGGAGAGGAGATATTTTAAGTGTTTGATTCCTGTATGGGCAGATTCATTCACTTGTTTGTTGCTGTGCTATGCTAAGTCGCTTCAGTCACGTCCATCTCCTTGCAGTCTCCACAGGACCGCCAGACTCCTCTGTCCATGGGACTTCTCCAGCCACGAATATTGGAGCAGGTTGCCATTTCCTCCTCCACAGGACCTTCCCGACCTAGGGATCAGAGCCACATCTCTTCTGTCTCCTGCGTTGGCAGGTGGGTTCTTTACCACTAGCGCCACCAGGTAAGCCTGTTTGTTTCCTGCACCCGAGGACTGCGTGTTTTTACAGGCACTTGTCTCTCAATTCTGTGCTTTTAGCTGACGGGGTAGTGCTCAGCCCTAGGCAGTAGCTCATTGCCTGAGGCATTGTGTCAAGACCTGTCTGACCACAAACAAGCACTCTTCCACACTTATGGAACCCGATTTCTCTCTCTCTTTCTTCCCCTCTTCCTGTCTTTAGGAACCCTCCCGTCTTTGTGTCTATTCATTCAATTCTTTAGCCTACTGCTCTTTTCATTTGCCACCCCTAGTCACCAGGATCCCATGGTCATCAGTTTTTACCAGCCCATCATTGATACCTTAGAATACTTAACTTTATGTCAATTTATCTTTCTAGTGCCCAGTTCTGAACAGGCCTAATCACTATCTTGATCCCTGAAGGATACAAGAGACAGTTGTGTGAGGATTTTGGATTGTTTTCATACCAGTTAGTGTTCTGTTATCCTCCAGATCTATAATGTCGATTGTGAGGGGGTTTTTTTTGTCTTACTTCATGAAAGTGTTTATAGCAAATAACTTGATCTTTTCCTTTCCTGAGAAAAATCTCAAGCATCTGAGGTATAATCTTTTCTATCCTGATATCATTTCTTTATTTACTCTTCTCTGAAAAGAAGGAATTGTCCTTCCTTTTCTTCAAGAGCAACCTTCTCCAGATGTGTCCATGATCATCCCTCTTTATCTTTCTTTCTCAGTAATTATCCATGATCACTCCTTTTTAAGTTTTGCCCTCTCTAGCCTCCCTGCATGCTTAAATATACCTTTGCCAGGGCTGCCAAACACCGTGCTGTGTGCCGTGCAGCTCACAGAAGCCAGTCTGAATTTTGAGCCTGCTGTGCCACTGTATTTTTATTCCTTATTCCTAGGAGCCTGGTGTAGTTGTTGTTCAGTCGCTCAGTTGTGTCCAACTCTTTGCAACACCAAGAATTGCAGCATGGCAGGCTCCTCTGTCCTCCATTACCTCCTGGGGTTTGCTCAAATTTATGTTCATTGAGTCGGTGACACTACCTAGCCATCTCATCCTCTACCACCTCCTTCTCCTTTTGGCTTCAGTCTTTCCTAGCATCAGGGTCTTTTCCAGTGAGTTGGCTTTTCGCATCAGGTGGCCAAAGTATTGGCGCTTCAGCTTCAGCATCAGTGCTTCCAGTAAATATTCAGGGTTGATTTCCTTTAGGATTGGTTGATCTTCTTGCAGTCCCAGGACGCTTAAGAGCCTTCCCCAGCACCACAATTCTCAATTCTTTGACACTCAGTCTTTATGGTCCAACTCTCACATCCATACATGACCACTGGAAAAACCATAGCCTCGACTCGACGGACCTTTGTCGGCAAAGTGATGTCTCTGCTTTTTAGTATGTTGTTGAGGTTTGTCATAGCATTTCTTCCAAGGAGCAAGCATCTTTTAATTCCATGGCTGCAGTCACCATCCACAGTGATTTTGGAGCCCCCAAAAATAAAGGTCTGACACTGTTTCCACTGTTTCCCCATCTATTTCCCATGAAGTGATGGGACCAGATGCCATGATCTTAGTTTTCTGAATGCTGAGTTTCAAGCCAACTTTGTCATGCTCTTCTTTAACCCTTATCAAAAGGCTCGTTAGTTTCTCTTCACTTTCTGCCCTTAGAGTGATATCATCTTCATATCTGAGGTTATTGATATTTCTCCCAGCAGTCTTGATTCCAGCTTGTGCTTCATCCAACCCAGTGTTTCTCATGATGTACTCTGCGTAGAAGTTAAATAAGCAGGGTGACAAGATACAGCTTTATTATAACTCTTTCCCAGTCAGTTGTTCAATGTCCGATTCTAACTTGCTTCTTGACCTGCATACAGGTTTCTCAGGAGGCAGGTAAGGTGGTCTGGTACTGGTGTTTCTTTAAGAATTTTCCACAGTTTGTTACGATCCACACATTCAAAGGCTTTAGCGCAGTCAATGAAGCAGAAGCAGACGTTTTTCTGGAATTCTGTTGCTTTCTCTAAAATCGAACAAATGTTGGCAGTTTGCTCCCTGGTTCCTCTGCATTTTCAAAACCTAGCTTGTACATCTGAAAGTTCTAGGTTCACATTCTTTTGAAGCCTAGCTTGAAGGATTTTGAGCGTAACCTTGTTAGCATGTGAAATGAGTGCCGTTGTATGGTAGTTTGAACATTCTTTGACATTACCTTGCTTTGGGATTGGAATGAAAACTGTGACCTTTTTCAGTCTTGTAGCCACTACTGAGTTTTCCAAATTTGTTGACATATTGAGTGCAACACTTTAACAGCATCATCCTTTAGAATTTCAAATAGCTCAACTGGGATTCCGTCACCTCCACTAGCTTTGTTGGTAGTAATGTTTCCTAAGGCCCCCTTGACTTCACGCTCCAGGATGTCTGGCTCTGGGTGAGTGACCACAGTGACTGGTGTACTGTTCTCTGTGTATTCGTGCCACCTCTTCTTGATATCTTCTCCTTCTATTAGGTGCGTACCATTTCTGTCCTTTATGGTGTCCATCCTTGCATGAAATGTTCCCTTGATGCCTCCAGTTTTCTTGAAGAGATCTCTAGTCTTTCCCATTGTGTTGTTTTCTTTGCATTGTTCACTTAAGAAGGGTTTCTTATCTCTTCTTGGTATTCTCTGGATCTCTGCACTCAGTTGAGTATATCTTTCCCTTTCTCCCTTGCCTTTCACTTCTCTCCTTTCCTCAGCTCTTTCTAATGTCTCCTCAGACAATCACTTAAGCTTCTTGCATTTCTTTTTCTTGGACTAGTTTGGTCACTGCCTCCTATACAATGTTACGAACCTCTTTCCAGTGATGAACCTCGTATATAAACTCATATAAAACATATGAATCTCTTTCAATAAACTCATATATGAACCTCTTTCAGTTTTACGAAACTGGTAGACACTTTCTCTACCAGATCTCATCTCGAATCCATTTGTCACCTCCACTGTATAATCATACGGGATTTAATTTAGGTCGTATCTAAATGACCTAGTCGTTTTCCCTACGTTCTTCACTTTAAACCTGAATTTTGCTATTAGGAGCTCATGACCTGAGCCACAGACAGCTCCAGGTCTTCTTTTTGCTGTCTGTGTAGAGCTTTTCCATCTTCAGCTGCAAAGAACATAATCTGATTTTGGTATTGACCATCTGGTGATGTCCGTGTGTATAGCTGTCTCTTGGTTGTTGGAAAAGGGTGTTTGCTATGACCAGCGTGTTCTTTTGACAAAACTCTGTTAGCCTTTGCCCTGCTTTTGCCCTCCAAGGCAAAACTTGCCTATTATTCTGGGTGTCTCTTGGCTTCCTATTTTGTATTCCAATCCCCTGTGATGAAAAGGACATCTTTTTTTTTTTTTTTGGTGTTTGTTCTAGAAGGTGTAGTTCGAGAACTACAGCAGTTCTACTTCATAGAACTGTTCAGCTTCAGCTTCTTTGGCATTAGTGGTTGGGGCAGAGACTTAAGATAACACTGATATTGAACAGTTTGCCTTGGAAATGAACTTAGATTATTTTTTTTTGCCTGAGGTTGCACCCAAGTACTGCATTTAGAACTCTTGTTGACTTTTTTTTTTTTTTAATTTTTTTATTTTTCAGTGGGTTTTGTTATACATTGATGAGAATCAGCCATAGAGTTACACGAATTCCCCATCCCGGTTCTTGTTGACTATTAAGGGCTACTTCCTTTCTCCTAAGGGATTCGCGCCCACAGTAGTAGATATAACAGTCATCTGAATTAAATTCGCCCATTCTCATCCATATTAGTTCAGTGATTCCTAAGATGTTCATTCTTGCCATCTGCTTCACCACATCCGATTTGCCTTGATTCACGGACCTGCCGTTCCAGGTTCCCATGCAAAAAAAGAGCAATAGCTCTTTACAGCGTCGGACTTGACTTTAACCATCAGACACATCCACATAACTGAGCATCATATCCGCTTTGGTCCAGCCACTTCATTCTTTCTGGAACTAACGACTGCCCTCCACTCTTCCCTAGGAGCATATTGGACACCTTTTGATTGTGGTGTTCATCTTCGGTGTCTTATTTTTCTGCCTCATGCTGTTCGTGGGGTTCTCGCAGCAGGACTGCTGGAGTGGTTTGCCGTTCCCTCCTCCAGTGGGCCACGTTTTGTCGGAACTCTTCACCAGGACCCGTCTGTCTTGGCTGGCCCTGCACGGCATGGCCCATGGCTTCACTGAGTTACACAAGCCCCTTCACCACGACGAGTCTGTGATCCATGAAGGGGTATAGTAGGAAGGACATTTACTTTTAAGCTTCAAAGATCTGATTTTGAAGTCTACTGAAACCAGTTACTGTCTGTGTGGCTGTGGGCAACTTACTACTCAGGCTGTGTTCTTTGTCTGTAAAGTAGAATGTTATACGAGGAAGACATGGCAACCCAATGCAGTATTCTTGTTGGAGAGTCAGCATGGACAGAGGAGCTTGGTGGGCTATAGTCCATGGGGTCACAAAGAGTCGGACAAGACTGAGCGACTAAGGACACCACAGAATGTTATACTTACCTCACAGAGTTGTAATCGACGGAGTTTAACACACGTTACATGTCTTTCCAAGGGTTTGGTGCATTATGGAGTTCTTAAAAGTGTAAATTATTCTTTCCTTTGCACTCTGACTTCCCTTACCATCACAGCACCGAAATTGGTTTTTAAAAAGTCATCTTGATGATCTAATTACCAAAGCTAACGGCCTTATCTCAATCATCCAGGTTTTCTTAGACCACTTCTGAAATATACTCCATAGGAATGAAATGATCTAATTTCTTGTTTCTTGGCTTTATAGTTCCTGATTCTCTTATGTCTGAAAGTTTCTTTACATTCCCTGCAGTGTCTCGATTTTGCTCTTTCCCCTAAACATATCTGTTTCCTGTATCAGTTAGGATGCAAATAGGATTTAAAAACAGAAGAAGTGTATTAGCTCAGGTAATTGGCAAAGGCATAGGTAGGATTAGTTTAAAGGGCAGTTTGTGCATAAGCTTGGCTTTGCTCAGTCCTCAGTCCTCAGTCAGCACAGAGGTTCTGTGTTTCCGTTTCCTCTAAACTGCCCTCCCATTTGGGTTCCTGCTCAGACTGGCTTCCCCTCTAGATTGAATCCAAGTGCTTTCCATCTTTATCTGTAGTGTGGCGACCTTTGTGCTCAGGTTTATCCTTTCATAGTTGCATGTTTCTCTTTCTGCTCCAGGCATCACATTCTGACACAACCACCAAAGACGGGAGGAAGTTTGCCCTCTCATCTCTTGATGAGGCAAGTAAACCTTTTACAGAAAGCCTGTATCAGGTTTCATTTTGGCCTTATTACTTATGCCCTAGTTGCAAGGGGACTAGAAAAACCAATATCTAGCATTTCAGTCTAGGAAGAAATTAAATGAATGGCTACAGGGAAGATAACCAACATTGTCAGTGACATATATTGATAATATTATATGGAGAAGTAAGCTTAAATGAATGAGAATTTTCAGATAGTAGTGGCATTCTTAAAGCACTGCTTATCTCAAGAGCGGGTATAAGCTGTGCTTAGGACTGAATCAGTCATTTAGATAGTCATGAATGACTAATTAAAATGGATTACTATATAAAATTAGTATATTTGAGTGGTATATCCCAGTTCTTTTAAGGTTGCTGTTAAGAACATTTACGCGTGCACTGTGAGGAATGGATACAGGTAGCAACTAACAGGGAATAGACCTGTGGTTCTTCTTGAAGATGAGTGGTGTTTGGAAATCTGTGGGTCTGGTAGAGACGAGATATACCAAGTGTCCTGTGATGTTTGCCCGCAAAACAAGAATTGTCCCTTCCAGAATACCAATAGTGCCCCTGTACACTGAAAAAACAAATGCTTTGGTTTTTTTCAAAGAATTCGCTGAGATTCCTCTGTATACTTATATTGCAAGTGACAGAAAACCAAATTCAGACTGGCTACACAGTAAAGGGCATGATTAGGTCTTGTCCTTGAACTTCATCTGGGGCTTCATCCAGTCTGAAATCATCAAGGACTTGGCTTAGTTTCTCTGGTCCTGCTCTGGCATTCCTCTTGTTTTGGTTTCGCTCTCAAGCGAGCTTATCTCATGGTAGCAAATTACTGTAGCACTTTCAGACTTAATACTCTCATTTCATATGTAAAGTAAAATGAAGCATATCTTTTGTTATTTGGTTTTGCAAGTGTTTGTTGAATGTCATCACTGTTGAAACTTCCCTGAACACCTGCCCCTAAAAGTGGATTACTTCCTCTGTTATGTTACAACTTCACAGAACTCTGTTGCATGCCATGTTCTATGGTTATTATGCTCATATGTCTCATGCATTAACTTGCCTTAATTGTCTGTGTGTTCTTAATGTGTAGAATACTCTCTGACTTAGTGGTACACAGTAACCATTTATGGATGAATGAGAGGAAGGAAGGATATGGAAAGGGGCAGAGAAACATAAGAAGTCCCCATTCCTTCCTGTTACTGAACCCTGAATTGTGAACGTTGTACTCCTACCACCAAAGTATGTGTGTAATGCTCTTGTGATTGAGAATGAATTCATTTGAAAGCTTTACTGAATTCTAGTAGTGTTCCATCATTATTTTCTCAGCAAAACTAAAACCAGTTACCATCTTTTGTTCTTTCAACAAGTATTTTTGAAAGCCTGCTATTGGCAGTCATGTGACCAACTGGTAAACAAAGTAGAGCTGTGCTTCCTGAGCTTAAATATCAGCGAGGGGCATAGACATTATTCATGTGTGCACACTCAGTCGCACACACACATCAGGGAGCTCACAGGTTTTGAAGCAGAATAAGATAGATTCAGGGGATTAAAAAGTAACAGGATACTGTAATACTTCAGGTAGTTTGGTGAGCAAAGGCTTTTTGAGAAGCCCTTTTCTGAGTGAAGTGGATTAAGCCATGGAACTATCTGGAAGGAAATGTTCGGGTAGAGCAAGCAGCAGCTTCTAACGTGGAAATGTCCTTGGCATGTTGGAAGAGCAGCATGTGGGAGGCCGTGGCTGAAGCGGGGGTGGGGGGTGTGTGGCACGGCAGGTCAGAGGGTAGGTGTGGGCAGGGTAGACCAAGGGGAGTTCTGAAGGTCATTTAAAGACTTGATTTTATTAGCTAGAAAGTCTGGAGAAGGCAATGGCACCCCACTCCATTACTCTTGCCTGGAAAATCCCATGGATGGAGGAGCCTGGTGGGCTGCAGTCCATGGGGTCGTGAAGAGTCAGACACGACTGAGTGACTGCTCTTTCACTTTTCACTTTTGTGCTTTGGAGAAGGAAATGGTAACCCACTCCAGTGTTCTTGCCTGGAGAATCCCAGGGATGGGGGAGCCTGGTGGGCTGCCGTCTATGGGGTTGCACAGAGTTGGACACGACTGAAGCGACTTAGCAGCAGCAGCAGCTAGCTAGAAAGTCACTCAGTCGTGTCTGACCTTTGTGACCCCATGGACTGTACCAGGTCTCCCACATTGCAGGCGGATTCTTTATCAGCTGAGCCACAGGGAAGCCTCAAGGGAACTTCCCTGGTGGCTCAGATGGTAAAAGCATCTTCTTGCAATGCAGGAGACCCGGCTTTGATCCCTGGGTGGGGAAGATCCTCTGGAGAAAGAAACAGCAACTCTCTCCAGTACTCGTGCCTGGAAAATTCCGTGGATGGAGGAGCCTCGTAGGCTACAGTCCATGGGGTCGCAAAGAGCTGGACACAGCTGAGTGGCTTCACTTTCACTTTTCACTTTCTAGCCAGAAAATTGGAGATGATATATCTTTGGAAATCTAATTATTATTTTTAAGTTATATTATTTTAAGTACTAATTATGATTAAAGTTCTCTCTGTGCTAAGTAACTAGCATATGATAGACTTAACACAATTTAAATGTTAAATAATTTATCTGAATAAAATGGTACTGAGATAAAAGTTGAAATTTTAAAGTTACCCTTTGAAGGAACTTTTTAAAATATTTAGGATACTTTACTTAGGTTTGTGATTATTTTCTTCAGCTCTTATGTACCCCATTACTAAAGTTTTCTGTAGTCATTAAAGAAAATTCAGGAAATACAGAAGTACAGATGACATTCATAAGCTCAACATATGAAGAAAACCAGTTGAGTTTTCGTCTCTCCCAACCCTTCCCTCCCGCTTTCAGTACCCTCTGTCCCTCTCTTCTTCCCTCTGTCTTTCACTTTCTTCTTTGTGCCTATGACTTTTTCCCCCTGTTACAGTGTAAACATGTGTATATGTCTAATTTTTTAAAAATTAGGTTATATTCATTTCTTGGAATATTTGATAAATCTTATTTTTATTGACTGTATAATCCCATTGTAAAAATTATTTTTCTTAATTGTTTCCTGGAGGTGGTTATTTAGTTTAGTTTTTCTATTTTATCATCATGTGGGCAGTGAATGTCTTAACACATGGATTTTTTTCTCTTTGTCTTTTTCCTTAGAATGGAATGATTGGCACTGGAGTAATGTAATGGAATAAGGTTTCATCTTAGACATTGTTAAGGTTCATGATACATGTTGCCACATTGTACCATGTCTTGTAAGCCCAATAAATGTTAACTGGTTTGAAAGTAACGGTAGCTGGGTGGTGGTGGGGAGGTGAGGACCTACGGAGTTGCCAAGCTTGAGTGATAGGCTAGGTTAGCCTTTTATTTCCAAATATTTCTTTCTTTTTTATCTTTAATATATATTTCAAGGTGTATATAAAAGCACCATGGAGAACTTTACATGTTACTGCAAACACACAAACACACATGAACTTATTGCTCAGGTCAAGACGCACAGCGCTGCCGCCACCCCAGAGCTCCTGCCCTTCTGGTTCCCGGTCTCCAAGAGGAAGCTTTCAGCATTTCCCTCCAGGCCTGTTTGCTCAAGTTCGTTTTGTTTTGTTTCTGTGAAACCCTTCATCATGTTCAAAGACGTTCCCTTCTGTACCGGTTTACTAAGAATTTTGTGTTTTGTTCTGTTTGTTTGAATTTAATGCTTTTTTTGTTGTTGTTGCAGCTTTTCATTACTGTATGACTTTTCTCCTTCACTATGTTAATATATTGAATTACATATTATTTAAAATCTTAAACCTAACCTGATTTCTGAGGTAAACCTAATTTGGTTTTACAGTATTACTCTTTTTATGTATTTCTGGATTCAGTTTGATATTCTGTTAATAGTTTTGTATCAGTGAGGTGGCCTATATTGTCCTTGTCAGGATTTGAAATCAGCGGTTATCTCATACTAGCCTTATAAAATGAGCTGACCCTCATTTTCTATTCTGAAAAAGTTTAAGTAGGACTGAATTGTTCCATTAAATTTCTGTGAGAATCTGGCCGAGAAGCCATCTGGGCTGGTAATTTTCTTTGTGGAAAGATTTTTAATTACTCCTTTGATTTTTAATTTTTAACCTTCTCAGATTTTCTGTTGATTATTTTGGTAGTTTTCCCCCTAAGAAGTTGTCCTTTTCATCTAAACTTTTTAAATTTACTAGCATAAAATTATTTATAATAAATATTAGTATCCGTTTAATGGTTGCAGTAAAGAATTATCTTATTGTATCTGTTATAGGCTAAAACTACCTTCTGTTTTTCCTCATTCAGTCTCCCTGGGAATTTAGTAGTCATTCAAAGGAACCAAATTTTGAATCTTGCTGATTCCTTTTCTTTTTATTACATATTTGTTCTCTATTGCATTGATTTCCGCTCTTTATTTCCTTCCTTCTACTTTTTGGGATTTACTTTTTTGTTCTTTTGCTAACTTCTTGTAGATCACTACTTTTCAGCATTTCTCCCTTTTAAATATATGCATTTAAGGCTGAGCATTTCCCTCTAAGTACTGTTTCAGCTAGCAACATTACTCAAATTTTAATATATAGTACTTTTATAATTCACTTTAAAATGGTTTCTAATTTTCACTGGTATCTACTTTAACACTTGGATAAGTTGAATGTATTATATTTCTCGATTTCTGAACACATGGAGATTTTCTAGTTGTTTTCAAATGTCTTTTATTTCTAACAACATAAGGTATGTCATCAGAGAACTCTTAACAACATAGCAATGTCATCAGAGAACAATCTCAGTGTTTCAAAGGTCTGTGATTTCAGACCTTTAACATTTGAGATCTGCACTGTGTCCCCAGTATATTATTTTTTCCCTATAGCTATTGAATGTGGTGTTCTAATATATTTACATTGGATCTTGCTGGTTAATCCCGTATTTCAAATCTTCAGGGTCATAAGTGACCTTTTGTTTGCTTGTATCAATTACACAGACAAGAGTGTATTAAAATATCCCGTTTACCACTGTAGATATTTCCCCTTGTATTCTCTCAGCTTTTGCTTTATTTATTTGAGACATTGCTAGTAGATGAACATATATATATACACTGTGCTTGGTTGCTCAGTCATGTCTGACGCTTTGCAACCCTTTAGACTGTAGCCCTCCGAACTCCCCTGTCCTTGGGATTTTTTAGGCAAGAATACTGGAGTGGGTTGCCAATTCCTTCTCCAGGGGATCTTCTCGACCCAGGGATTGAACCCACATCTCCTGTGTCTCATGCGTTGCCAGCAGATTCTTCCCCTGCTGAGCCATCAGGGAAGCCTAGTATTTGGATAGAAATGTGTAATAGTTATATCTGCTTAGTGACTTACTGTTACGAAGTATTCCACTTTTATTCTGAAAGTGCTTTTTGCATGAAGGTCTAGTTTGTCTGGGATTGATATAACAACACCAGTTTTCTTGTTATTGTTTTCTAAGGCTGATCTACATATGTGGTTTTAAAAAATCATATTCTGCTTTTATGTTATCAAAGCCTGATTGTTTCTTGTCGTATCATCTTGGGTGTTTCTAGCATTGTAACATGTAACTTGCTTCAAATGTAGGCACTAATAAGATACTGAGATAATGTCTTACTTGTTTGAATTTAAAAAGTAATGAGCATGATTTTGAATAAGTACTGAAGTTGTTTTAGGTTTCTCTTATTTTAAACGTTAAAAAATGTAGTTTTGTCAGGAAGAGACTTAAAGATTTATATTCTTGAGCAGATATTACCGGCGTGCAGTATACATATCAAAACTTGCAAGAGAAAATGAAATGAACATAAATATGCTGTCCCTGTCTCTTCCCTGGTGGCTTAGACGGAAAAGAACCTGCCTGCAATGCAGGAGACCCTGCTTCAGTCCCTGGGTTGGGAAGACACGCTGGAAAAGGAATGGCAACCCACTCCAGTATTCTTGTCTGAAGAATTTCCTGCACAGAGGAGTCTGGTGGGCTATAGTCCATGGGGGTCACAGAATCAGACACAACTGAACGACTCACACTTTGACTTTTCATCCCTGTCTCTTAGTTACACATGTCCCCTCCACAGAAGCAATCACTGTGTGATTAACACAGGTAACAGTGTAATCACTGTGACCAGTTTCTTGATTAGCTTTTCACACTGTAGTCCACAGAAACCCAAATTTTGCAAATTCAGCTTGTTAGGTGGGCAAATATATACACTACTGTGGTAAACTCTAATTTGTGTCTTCATCACAAGGTAGCATTCTAGAACATGCATTTTAAATCATAATGATAACTCTCATTCAAGCTCCAGAACAGTTTTTTTTTACTTCAAAAGTTACAAAGCAGATACTGGAAGAGGATAAACAGCTTTCTGCTTCAGTCTGATTAGCCAGTCCTTCAGTTTCGAAATCCTACTGGTTTGGGCTTTAACAGAAGTGGTCCCGTGGTTAAGATAATTGGGGAAATTCTGACAAGGATGGCTCATTTGCTAGTTATTCAAGGGGGTGGTTAGGAGGAATTTCTGTTATGGATTACAGTAAGGTGAAAGAATCTGTGTATTTTGCTTATTCTCTGTCTACATGAGCAACAAGTGCTGAGTAGGGCTAGAGGATCGGCTTCCGGGGTCATTCACTCACTCATCTGGCTGGCAAGTTGGTAGTCATTGTAAGGACACTCAGGTAACCTTATGGAAAGGCCATCCTGGGACCCAAATGTTGACCTTTCCATAAGGTTACCTGAGTGGCCTGAGTGTCCTGATAACCCAGAGGCTGGCTCCACAGTAAGCAATCCAAGGGACCAGGGTAGAAGCCACAGTGTCTTACAGTGACGTAGCCTCAGAAGTCACACGCTTCTGCAATGTTTTATTGGTCACTCATGTGTGCTTAGTCATGTTCAATTCTTTGTGACCCTGTGAACAGTAGCCCAGCAGGCTCCTTTGCTCTTGGGATTCTCCAGGCAAGAATACTGGAGTGGGTTGCCATGTCCTCTTCCAGGGGATCTTCTGACCCAGGGACCGAATTTGAGTCTCCTGCGTCTCCTGCATTGGCAGGTGGATTCTTCACCGCTGAGCCACTGGGAAGCCACTGGTCACTCAGGTCAGCTCTGTTCAGCATAGGTGAACACTGTGCTAAAGCTTGCATATCAGAATTTAAAGATTTTTAAGGATAGTCTTTGAAAGTGGCTCTGGTGCCACTCCCCATTTAAATAAGCATTGGATCAGCGATCTTACAGCTGGTGTTTTTGGTAATCTCAAGGTGAATTTATTCAAAAAAGTAATGCTTTTAGGGTGCTGCATACTTTTCTATTATGCATTGCTCAGGAAAATGCCTGTTTGATTGCCAACGTTTTCACAGTGATTTATTTTTTGTTGTATTTGATGCCTGATAAGAACAACATTCACGTAATCTGGGAATATCTAAAGAATTAGTATTCTGGCTTCCTCTTAGAAATTGTAGAATACATCCTCGAGCTTTAATATGGTGCTGAGATTTTGCCTGTCTTATCTATTGATGTTACTGCTTTAATCTAGCCATTGGATCCAGGTGTCATTCAGAACCCTCACTGTATATAGGGCGTTTTTATTCAGAAAATAATGAATTCTGACTATACTCTTCACAAAATAAGGTGGTGTGAGTGGTAAAGAACCCACCTGCCAGGGCAGGATATGTAAGATACGTAGGTTCAATCCCTGGGTTGGGAAGATCCCCTGGAGGAGGACATGGCAACCCACTCCAGCATTCTTGCCTGGAGAATCCAATGGACAGAGGAGCCTGGTGGGTTACTGTCCATAGGGTCGAAAGAGTCAGACGCGACTGAAGTGACTTAGCACATACATACTCAGGCTGCTGTAATAGTGTGGAAGAGCAAGGCTGCCCCTGTAAGAGAAGAAAAAAAAAATTGTCCCTGTATTCTTTGTGACAGAAATCTTCAGAGGAGTAGGTATTTGAAGATTTAAGTCTCATAGGGAGAGGGCCAGGAAATTTGTGAATCAGGCATCTGTTTATTTTAAATGTATCCAAGTGAAATATCAGATAGATAGTTGGATATTCACAGAAGAGGGTTAGGATTTAAATTTGAGATTTAACATCATTCAGTTCAGTTCAGTCACTCAGTCGTGTCCGACTCTTTGCGACCCCATGAACTGCAGCACGCCAGGCCTCCCTGTCCATCGCCAACTCCTGGAGTCCACCCAAACCCATGTCCATCGAGTCAGTGATGCCATCCAACCATCCCATCCTCTGTCTTCCCCTTCTCCCCCTGCCCCCAATCCCTCCCAGCATCAGGGTCTTTTCCAATGAGTCAACTCTTTGCATGAGGTGGCCAAAGTACTGGAGTTTCAGCTTCAGCATCAGTCCTGCCAATGAACAGCCAGGGCTGATCTCTTTTAGGATGACCTGTTTGGATCTCCTTGCAGTCCAAGGGGCTCTTCAGGAGTCTTCTCCAACACCACAGTTCAAAAGCATCAATTTTTCGGCGCTCAGCTTGCTTTATAGTCCGACTCTCACATCCATACATGACCACTGGAAAAACCATAGCCTTGACTACACGGACCTTTGTTGGCAAAATAATGTCTTCTTTTTAATAGGCTGTCTAGGTTGGCCATAACTTTCCTTCCAAGGCGCAAGCGTCTTTTAATTTCATGGCTGCAATCACCATCTGCAGTGATTTTGGAGCCCCCCAAAATAAAGTCAGCCACTGTTTCCACTGCTCCCCCATCTATTTGCAATGAAGTGATGGGACCAGATGCCATGATCTTAGTTTTCTGAATGTTGAGCTTTAAGCCAACTTTTTCACTTTCATCAAGAGGCTCTTTAGTTCTTCCTCACTTTCTGCCATAAGGGTGGTGTCATCTGCATGTCTGAGGTTATTGACGTTAAAGCCTTGGGAGTAGGTGAGAAAACAGGAGAGAAAGCAGTCCTGGTACAAGTCCTCAGGCACTCATGTTTTAGAAGACGCCTGAAGAGAAAAAACAAACCAATAGAGGAAATCAGAGGGAGGAGGAAAGCCAGAAGAACAAGTAGAGGACAAGAGAAGACATCTACTTCAAGTAGAAGAGAATGGTCTGCTTGGTCTAATGTTCCTGAAGAGGTTACTGTACTAAGATGAGGCAATGGAATTAGGCCGCTGGGTAGTCATTAGTGACCTTGACAATTGAGTTTCAGGAGATTGTTTAGGATTAGGGTGGGTTAAAGAGTAAATTAAAGGTGAGAAAATAGAGATAGGAAATGAAGGCCACTAGATGAAGTTTTGCTGTGAGTAGAACAAAGAAATGGTCATATCTAATTGGTGGGGCGGGGGAGGTGAAGGGGAGCTGAGGTCAGGAGAGGAATTTCCTGGCCCAGAGATCGAAACCAGGTCTCCTGCATTGCAGTCAGATTCTTTACCATCTGAGCTATCGGGAAGTCCTGAGGAATTTCTTAAGATGTGTAATAATAGAGCACATTTGTTCATGATAGTGGTTCAGTAGAAGAGGAGAAACTGACTATACGGGAGAGAGAGAGGTTAGTCAGTGGTTTTCTTGCAAAGACAGGAGTAGTTGGACTCCATGCCCACGTTAGGGTATTGATCTTTGATAGAAGCAGTGCTGCTTTTTCTATTTTAATAGAAGAGAAGCAGTGTAGAAGCACTACAATTCTACCGATCTTACGGGACTTGGCAAAGAAAGTTTTTTTAAAGATTTATGAAGTAAATATAAGTTTCAGTTTTAAAAATATTTATCTATATTGAAAGAAGGAATTAAATTTGTTAGTTTGCCTTGATTTTCCTTTCTCTCTTTCACTTTTATAGTGTTAAGTGTTCATGTTGAACTCTTACTGTGATTCATTCTCTCAATCCCTAAAATGAATCTGTGTATTAGATCTACTCTGAGTAGTGCAAGTGACCCAGAGGTTTCTGATTTGATTGACACAATCCAGTAATGCCAGGTAGATTTGGTTTTGTCATTTTACTTAAGAATAAATTTGGATTGTTTACCCTGTAATAGAAAACATTTATCTTCAGATACTCAGAAATGAAATAATTTTATAGGCTATACATTGCCTTACCTGCTAAAATTCAGCATAAAGCAGGAGGGAGGGACGACATTAAAAAAAGCAGGAAATGGTAGTATAGAATTAGGCAATGCTATCTTCAGTATATCGGGTATTGAAAAGGTCATTGTTTTCTCATCCAAGGTAAGAACTTGAGGATACCGTGTAAGAATAAAAGTCTTGACCCAAGTATTTGGTTTGAGGTTCTAATAAATAAACATCATTGTTACGCCATAAATTTATTCTTGCATATACAGTAGATTTTGTCTTTAATGTCAATTTAAAAATTGGACTTTTTCTTATCAAATCAAATGTATTTCCAGGGCTCTTTTGTGTGCTATAAACTGATAAAATGATTGGCCAAGTGATCTAAGTATTTTAAATGTTAAGGTGATGGTAGTTTTAATTGTGTTTTGGAAAAAAGGCT
Organism: Muntiacus reevesi; assembly: GCF_963930625.1. NCBI lineage: Eukaryota > Metazoa > Chordata > Mammalia > Artiodactyla > Cervidae > Muntiacus > Muntiacus reevesi. The sequence goes on along the minus strand of NW_027077883.1, from coordinate 287,049 downwards.
ATTTTTTAAAAACTCATTCTGTGTGCTCCTTTTTCTTGAATTCACAGTGATACCATAAACATTTGGTGCTGTTTTGGTAATTTAAGTCCCTGAACTCTTTAGTGTTGACATCTCATCTTTATGGAGGAGGGTTTCTAAGTTTGTATTGTAAATTGTACCTTTGGGAGCAGTGTTATAGCTGTTTTAGGTTTTTAGTAAAGATCAAAGCTGAAAACATTAAACAAGACAACAAGACATGATTTTAAAAAGACACATGGGGAGACATAAAATTCTGCTTTAAACATTTATTAAAAAAAAATTAATCAGAATTTGATTTTTTTTTCCCCCAGACGAAAGATTGCTTAAAACATTGGATGACCAGAAAGTGGAATTTTATCAGATTAGAGCACATTAAGAATTTAGAAAAAACGTTTCCTTTACTAACGAGGAGATGTTTGAATATTTTTTAATTTGGTAAAATGATTGTCAGAGGTGATTTTTTAGTTCTTTGTCTTATTAAAAACATAAATTAGTAAGTATGCTGTCAAAATTGTCAAAATAAGACTAATTAAAACAATTAAGTTTATTATAGAGTGTAAAATTTTGTGTTTTTTTTTTTCCTGTTGTTATGTTTTTCAATTGAAAAAGTCTTTGGCCATTAGTTTTAACTATAAATTAGTAGTATATGCATATAATGCTTGGTTATTTCTTCTCTAAAGTAAGAAATATCAACTGGTTCTATTAACTTTTGTAAATCTTGCCATAATCATGTATCCTTCCTTATTTGAAATGTCTGTATTTTTCATTGCCTATAAGAAGATGTCTAAAGCTTTTAGCCTACCAGACAAAATGTAAAACTGCCCTAAAATTCCTAAATATCTTTAAAGGCTACTTCTCTTGCTACTTTCTCTCTGAACTCATTCTTGATTGCCTAGCCAGAAATTATCAAATCTCTCATCCTTTGGTACAGATGTTACCTCGTATTAAAACTTTTCTTGTGCACATTTGTAAGTTGATATCTTACTCCTCTTTGTATCATCTACATTCATACATTCAGCAGTGTTATTGGATGTCTGCTGTGCCCCAAACACTGTTGTAGGTGTGAAGGCAACAGCAGTGCATGAGAATCCAGGTCCCTATCCTCATGAAATTTATGTTCTAGTTTGGGAATGATAATGAGGGAGACAAAATTAAATAAACAGATAGATGCCTAGAGCCTTTTAGATGTTAAATGTTTTGAGGAGAAAACAGTGTATATGATAGAAGGTTTAAGGACAGTACCAGTGTTGATTTGATGGCGATGGAAGATCTCTTTGAAGATGTGACATTTATGCCAAAGCTGAACGATAACAGTGGAGCAGTCATTTGAAGATTTGGGAGCAGAGTTCTCGAACTGAAAGACAGACAGTGCAAAGGCATTAGAGAGAGGAAAGAACGGGGGAGGTGGGGGAAGAGGGTGGGAATGGAAGCAGGAGGTAGGTTATACAGTCTTGTAAGCAGAGGTAAGGGATTTGAAATTTATTCTAATTTAATTTCGAAGCCTGAGAATTGTTGTTTAGTCGATAAGTTGTGTTTGACTTTGCAACCCCATAGACTGTAGCCCATCAGGCTCCTCTGTCTGTGGGATTTCCCAGGCAAGGCTACTGAAGTGGCTTGCCATTTCCTTCTCCAGGGCATCTTCCCCACACAGGGATCAAACCTGCATCTCCTACATTGGCAGGCGAGTTCTTTACTACTGAGCCACCAGGGAAGCCCCGCATTTACGGGTTCATGTGATTACATTGGGCCCACTCAGGGCCACCCTCCCCCTCCTTTATTGAGAGTGTACTATACAACCAGCACAGTACTAGGCACTGATGTGTATTGCTGAGCAAGCAAAGATTTTAATCCAAAAGCCACATAAAAACAAGACGGAAGTGACCTCCATTCTCAAGGAAAGTCCATGTCAAAATGTCCAGGACCATAGTGCTCTGGAATTGGCCTACTTGAATCATAGGAGTTTGACTGTGGTTGTAAGAGTTATTCCTTACAAGTTACAAGGTAACTTTCTCATGTCTCTCAGTTCAGCTCAGTTCAGTCACTCGGTCGTGTCTGACTCTGTGTGACCCCATGAACTGCAGCACACCAGGCCTTCCTGTCCATCCCCAAATCCCAGAGTCCATCCAAACCCATGTCCATCGAGTTGGTGATGCCATCCAACCATCTCATCCTCCATCGTCCCCTTCTCCTCCTGCCCTCAGTCTTTCCCAACATCAGGGTCTTTTCAAATGAGTCAGCTCTTCACATCAGATGGCCAAAGTATTGGAGTTTCAGCTTCAGCATCAGTCCTTCCAATGAACACCCAGGACTGATCTCCTTTAGGATGGACTGGTTGGATCTCCTTGCAGTCCAAGGGACTCTCGAGTCTCCTCCAGTACCACAGTTCAAAAGCATCAATTCTTCGGTGCCCAGCTTGCTTTATAGTCCAACTCTCACATCCGTACATGACCACTGGAAAAACCATAGCCTTGACTAGACGGACCTTTGTTGACAAAGTAATGTCTCTGCTTTTTAATATGCTGTATAGGTTGGTCATAACTTTCCTCCCAAGGAGTGAGCGTCTTTCAATTTCATGGCTGCCATCACCATCTGCAGTGACTTTGGAGCCCAGAAAAATAAAGTCAGCCACTGTTTCCTCATCTGTTTGTCATGATGTGATGGGACCGGATGCCATGATCTTCATTTTCTGAATGTTGAGCTTTAAGCCAGCTTTCTCACTCTCCTCTATTTCACTTTCATCAAGAGACTCTTTAGTTCTTCTTCACTTTCTGTCATAAGGGTGGTATCATCTGCATATCTGAGGTTATTGATATTTCTCCCGGCAGTCTTGATTCCAGCTTGTGCTTCCTCCAGCCCAGCATTTCTCATGATGTACTCTGCACATAAGTTAAATAAGCAGGGTGACAATGTACAGCTTTGACATACTCCTTTTCCTATTTGGAACCAGTCTGTTGTTCCATGTCCAGTTCATTTTTTGTTTGTTTGTTGTTTTTTGGTTTTTTCCATGTCCAGTTCTAACTGTTGCTTCCTGACCTGCATACAGGTTTCTCAACAGGCAGGTCAGGTGGTCTGGTATTCCCGTCTCTTTCAGAATTTTCCTGTTTGTTGTGATCCACACAGTCAAAGGCTTTGGCAAGTCAACAAAGCAGAAATAGATGTTTTTCTGGGACTCTCTTGCTTTTTCGGTGATCCAGCAGATGTTGGCAATTTGATCCCTGGTTCCTCTGCCTTTTCTAAAACCAGCTTGAACATCTGGAAGTTCACGGTTCACGTATTGCTGAAGCCTGGCTTGGAGAATTTTGAGCATTACTTTACTAGCGTGTGAGATGAGTGCAATTGTGTGGTCGTTTGAGCATTCTTTGGCATTGCCTTTCTTTGGGGTTGGAATGAAAACTGACCCTTTCCAGTCCTGTGGCCACTGCTGAGTTTTCCAAATTTGCTGGCATACTGAGTGCTGCACTTTGACAGCAAGCATCATCTCTTAGGATTTGGAACAGCTCAACTGGAATTCCATCACCTCCACTAGCTTTGTTCATAGTGAGACTTCCTCAGGCCCATTTGACTTCGGACTCCAGGATGTCTGGCTCTAGGTGAGTGATCACACCATCGTGATTATGTGGGTTATGAAGATCTTTTTTCTCATGTCACTACATGGTTCTTTATTGCATCCATACTGGTCTTAACTAAAGCAGATATTTTCAATGCCAGCATTGGATAAATGTCAGCCAAACAGAGCCAAAACAAACTTTGCCATTGTTCTGAGCTTTAGGGCAAGGGTCACAGTGCTCTGGGGCTCATCTTCCCCATGTAAGCTCATTCTTTAGAGTGTGTTCCTTCTTTAGGGTTGCAGGCTACCATATGGCATGCAGAGAAAGTGCCAAACGAGTGACAGTGAATCTTGTCTCCTTTTTTTTAAAGTCTGCTAATTAATAACTTTAGTTAACATCTGCCAAGTCCTTCTTACCATGTAATATAGCGTATTCACTACCGTAACACCAGGGCATACATGTTTGACGTCTTTAATATCATATAAGAGCAGTGAAGCAGAATTAACTCTGACAGAGTTAATTTTTGAGTCATTCCAGTTTTTAAATTTCTTTTACCTTTACTTATATGCCTACCTTCAAGGATTACCTTGATAGTGACGCCTGATAGATTAGCCATACTCCATAAGACAACCCGAAACTGTTTATCTTTAGTTTTAGTTATTTAACTAACTGAACATAAAAATGTGGAAATGCCTCTTGCATTTAAAGAGATTTTGTTCTAGATATCTTCCAGAGAAAGCTGTGGTTACTCATTGATAAAAAGTTGTGGGTCAAGAGAATTTATTGATACTGTCTAAGCTGTTTGAGATTTTTTGTTTTCACTTATTCTGATTATTTAAAAGATGTATTCACTCAATAAATGTTTATTGAGCAGTGCTAGGTGCTAGGATGATAATAACTGAACACGTAACTTCTTTTGGTAATTAATTAATTTATTTCAATTGGAAGCTAATTACTTTACAGTGTTGTAGTGTGTTTTGCAGCACATTGACATGAATCAGTCATGGGTGTACATGTGTCCCCCATCCTGAACCCCCCTCCCACCTCCCTCCCCATCCCATCCCTCTGGGTCATCCCAGTGCACCAGCCCTGAGCACCGTGCCTCATGCATCAAGCCTGTCCGGGTGATCTGTTTCACATATGATAATATACATGTTTCAATGCTATTCTCTCAAATCATCCCACCCTCGCCTTCTCCCCCAGAGTCCAAAAGTCTGTTCTTCACACATGTGTCTCTTTGGCTGTCTCGCATATAGATAGGGTCATCGTTACCGTCTTTCTAAATTCCATGTATATGCGTTAGTACACTGTATTGGTGTTTTTCTATCTTCACTCTGTATAAATAGGCTCCAGTTTCATCCACCTCATTAGAACTGATTCAAATGCATTCTTTTTAATGGCTGAGTAACATTCCACTGTATATGTGTACCACAGCTTTCTTATCCGTTCGTCTGCCGATGGACATCTAGGTTGCTTCCATGTCCTGGCTATTGTAAACAGTGCTGCGATGAACATTGGAGTACATATGTCTCCTTCAATTCTGGTTTCCTTGGTGTGTATGCCTAGCAGTGGGATTGCTCGGTCGTATGGCAGTTCTATTTCCAGTTTTTTAAGGAATCTCCACACTGTTCTCCACGGTGGCTGTACTAGTTTGCATTCCCACCAACAGTGAAAAGACAGCCTTCAGAATGAGAGAAAATAATAGCAAACAAAGCAACTCGCAAAGAATTAATCTCAAAAACATACAAGCAACTCCTGCAGCTCAGTTCCAGAACAAGAAAAGACCCAATCAATAAATGGGCCAAAGAACTAAACAGACATTTCTCCAAAGAAGACATACAGATGGCTAACAGACACATGAAAGGATGCTCAACATCACTCATTATCAGAGAAATGCAAATCAAAACCACAATGAGGTACCATGTCACGCTAGTCAGAATGGGTGCTATCCAAGAGTCTGCAGGCAATAAGTGCTGGAGAGAGTGTGGAGGAAAGGGAACCCTCTTACACTGTTGGTGGGAATGCAAACTGAACACGTAACTTTTTAGGAATCATGAGACTCTGAAGGAGAAACAAGCTGCTCTGGGAGATAACACAGTCATCGTTTAGTAACTGTGAGTGGTTGGTTCTGAGACCTTGGAGGATATCAAAACCCAGAGATGCTCAAGTCCCTTTTATTAATATAAAACAGTATAGTATTTACATATAGTCTACATATATCCCTCCCATTATACTTTAAGTCGTCTCTAGGTTTGTTATAATAACCTTGTAAGTGCTATGTAAGTAGTTGCCAGGCTGCTTGGCAAATGCAAGTTTTGTCTTTTGGAACTTTCCCCAGATCTTTTCTGTATATTTTTGACCCGTGGCTGGTTGAATCCACAGTGGTTGAATGGAGAACCCAAGGATACAGAGCACCTACTGTACGTATATCTAGGTAGGTGGTCTAGCATGATCTGCTCATGAGGATTTGACCAACACTGGCTTGCCACTTCACTGTGGGTGGACCTGAATTAACCTTGAAATTTCTTTGAGCGTCAGTTTTCTATGTATGTGAATAGTAATCTTTAATTGGAGTTCCTGTGCCCTTTTGCAGTAGCACTAGCAATTTTGAATTAATTTGTATTAAGAAAGGCTCCCCCACAATTTATATATGTACCTGAATCTGCCTTTGGCTCCCTTACTTTTCTTCTCCTTCAAATGTGATGATTTCAAATTGTGTCCAAACTAGAGGTACTTAACTTTTGGAGGAAAAAATACAGAAATAATGTGTGTTAGTTGGTAGAAGTGTTATAAAATTTAGAAAAATGACGATTTTTATCATTTCTACACCCAGGGAAGACCCTTGACATTTTAGTGATCTTTCAGTCTTCTCTGTGCACATACATAGTTCATTTAAAAAAAGACAAGGCTAGTTGGCTAGATAGTATCATATTACAAATACAGTATGTATTTAACTTTAATTCATAATTATTATGATCACTGTCATTTAATAAATTTATATAATTATTAGATTATATAAATTATACAACTATCATAACTTATATAATTTAACAAAATATTTATAATATATGTTATCTAGTTATAAATATTTGTGTATTAATAATTTGATAATTCTGCATTTTCACTTAATGCCACATGAATTACATAATACAATTGTATCTAATTATCTTCTATGACATAATTTAATTTTGTTAAGGTTGGAATGATGCATTTCTCAAATGTTTGGTAGAAGGTGTTTATAAAGCCATTTGAATCTGGTATTTTTGTGTGTGTTGGACAGAGGAAAGGGGAAACATTTAAACTCCTCTAGCTTTCAGTAGTTGTAGAACGATTAAGATTATCTATTTCTTTCTTGAGTCAATTCCCCCCACCTTTAAACTGTGTTCACTTTATATATTTGGGATCTTGTCTGTCTCTAATATTCAATCTTTTAAAGAAACTAACCTTTTGCTCTGATCTTCAAACTTTACAAAAACGTATACAATGAAAAGGAAGGCATCTTCTCAGCAGAGCTGAGACCTTTCCAGAGGCAGTCAGTGTACTTTTTCTCAATGACATTTTTATCTTTTTACAACCCTTTTATTTTTTACTAAAACAGGATGAACAGTATGAGACGTAGTGATCAGTACTCTCTTGTTTTCTCTCTTCTTTTTGTTTGTTTGTACATCAACCTCATTTTTAATGCCAGTGTAATATTCCACTTCATGGATGTATCCTGTTTAATTAAAAGTAGTTATGCTTTTTTCCCAGTAAAAACCTGTCCCATTTGTTTGATATAACCTAAGAACTTGATTTATTAACCCTATTGTAGTGATAGACATAATCATTTCAGAGGTCCAACAAGCCTTCCATGTGCCTTACCCTTTCACAAATAAGTTGAAATTAAAATGTTCGTTGCTCTATAATAGCCTCCTTGGAAGAGGGTATGTTCCATTTAAGTATTTTTAATTACAAACACAACTCTCTTCTGTAATTTAAATGCCATGTGATGTTGTTAGCACTTGAACCCCTGTTTCTTCTATAACTTACCCTAATGTGCAGTTTGAGAGATAGGTGCCGTCTTATGCTTCCTCATGGCTGCCCTGCTGCCCTTGCCACTTATTTATTTATTTATTTTTCATTTATTTTTATTAGTTGGAGGCTAATTACTTTACAGTATTGTAGTGGGTTTTGTCATACATTGACATGAATCAGCCATGGATACACATGTGTTCCCCATCTCGATCCCCCCTCCCACCTCCCTCTCCACCCGATCCCTCTGGGTCTTCCCAGTGCACCAGCCCCGAGCACTTGTCTCATGCATGCAACCTGGGCTGGTGATCTCTTTCACCATAGATAATATACATGTGTCGATGCTGTTCTCTCGAAACATCCCACCCTCGCCTTCTCCCACAGAGTCCAAAAGTCTGTTCTGTACATCTGTGTCTCTTTTTCTGTTTTGCGTATAGGGTTATCATTACCATCTTTCTAAATTCCATATATATGTGTTAGTATGCTGTAATGTTCTTTATCTCTCTGTCTTACTTCATTCTGTATAATGGGCTCCAATTTCATCCATCTCAGTAGAACTGATTCAAATGAATTCTTTTTAATGGCTGAGTAATATTCCATGGTGTATATGGACCACAGCTTCCTTATCCGTTCGTCTGCTGATGGGCATCTAGGTTGCTTCCATGTCCTGGCTATTATAAACAGTGCTGCGATGAACATTGGGGTGCACGTGTCTCTTTCAGATCTGGTTTCCTCGGTGTGTATGCCCAGAAGTGGGATTGCTGGGTCATATGCTTGCCGCTTATTTCAAGTTCATCTTCTTACATGTCTTTGAGATGCTACCTTTACTATGACTAACTTTTCATATACTTCTGGAATTTAAAAAAATGTGTTCCCTTGGTTGATCTGCCAGTATCATAGCTTTTTAAAGTCTTTTTATTTTTAAATGACTTTGTACTTATAAAAGAGAAAAATAAGAGAGTTCCTATGTACCCTTCAGTTAGTTTCTCCTAATGTTAACATCTTATATATCCATAGTATAATGATAAGAGCTAAGAAATTAGCTTACTGATACAGTACATTTGACTTCGTACTCTTTTACTTATAATGGCTTTGCAGCAATTATTTAATATGTCATAGGAATACTCTTGCTCTTCCCTTCATATTTTCCCTTGTTTTTGCTTGTTTTTTCTTTCCAGTTGTCTAGCTGTAGCAAACAAAATAAAAAAAAATTTTTATATAGTATTTATTTGGGGACCATGTAAAATTAACTCAGGGAGAAAGGACATCATTATGCTACTGAATCTTTAGTACAGAAGCAAGATATGTCTTTCCATTTGTTGAAATCTACCTTTGTGTCTCTCAGAAGTGTTCCATAGTTTTTCTCATACATGTTTTGAACTCTTTATTCAGTTTATGCCTGTTTTTTTTAAAATTATAGATAAGATCTTTTCTTTCATTTTATCGTTTATCTGGTTTCTCTTTGTACATATAAAGGAAAGATTTCTTTATGTTTTGCACTTGACTAAACTACTAGATTATCTTGTTGTAGTAATATTTAGTTGGTTCTTTTGGATATTCTAGTTATTTAATTGTACCCCTACCAGTAGTATTCCTTTCTAATTTCATTCTCTGTGTTGACTGATAAAAATGAGTAACAGTGGTAAAAATGGGGATTTCCCTGACTCTAGTAATATAGTATATCTAGTATTTCCTCATCGGGTGGTGCTGGCTTATTGTGGGTCTGAAATATATTGTGTTTAAAAAGTGTGCTTTTATATCCAGTATTTTCAATAAGAATGGGCATTGAGTTTTTAAGGCGTCTTTTCATCACCTTCGGCATGATAATATTTTTCTTCTATGTAGCTCTATTAATGTGTTGGGTGATATCAGTTTTACAACAGTGACTTTTGTTGTAAATTTTTGTTGATCTAAGTCAAATCCCTTGTGACTATACAGTGGAAGCGAGAAATACATTTAAGGAACTAGATCTGACAGACAGAGTGCCTCATGAACTATGGACGGAGGTTCATGACATTGTACAGAAGACAGGGATCAAGACCATCCCCAAGAAAAAGAAATGCAAAACGGCAAAATAGCTGTCTGAGGAGGGCTTACAAATAGCTGAGGAAAGAAGAGAAGCCACAAGGAAACAAGAAAAGGAAAGATACACCAATTTGAATGCAGAGTTCCAAAGAATAGCAAAGAGAGATAAGGCAGTCTTCCTCAATGATCAGTGCACAGAAACAGAGGGAAACAATAGAATGGGAAAGACTAGAGATGACTTCAAGAAAATCAGAGATACCAAGGGAATATTTCTTGCAAAGATGGGCTCAATAAAGGACAGAAATGGTATGGACCTAACAGAAGCAGAAGATGTTAAGAAGAGGTGGCGAGAATACACAGAAGAATTGTACAAAAAAAGATCTTCACAACACAGATAACCACCTTGGTGTGCTCACTCACCTAGAGCCAGACATCCTGGAATGTGAAGTCAAGTGGGCCTTAGGAAGCATCACTATGAACAGAGCTAGTGGAGGTGATGGAATTCCAGCTGAGCTACTTCAAATCCTAAAAGATGATGCTGTCAAAGTGTTGCACTCAGTAGGCCAGCAAATTGAGTGGCCACAGGACTGAAGAAGGTCAGTTTTCATTCCAATCCTTAAGAAAGGCAATGCCAAAGAATGCTCAAAGTACTGCACAATTGCACTCATCTCACACACTAGTAAAGTAATGCTCAAAATTCTCCAAGCCAGGCTTCAACAATACGTGAACCATGAACTTCCAGATGTTCAAGCTGGTTTTAGAAACGGCAGAGGAACCAGAGATCAAATTGCCAACATCTGCTGGATCGTCACAAAAGCAAGAGGGTTCCAGAAAAACATCTATTTCTGCTCTACTGACTATGCCAAAGCCTCTGACAGTGTGGACCACAACAAACTGGAAAATTCTGAAAGAGACGGGAATGCCAGACCACTTGACTTGCCTGTTGAGAAAGCTGTATGCAGGTCAGGAAGCAACAGTTAGAACTGGACATGGAACAACAGACTGGTTCCAAATAGGAATAGGAGTACGTCAAGGCTGTATCTTGTCACCCTCCTTATTTAACTTATATGCAGAGTACATCATGAGAAACCCTGGGCTGGATGAAGCATAAGCTGGAATCCAGATTCCTGGGAGAAATATCAATAACATCAGATATGCAGATGACACCCTCCTTGTGGCAGAAAGTGAAGAAGAACTAAAGAGCCTCTTGATGAAAGTGAAAGAGGAGAGTGAAAAAGGTGGCTTAATGCTCAACACTCAGAAAACAAAGTTCATGGCATCCGGTCCCATGATTTCATGGCAAATAGATGGGGAAACAGTGGAATCAGTGGTAGACTTTATCTTTCTGGGCTCCAAAATCACTGCAGATGGTGACTACAGCCAAGAAATTAAAAGATGCTTACTCCTTGGATGAAAATTATGACCAAGCTAGACAGCATATTAAAAAACAGAGACATTACTTTGCCAGCAAAGGTCTGTCTAGTCAAGGCTATGGTTTTCCCAGTAGTCATGTATGGATGTGAGAGTTGGACTATAAAGAAAGTTTAGCACCAAAGAATTGATGCTTTGGAACTGTGATGTTGGAGAAGACTCTTGAGAGTCACTTGGACTGCAAGGAGATCCAACCAGTCCATCCTAAAGGAAATCAGTCCTGAATATTCATTGGAAGAGCTGATTTTGAAGCTCAAACTCCAATACTTTGGCCACCTGATCTGAAGAGCTGACTAATATGAAAAGACCCTGGTGCTGGCAAAGGTTGAAGGCAGGAAGAGGAGGGGATAACAGAGGATGAGATGGTTGGATGACATCACCAACTCAGTGGTCATGAGTTTGAGAAAACTCCACCACTTGTTGATGGACAAGCATGCTGCAGTCCATGGGGTAGCAAAAATTCGGACATGATGAGCAACTGAATTGAACTGAACTGAGTGCTTCCTTGGTGGCTCAAATGGTAAAGAATCCACCTGTAATGCAAGAGACCTGGGTTTGATCCCTGGGTTGGAAGATCCCTTGGAGGAGGGCATGGCAACCCACTCCAGTAATGCATCACTAGCTGCATTTCAGCGCCACAGGCTTAAATGATATTTTGCATGCATGTGTGCCTGCTAAGTCATCACTTAGCAGATATCTCAGACTCTTTGGTACCCCATGGGCTATTGCCCATCACGCTCCTTTGCCCATGGGGTTTTGCCAGAAAGAATACTGAGTGGGCAGCCCATCCCCATCTCTTTCCTATGCTTCAAGCCCTGACAGTCACTATCCTTTACTTCACGTACACACACACACACACACACACACACACACACACACACACACACACACACACACACACACACACACACGAAGAGAGAGTGGGGTGTTTTAGACTTTAAGGCCGCTATAACAAATTGCCATGAACTGGGTAGCTTAAAAGAATGGATATTTATTGTCTCACAGTTTTGGAGCCTCTAAATCTGATATCAAGTTGTTGACACGACTGTGTTTCCCTGAAATCTGTAGAGAAATCCTCACTTGCCTCTTCCTCAGTTTTGGTGGCTGGCCAGCAGTCTTTGGTATTCCTTGGCTTGCAGTTGCACGACACCAATCTTTGCCTTTGCCATCAAACAGCCTTCTCCCCGTGTGTCTCTTCCTCCATTTGGCTGACTTCTTAGAAGGACACTAGTTATTGGATTAGGGGTCCACCTACTCCAGTATGGCCTCATTTGAACTTAATTACATCGGCAATGATCCTATTCCCAAATAAGCTCATATTATTGAGTACTTGAGGTTAGGAATTCAACATATGTTTTGAGGAGTGGGAAAATATTCAACCAACAACAGATGGTAACCATGAGGAGAGCATCCCACAGAAACCAAAGACATTGCCTTGATTCCAGAATTTATTCCAAGAAGGAGTCCTACTACAGTGGGGATAGAAGATCGAAGAATCTTTTAAAGTATGTATTCCCACCTACTCTTTGGTTTGCTTATGGACTAACTGGGTTTGATTGACAGGTGTATGCTATCATGATTTAATGATATTAAAAAAACTGAATGCCTTCATATAAAGCCTGAATGGCCCTGGATACAGGATAGCGGCCCTATCCTTTCTCATAGTTTCCCCCAGCTATATTGTTTGGAGGGAAATGATGGTGTATAATTTTGATGAGCAAATGGGAGAAGTGATTGTTGTGATGAGGCTGTCACTCTTTGCCAGAGAACTGTCTTTGATGTCTAAAGTATTACTTGGAACCTAGATGAAAGAGTCATAAAATAACAAGCCTAACCAAGGGGATGCAGCTAGCATTTAGGAAATGCACCCATTTTTCTGTATCTCCTCTTTTCCTTTGATCAAATGTGTACACATTATTAATAAAAAGAAATACAAATTTTAAAAAGACATGAAGAGGGAATGGTCAAATGAACCCTGCCAGAGTCCAAAAGAAAAAAAAAAATGACAGCAATTTCACATCAGGCCGTTTGCTGAGATCCTATACAAGAACAGCAGTATGATTGGGATACTTAAATGGCAGTGGCTGAAATGGCTAATAAAAGCCTGCTAATGACACAGAATCAAATCACCAAACAAACCCATCTCAAAATCCAGTTTCTCTCGAAGGGAAGGGCATGAACTTTATGGTTGGCACTGTCTCTTAATGTAGGACCTTAGGCAAGTTACTTAATCTCTCTCAAGTTTGCTATGTATAAAACTAAGGATAACTACCTAGCAAGGCTGTAGTGACAATTAAGCCAAACGCAGGACACATGTAACAGGTGCTTCACTAAATCGAAGCCTTCCACCTCCCAGCCCTTCAAATATATGCAAAATACAATCTTTGCCCACTACCCCTCACCTACTCTTCATCTCATTCTCTTCCTCTCTCTCTGTCTCTGCCAAAGTTCTTATTTATAATCTAGCAGAGGGTATATAAACAGGAAATGATTTGCATTTATTTTTAAAAACCAGTGTAAAACAATGTAGTATACCCCTGGCTACTTAAGTGCTGACAAACTCGACATTCCTAAAAACAGCAAACACATATTGAGTGATCATTCATGCCAGGCATGGTGCTAGGCATGGAGTATTCACTAGTAAGTGAAACATCTTCCCTCCCTGGTGGAGTTCAGTTTAGTGAACTGAATGGTGAAGAAGCAATGAATATATAATTGAAAAATATGTTCAGTGCCCATAAAGAAATGATCAGGTGCAATGATGGAGACTAATGAAAGGGCAGGTGGGATACTTAGTTTAGGAAGGATGGCCTTTCTGAGGTGACATTTAAACTGAAACCTGAAAGATGAGAAGCTAGATGTGTAAAGAACAAGAGCAAGTGTCTTCAAGACAGTGGAATCAGCATATCCAGCGAGGCAGTCAGGAGCTAGAAGTGTTTGGGGAGGAGTTCTGGCAGTGTCAGCAAGATGGAGGGGCTGCCATGAGGTAAAAATCCAGTTTCTTACCATGGCCTCAATGTCCCACCTAAACTGCCCCTGTCCCCCCCCCGCACTCCCCCACATATCGTCCCCAGGTGTCCACATCACCTAGTCTTTCTGTCCTTTATGTGCTGGTCTCACTCCCACCTCAAGAATGAGAGGTTTGCTGCATTTGCTGTTCTTCTGTCTAGAACGCTCTGCCTGGATGACTCTCATAGCTTCTGGCCCCCGTGGTCAGTCAGGCCTCAGATCAAGTGTCATCTCTGGAGAGAGATCGCTAATTACCACCCCTCACCCAGCATAAACTTTTGGTGGTTTTTTCCTCTTCCCATCCCTCACCACTATCAAACGTTATTTCGATGATTTTTTGAAGTTTGTTTTTTTGTTTGTTTGTTTTATACTTTCCCCTAAAATAGAAGTCCCATGAGTTTATATTTCTTATTGCTATAACCTAGAAGCATATCTAGACTATAAATGAAACTCAAATAGTACTTGTTGAATTTACAATGAATGAAATAAAGCTTAAAGAGGTAAGGCGAGGTATTAGAAAAGAACTAACCAAATTGTGTGAGAGTAAGGACTTCCTGGAAGAGGTATGTTTTCAGTTATTAAAATCAAAGGGGCAAGAGAGCAAAGGTGGCGTGCAGGTAACAAACAAGAATTGTGGAAATCACTCGTTCATCCCCGTCCTTTTTCACTAGATTAGGAACACCTTTAGCACTGGACGGAGAAGGCGATGGCACCGCACTTCAATACTCTCATTTGGAAAATCCCATGGACGGAGGAACCTGGTGGGCTGCAGTCCATGGTGTAGCAAAGATTTGGACATGACTGAGCAACTGAATTGAACTGAACTGAGTGCTTCCTTGGTGGTTCAGATGGTAAAGAATCCGCCTGTAATGCAAGAGACCTGGGTTTGATTTCTGGGTTGGAAGATCCCTTGGAGGAGGGCATGGCAACAAACTCCAGTAATGCATCACTAGCTGCATTTCAGCGCCACAGGCTTAAATGATATTTTGCATGCATGTGTGCCTGCTAAATCATCACTTAGCAGACATCTGAGACTCTTTGGTACCCCATGGGCTATTGCCCATCACGCTCCCTTGCCCATAGGGTTTTGCCAGAAAGAATACAGGAGTGGGAAGCCCATCCCCATCTCTTTCCTCTGCTTCAAGCCCTGACAGTCTCTTTCCTTTACTTCACATCCACACACACACACACACACAAACACACACACACACACACACACACACACACACACACACACACACACACGAAGAGAGAGTGGGGTGTTTTAGACTTTAAGGCCGCTATAACAAATTGCCATGAACTGGGTAGCTTAAAAGAATGGATATTTATTGTCTCACAGTTTTGGAGCCTCTAAATCTGATATCAAGTTGTTGACACGACTGTGTTTCCCTGAAATCTGTAGAGAAATCCTCACTTGCCTCTTCCTCAGTTTTGGTGGCTGGCCAGCAGTCTTTGGTATTCCTTGGCTTGCAGTTGCACGACACCAATCTTTGCCTTTGCCATCAAACAGCCTTCTCCCCGTGTGTCTCTTCCTCCATTTGGCTGACTTCTTAGAAGGACACTAGTTATTGGATTAGGGGTCCACCTACTCCAGTATGGCCTCATTTGAACTTAATTACATCGGCAATGATCCTATTCCCAAATAAGCTCATATTATTGAGTACTTGAGGTTAGGAATTCAACATATGTTTTGAGGAGTGGGAAAATATTCAACCAACAACAGATGGTAACCATGAGGAGAGCATCCCACAGAAACCAAAGACATTGCCTTGATTCCAGAATTTATTCCAAGAAGGAGTCCTACTACAGTGGGGATAGAAGATCGAAGAATCTTTTAAAGTATGTATTCCCACCTACTATTTGGTTTGCTTATGGACTAACTGGGTTTGATTGACAGGTGTATGCTATCATGATTTAATGATATTAAAAAAACTGAATGCCTTCATATAAAGCCTGAATGGCCCTGGATACAGGATAGCGGCCCTATCCTTTCTCATAGTTTCCCCCAGCTATATTGTTTGGAGGGAAATGATGGTGTATAATTTTGATGAGCAAATGGGAGAAGTGATTGTTGTGATGAGGCTGTCACTCTTTGCCAGAGAACTGTCTTTGGTGTCTAAAGTATTACTTGGGACCTAGATGAAAGAGTCATAAAATAACAAGCCTAACCAAGGGGATGCAGCTAGCATTTAGGAAATGCACCCATTTTTCTGTATCTCCTCTTTTCCTTTGATCAAATGTGTACACATTATTAATAAAAAGAAATACAAATTTTAAAAAGACATGAAGAGGGAATGGTCAAATGAACCCTGCCAGAGTCCAAAAGAAAAAAAAAAATGACAGCAATTTCACATCAGGCCGTTTGCTGAGATCCTATACAAGAACAGCAGTATGATTGGGATTCTTAAATGGCAGTGGCTGAAATGGCTAATAAAAGCCTGCTAATGACACAGAATCAAATCACCAAACAAACCCATCTCAAAATCCAGTTTCTCTCGAAGGGAAGGGCATGAACTTTATGGTTGGCACTGTCTCTTAATGTAGGACCTTAGGCAAGTTACTTAATCTCTCTCAAGTTTGCTATGTATAAAACTAAGGATAACTACCTAGCAAGGCTGTAGTGACAATTAAGCCAAACGCAGGACACATGTAACAGGTGCTTCACTAAATCGAAGCCTTCCACCTCCCAGCCCTTCAAATATATGCAAAATACAATCTTTGCCCACTACCCCTCACCTACTCTTCATCTCATTCTCTTCCTCTCTCTCTGTCTCTGCCAAAGTTCTTATTTATAATCTAGCAGAGGGTATATAAACAGGAAATGATTTGCATTTATTTTTAAAAACCAGTGTAAAACAATGTAGTATACCCCTGGCTACTTAAGTGCTGACAAACTCGACATTCCTAAAAACAGCAAACACATATTGAGTGATCATTCATGCCAGGCATGGTGCTAGGCATGGAGTATTCACTAGTAAGTGAAACATCTTCCCTCCCTGGTGGAGTTCAGTTTAGTGAACTGAATGGTGAAGAAGCAATGAATATATAATTGAAAAATATGTTCAGTGCCCATAAAGAAATGATCAGGTGCAATGATGGAGACTAATGAAAGGGCAGGTGGGATACTTAGTTTAGGAAGGATGGCCTTTCTGAGGTGACATTTAAACTGAAACCTGAAAGATGAGAAGCTAGATGTGTAAAGAACAAGAGCAAGTGTCTTCAAGACAGTGGAATCAGCATATCCAGCGAGGCAGTCAGGAGCTAGAAGTGTTTGAGGAGGAGTTCTGGCAGTGTCAGCAAGATGGAGGGGCTGCCATGAGGTAAAAATCCAGTTTCTTACCATGGCCTCAATGTCCCACCTAAACTGCCCCTGTCCCCCCCCGCACTCCCCCACATATCCTCCCCAGGTGTCCACATCACCTAGTCTTTCTGTCCTTTATGTGCTGGTCTCACTCCCACCTCAAGAATGAGAGGTTTGCTGCATTTGCTGTTCTTCTGTCTAGAACGCTCTGCCTGGATGACTCTCATAGCTTCTGGCCCCCGTGGTCAGTCAGGCCTCAGATCAAGTGTCATCTCTGGAGAGAGATCGCTAATTACCACCCCTCACCCAGCATAAACTTTTGGTGGTTTTTTCCTCTTCCCATCCCTCACCACTATCAAACGTTATTTCGATGATTTTTTGAAGTTTGTTTTTTTGTTTGTTTGTTTTATACTTTCCCCTAAAATAGAAGTCCCATGAGTTTATATTTCTTATTGCTATAACCTAGAAGCATATCTAGACTATAAATGAAACTCAAATAGTACTTGTTGAATTTACAATGAATGAAATAAAGCTTAAAGAGGTAAGGCGAGGTATTAGAAAAGAACTAACCAAATTGTGTGAGAGTAAGGACTTCCTGGAAGAGGTATGTTTTCAGTTATTAAAATCAAAGGGGCAAGAGAGCAAAGGTGGCGTGCAGGTAACAAACAAGAATTGTGGAAATCACTCGTTCATCCCCGTCCTTTTTCACTAGATTAGGAACACCTTTAGCACTGGACGGAGAAGGCGATGGCACCGCACTTCAATACTCTCATTTGGAAAATCCCATGGACGGAGGAACCTGGTGGGCTGCAGTCCATGGTGTAGCAAAGATTCGGACATGACTGAGCAACTGAATTGAACTGAACTGAGTGCTTCCTTGGTGGTTCAGATGGTAAAGAATCCGCCTGTAATGCAAGAGACCTGGGTTTGATTTCTGGGTTGGAAGATCCCTTGGAGGAGGGCATGGCAACAAACTCCAGTAATTCATCACTAGCTGCATTTCAGCGCCACAGGCTTAAATGATATTTTGCATGCATGTGTGCCTGCTAAATCATCACTTAGCAGACATCTGAGACTCTTTGGTACCCCATGGGCTATTGCCCATCACGCTCCCTTGCCCATAGGGTTTTGCCAGAAAGAATACAGGAGTGGGAAGCCCATCCCCATCTCTTTCCTCTGCTTCAAGCCCTGACAGTCTCTTTCCTTTACTTCACATCCACACACACACACACACAGACACACACACACACACACAGACACACACAAAGAGAAAGTGCGGTGTATTAGATTTTAAGGCCCCTATAACATATTGCCATGAACTGGGTAGCTTAAAACAATGGATATTTACTGTCTGACAGTTTTGGAGCCTCTACATTTGATATCAAGTTGTTGACACGAGTGTGTTTCCCCTGAAATCTGTAGAGAAATCCTCACTTGCCTCTTCCTCAGTATTGGTGGCTGGCCAGCAGTCTTTGGTGTTCCTCGGCTTGCAGGTGCACGACACCAATCTTTGCCTTTGCCATCAAACAGCCTTCTCCCCGTGTGTCTCTTCCTCCATTTGGCTGACTTCTTAGAAGGACACTAGTTATTGGATTAGGGGTCCACCTACTCCAGTATGGCCTCATTTGAACTTAATTATATCGGCAATGATCCTATTTCCAAATAAGTTCATATTGTTGAGTACTTGAGGTGAGGAATTCCACATATCTTTTGAGGAGTGGGAGAATATTCAACCAACAACAGATGGTAACCATGAGGAGAGCATCTCACAGAAACCAGAGACATTGCCTTGATTCCAGAATTTATTCCAAGATGGAGTCCTACTATAGTGGGGGTAGAAGAACAAAGAAACTTTTTAAGTGTGTTTATCCAACTACTATTTGGTTTGCTTATGGACTAACTGGCTTTGATTGACCGGTGTATGCTATCATGAGTTAATGATATTAAAGAAACTGAATGCCTTCATATAAAGGCTGAATGGCCCTGGATACAGGATAGCAGCCCTATTCTTTCTCATAGTTTCCCCCAGCTATCCTGTTTGGAGGGAAATGATGGTGTATAATTTTGATGAGCAAATGGGAGAAGTGATTGTTGTGATGAGGCTGTCACTCTTTGCCAGAGAACTGTCTTTGATGTCTAAAGTATTACTTGGGACCTAGATGAAAGAGTCATAAAATAACAAGCCTAACCAAGGGGATGCAGCTAGCATTTAGGAAATGCACCCATTTTTCTATATCTCCTCTTATCCTTTGATCAAACGTGTACATATTATTAATAAAAAGAAATACAAATTTTAAAAAGACATGAAGAGGGAATGGTAAAATGAACCCTGCCATAGTCCAAAAGAAAAAAAATCACAGCAATTTCACATCAGGCCCTTTGTTGAGATCCTATACAAGAACAGCAGTATGATTGGGATTCTTAAATGGCAGTGGCTGAAATGGCTAATAAAAGCCTGCTAATGACACAGAATCAAATCACCAAACAAACCCATCTCAAAATCCAGTTTCTCTCGAAGGGAAGGGCATGAACTTTATGGTTGGCACTGTCTCTTAATGTAGGACCTTAGGCAAGTTACTTAATCTCTCTCAAGTTTGCTATGTATGAAACTAAGGAAAACTACCTAGCAAGGCTGTAGTGACAATTAAGCCAAACGCAGGACACATGTAACAGGTGCTTCACTAAATCGAAGCCTTCCACCTCCCAGCCCTGCAAATATATGCAAAATACAATCTTTCCCCACTACCCCTCACCTACTCTTCATCTCATTCTCTTCCTCTCTCTCTCTCTCTCTCTCTGCCAAAGTTCTTATTTATAATCTAGCAGAGGGTATATAAACAGGAAATGATTTGCATTATTTTTTAAAAACCAGTGTAAAACAATGTAGTATACCCCTGGCTACTTAAGTGCTGACAAACTCGACATTCCTAAAAACAGCAAACACATATTGAGTGATCATTCATGCCAGGCATGGTGCTAGGCATGGAGTATTCACTAGTAAGTGAAACATCTTCCCTCCCTGGTGGAGTCAGTTTAGTGAACTGAATGGTGAAGAAGCAATGAATATATAATTGAAAAATATGTTCAGTGCCCATAAAGAAATGATCAGGTGCAATGATGGAGACTAATGAAAGGGCAGGTGGGATACTTAGTTTAGGAAGGATGGCCTTTCTGAGGTGACATTTAAACTGAAACCTGAAAGATGAGAAGCTAGATGTGTAAAGAACAAGAGCAAGTGTCTTCAAGACAGTGGAATCAGCATGTCCAGCGAGGCAGTCAGGAGCTAGAAGTGTTTGAGGAGGAGTTCTAGCAGTGTCAGCAAGATGGAAGGGCTGCCATGAGGTAAAAATCCATTTTCTTACCATGGCCTCAATGTCCCACCTAAACTGCCCCTGTCCCCCCCTCCCCCACCCCCCCACATATCCTCCACAGGTGTCCACATCACCTAGTCTTTCTGTCCTTTATGTGCTGGTCTCACTCCCACCTCAAGAATGAGAGGTTTGCTGCATTTGCTGTTCTTCTGTCTAGAATGCTCTGCCTGGATGATTCTCATAGCTTCTGGCCCCAGTGGTCAGTAAGGCCTCAGATCAAGTGTCATCTCTGGAGAGAGATCGCTAATTACCACCCCTCACCCAACATTAACTTTTGGTGGTTTTTTCCTCTTCCCATCCCTCACCACTATCAAACGTTATTTCGTTGATTGTTTGAAGTTTGTTTTTTTTTGTTTGTTTGTTTTATACTCTCCCCTAAAATAGAAGTCCCATGAGTTTATATTTCTTATTGCTATAACCTAGAAGCATATCTAGAATATAAATGAAACTCAAATAGTACTTGTTGAATTTACAATGAATGAAATAAAGCTTAAAGAGGTAAGGCGAGGTATTAGAAAAGAACTAACCAAATTGTGTGAGAGTAAGGACTTCCTGGAAGAGGTATGTTTTCAGTTATTAAAATCAAAGGGGCAAGAGAGCGAAGGTGGCGTGCAGGTAACAAACAAGAATTGTGGAAATCACTCGTTCATCCCCGTCCTTTTTCACTAGATTAGGAACACCTTTAGCACTGGACGGAGAAGGTGATGGCACCCCACTCCAATACTCTCATCTGGAAAATCCCATGGACGGAGGAACCTGGTGGGCTGCATTGCATGGGGTTGCTAAGAGTCGGACAGGGCTGAGCGAGTTCACTTTCAGTTTCATGCATTGGAGAAGGAAATGGCAACCCACTCCAGTGTTCTTGCCTGGAGAATCCCAGGGACCGGGGAGCCTGGTGACCTGCCATCTATGGGGTGGCACAGAGTCGGACTCAACTGAAGCGATTTAGCAGCAGTGGCAGTTAGCGCTGAAGCCGCGTTTTACTAATCTTTCACCAGCGCCTGTCCCGGGACCTGGCACACAGATAGGGTTTTACACAATGACTGACTGTGAGGTGCGCAGAAGGGTCTATTAACTCGGCTGCGGTGCAGTTTGTGGCTGGCCACTAAGCCTGGCAGCACCCGTGCGAGGGAGCAGACGGCTTTGCGGAAGACGGCCTCGGCGGGTGGGGGTGGGGGGTGGGGTGGGAAGCGCCCCCCGCGCCTGCGCGTTATGGCGGGGAGCCGGCAGCGTCGGCGCGCGCCTGCGCAGTGCGGTCTTTCCCGCCTCCGACAAGATGGCGGCGGCCGAGTAGCGCGGGGGCGGTTTGTGGCCGCAGGAAGCCCGGCCGCTGCAGCGGGCCGAGACGGGATGCTGTTCCCAGGGAGCGCCGTTGGCCACCGGTGAGGAAGGTCAAGCACAGAGCTGCCTTCCCGAGCCCCCCGGCGCCCCCTACGTACACCCCCGTCTGCTCGAGTGCGGTCGCCGCTTTGCCTACTTCGCTACCGCCCTGTGCTGTCGGGTCCGGAGCTCCGGCGGCGGCAGGGGCTGTGTCCGGCAGGAGAGGAAGCGCCCGGGCTGCGTCCGTGCTTCTGTCCGCGGGGCGAGCGTCTGGCAGGTGGGTGAAGCTGCAAGCTTCGGTGTCTCCTCTTGGGGCAAAGCTTTCTCGGCTTTGCCCCGCCGTGGCTCAGACCCTGGTGGTGTTCAGCCGGAGTCCACCGCTGCTTTGTCTCCACGTCCCGCCCCCTCTCCGCGCCCCGCTCCAGGCCTCCGGCTGGCCCCTGACTTTGCGTGCCCTCCATTCCCACGCAGGGGCCGGGGGTCGCAGCGCCGGCCGCCCTCCGCAACCTTTCCTGCCTCCTGCTGAAGCGTCAGCCCTTGCAAGCGGTTCCTCCTTTGCGTTAGGTGGGTGGGTCGTCTGCCTGTTTTAGTCACCTCCCCATCTTCCTGGTCTCGACCTTTTGCTTCCTTGAGAAGTCCTTTTAACTGTCTGGAAAGCTTTCCCAGGCTTATAGACTTACAGAGAAAAGCTTGCTATCCAGACGCCAGTGGATTTTGTTCATCTTGTCGGGGGGATCCAGCCCCCAGGAGACTTTGATGGTTTTGAGGAATGGTGCCAGTGACGGCAAGTGATTCTTCATCTAAATTAATCCTTTTCTGATTACAGCGAGTCTTTGGTCTCTAACCTTTTTTTGGAGGGGGGGGGGCGGACGGAGGGACATATGTATACTAGATCCAGGGAAAGAATTGAGAAGTGGTCCTGGTTTTAAAAGAAGGCTTTGTGAGGGTAAGAAATGTAATAGCCCAAGAAAGGATAAGCGATTTTAGTGATTCTTTTATTCACTGTTAGGCTAAATCGTCCGTTGAAGCTTCACAATCTTGTGTTGTCCAAGCCCTTTGTTTTATTTGGAAAGGACTGAAATGGAGAAAACGCTTTTTAAACTTGAAACTTCTCAAATTTCTTGGGTTCTCAATTGTTATTAGTACTACTTGGCAATCTTTCTTGTACTTGATATTTTCTGCAAAATTTAGGTTGTGCCAGTGTCATTTCTTCTTCATTTATTACTAGGGCAAGAGTAGTCAGAATTAATGGTGTAAAAAGTGCAAACTGAAGGAGGGATGTGGTAGTGGAGGTTGCCATGTCTGATTTTTCCCAATTTTTTCCTGTAATTGGATAATGTGTCAAGAGCAGCAGAATGGTGAAAAATGAAGCTATGAGTATAAATGGTAGTGTATCCACTGAGATTGCAATGGGTGGAGCTTTTAAAATTAAATTGAGTGATATCCTTTTTTTGAAGCCATGCTAGGTGCTCTCCAGAGTTTCTAAAGCACAGACTGTTGTTGCCTTATTGGAAATTTATGCTAAAAGTCTTTTAACAGGTGGGTTACAATTGGCCTGACAGATTTAACTTTTTGTTCTACCTCCTGACACACATCTGCCTTAACCTTTATTGTAGACTTTTAGCCTCTTGATGAATTTCTTAAATTTGGAGATAGAATTGTTCATTTTAAAAGGAGAGGAGATATTTTAAATGTTTGATTCCTGTATGGGCAGATTCATTCACTTGTTTGTTGCTGTGCTATGCTAAGTCGCTTCAGTCACGTCCATCTCCTTGCAGTCTCCACAGGACCGCCAGACTCCTCTGTCCATGGGACTTCTCCAGCCACGAATATTGGAGCAGGTTGCCATTTCCTCCTCCACAGGACCTTCCCGACCTAGGGATCAGAGCCACATCTCTTCTGTCTCCTGCGTTGGCAGGTGGGTTCTTTACCACTAGCGCCACCAGGTAAGCCTGTTTGTTTCCTGCACCCGAGGACTGCGTGTTTTTACAGGCACTTGTCTCTCAATTCTGTGCTTTTAGCTGACGGGGTAGTGCTCAGCCCTAGGCAGTAGCTCATTGCCTGAGACATTGTGTCAAGACCTGTCTGACCACAAACAAGCACTCTTCCACACTTATGGAACCCGTTTTCTCTCTCTCTTTCTTCCCCTCTTCCTGTCTTTAGGAACCCTCCCGTCTTTGTGTCTATTCATTCAATTCTTTAGCCTACTGCTCTTTTCATTTGCCTCCCCTAGTCACCAGGATCCCATGGTCATCAGTTTTTACCAGCCCATCATTGATACCTTAGAATACTTAACTTTATGTCAATTTATCTTTCTAGTGCCCAGTTCTGAACAGGCCTAATCACTATCTTGATCCCTGAAGGATACAAGAGACAGTTGTGTGAGGATTTTGGATTGTTTTCATACCAGTTAGTGTTCTGTTATCCTCCAGATCTATAATGTCGATTGTGAGGGGGTTTTTTTTGTCTTACTTCATGAAAGTGTTTATAGCAAATAACTTGATCTTTTCCTTTCCTGAGAAAAATCTCAAGCATCTGAGGTATAATCTTTTCTATCCTGATATCATTTCTTTATTTACTCTTCTCTGAAAAGAAGGAATTGTCCTTCCTTTCCTTCAAGAGCAACCTTCTCCAGATGTGTCCATGATCATCCCTCTTTATCTTTCTTTCTCAGTAATTATCCATGATCACTCCTTTTTAAGTTTTGCCCTCTCTAGCCTCCATGCATGCTTAAATATACCTTTGCCAGGGCTGCCAAACACCGTGCTGTGTGCCGTGCAGCTCACAGAAGCCAGTCTGAATTTTGAGCCTGCTGTGCCACTGTATTTTTATTCTTTAATCCTAGGAGCCTGGTGTAGTTGTTGTTCAGTCGCTCAGTTGTGTCCAACTCTTTGCAACACCAAGAACTGCAGCATGGCAGGCTCCTCTGTCCTCCATTACCTCCTGGGGTTTGCTCAAATTTATGTTCATTGAGTCGGTGACACTACCTAGCCATCTCATCCTCTACCACCTCCTTCTCCTTTTGGCTTCAGTCTTTCCTAGCATCAGGGTCTTTTCCAGTGAGTTGGCTTTTCGCATCAGGTGGCCAAAGTATTGGCGCTTCAGCTTCAGCATCAGTGCTTCCAGTAAATATTCAGGGTTGATTTCCTTTAGGATTGGTTGATCTTCTTGCAGTCCCAGGACGCTTAAGAGCCTTCCCCAGCACCACAATTCTCAATTCTTTGACACTCAGTCTTTATGGTCCAACTCTCACATCCATACATGACCACTGGAAAAACCATAGCCTCGACTCGACGGACCTTTGTCGGCAAAGTGATGTCTCTGCTTTTTAGTATGTTGTTGAGGTTTGTCATAGCATTTCTTCCAAGGAGCAAGCATCTTTTAATTCCATGGCTGCAGTCACCATCCACAGTGATTTTGGAGCCCCAAAAAATAAAGGTCTGACACTGTTTCCACTGTTTCCCCATCTATTTCCCATGAAGTGATGGGACCAGATGCCATGATCTTAGTTTTCTGAATGCTGAGTTTCAAGCCAACTTTGTCATGCTCTTCTTTAACCCTTATCAAAAGGCTCGTTAGTTTCTCTTCACTTTCTGCCCTTAGAGTGATATCATCTTCATATCTGAGGTTATTGATATTTCTCCCAGCAGTCTTGATTCCAGCTTGTGCTTCATCCAACCCAGTGTTTCTCATGATGTACTCTGCGTAGAAGTTAAATAAGCAGGGTGACAAGATACAGCTTTATTATAACTCTTTCCCAGTCAGTTGTTCAATGTCCGATTCTAACTTGCTTCTTGACCTGCATACAGGTTTCTCAGGAGGCAGGTAAGGTGGTCTGGTACTGGTGTTTCTTTAAGAATTTTCCACAGTTTGTTACGATCCACACATTCAAAGGCTTTAGCGCAGTCAATGAAGCAGAAGCAGACGTTTTTCTGGAATTCTGTTGCTTTCTCTATAATCGAACAAATGTTGGCAGTTTGCTCCCTGGTTCCTCTGCATTTTCAAAACCTAGCTTGTACATCTGAAAGTTCTAGGTTCACATTCTTTTGAAGCCTAGCTTGAAGGATTTTGAGCGTAACCTTGTTAGCATGTGAAATGAGTGCCGTTGTATGGTAGTTTGAACATTCTTTGACATTACCTTTCTTTGGGATTGGAATGAAAACTGTGACCTTTTTCAGTCTTGTAGCCACTACTGAGTTTTCCAAATTTGTTGACATATTGAGTGCAACACTTTAGCAGAATCATCCTTTAGAATTTCAAATAGCTCAACTGGGATTCCGTCACCTCCACTAGCTTTGTTGGTAGTAATGTTTCCTAAGGCCCCCTTGACTTCACGCTCCAGGATGTCTGGCTCTGGGTGAGTGACCACAGTGACTGGTGTACTGTTCTCTGTGTATTCGTGCCACCTCTTCTTGATATCTTTTCCTTCTATTAGGTGCGTACCATTTCTGTCCTTTATGGTGTCCATCCTTGCATGAAATGTTCCCTTGATGCCTCCAGTTTTCTTGAAGAGATCTCTAGTCTTTCCCATTGTGTTGTTTTCTTTGCATTGTTCACTTAAGAAGGGTTTCTTATCTCTTCTTGGTATTCTCTGGATCTCTGCACTCAGTTGAGTATATCTTTCCCTTTCTCCCTTGCCTTTCACTTCTCTCCTTTCCTCAGCTCTTTCTAATGTCTCCTCAGACAATCACTTAAGCTTCTTGCATTTCTTTTTCTTGGACTAGTTTGGTCACTGCCTCCTATACAATGTTACGAACCTCTTTCCAGTGATGAACCTCGTATATAAACTCATATAAAACATATGAATCTTTTTCAATAAACTCATATATGAACCTCTTTCAGTTTTATGAATCTGGTAGACACTTTCTCTACCAGATCTCATCTCGAATCCATTTGTCACCTCCACTGTATAATCATAAGGGATTTAATTTAGGTCATATCTAAATGACCTAGTCGTTTTCCCTACGTTCTTCACTTTAAACCTGAATTTTGCTATTAGGAGCTCACGACCTGAGCCACAGACAGCTCCAGGTCTTCTTTTTACTGTCTGTGTAGAGCTTTTCCATCTTCAGCTGCAAAGAACATAATCTGATTTTGGTATTGACCATCTGGTGATGTCCGTGTGTATAGCTGTCTCTTGGTTGTTGGAAAAGGGTGTTTGCTATGACCAGCGTGTTCTTTTGACAAAACTCTGTTAGCCTTTGCCCTGCTTTTGCCCTCCAAGGCAAAACTTGCCCATTATTCTGGGTGTCTCTTGGCTTCCTATTTTGTATTCCAATCCCCTGTGATGAAAAGGACATCTTTTTTTTTTTTTTTTTTTTTTGGTGTTTGTTCTAGAAGGTGTAGTTCGAGAACTACAGCAGTTCTACTTCATAGAACTGTTCAGCTTCAGCTTCTTTGGCATTAGTGGTTGGGGCAGAGACTTAAGATAACACTGATATTGAACAGTTTGCCTTGGAAATGAACTTAGATTATTTTTTTTTTCCTGAGGTTGCACCCAAGTACTGCATTTAGAACTCTTGTTGACTATTAAGGGCTACTTCCTTTCTCCTAAGGGATTCGAGCCCACAGTAGTAGATATAACAGTCATCTGAATTAAATTCGCCCATTCTCATCCATATTAGTTCAGTGATTCCTAAGATGTTCATTCTTGCCATCTGCTTCACCACATCCGATTTGCCTTGATTCACGGACCTGCCGTTCCAGGTTCCCATGCAAAAAAAGAGCAATAGCTCTTTACAGCGTCGGACTTGACTTTAACCATCAGACACATCCACACAACTGAGCGTCATATCCGCTTTGGTCCAGCCACTTCATTCTTTCTGGAACTAACGACTGCCCTCCACTCTTCCCCAGGAGCATATTGGACACCTTTTGATTGTGGTGCTCATCTTCGGTGTCTTATTTTTCTGCCTCATGCTGTTCGTGGGGTTCTCGCAGCAGGACTGCTGGAGTGGCTTGCCGTTCCCTCCTCCAGTGGGCCACGTTTTGTCGGAACTCTTCACCAGGACCCGTCTGTCTTGGCTGGCCCTGCACGGCATGGCCCATGGCTTCACTGAGTTACACAAGCCCCTTCACCACGACGAGTCTGTGATCCATGAAGGGGTATAGTAGGAAGGACGTTTACTTCTAAGCTTCAAAGATCTGATTTTGAAGTCTACTGAAACCAGTTACTGTCTGTGTGGCTGTGGGCAACTTACTACTCAGGCTGTATTCTTTGTCTGTAAAGTAGAATGTTATACGAGGAAGACATGGCAACCCAATGCAGTATTCTTGTTGGAGAGTCAGCATGGACAGAGGAGCTTGGTGGGCTATAGTTCATGGGGTCACAAAGAGTCGGGCAAGACTGAGCGACTAAAGACACCACAGAATGTTATACTTACCTCACAGAGTTGTAATCGACGGAGTTTAACACACGTTACATGTCTTTCCAAGGGTTTGGTGCATTATGGAGTTCTTAAAAGTGTAAATTATTCTTTCCTTTGCACTCTGACTTCCCTTACCATCGCAGCACCGAAGTTGGTTTTTAAAAAGTCATCTTGATGACCTAATTACCAAAGCTAACAGCCTTATCTCAATCATCCATGGTTTTCTTAGACCACTTCTGAAATATACTCCATAGGAATGAAATGATCTGATTTCTTGTTTCTTGGCTTTATAGTTCCTGATTCTCTTATGTCTGAAAGTTTCTTTACATTCCCTGCAGTGTCTCGATTTTGCTCTTTCCCCTAAACATAGTTGTTTCCTGTATCAGTTAGGATGCAAATAGGATTTAAAAACAGAAGAAGTGTATTAGCTCAGGTAATTGGCAAAGGCATAGGTAGGATTAGTTTAAAGGGCAGTTTGTGCATAAGCTTGGCTTTGCTCAGTCCTCAGTCCTCAGTCAGCACAGAGGTTCTGTGTTTCCGTTTCCTCTAAACTGCCCTCCCATTTGGGTTCCTGCTCAGACTGGCTTCCCCTCTAGATTGAATCCAAGTGCTTTCCATCTTTATCTGTAGTGTGGCGACCTTTGTGCTCAGGTTTATCCTTTCATAGTTGCATGTTTCTCTTTCTGCTCCAGGCATCACATTCTGACACAACCACCAAAGACGGGAGGAAGTTTGCCCTCTCATCTCTTGATGAGGCAAGTAAACCTTTTACAGAAAGCCTGTATCAGATTTCATTTTGGACTAGCATTTCAGTCTAGGAAGAAATTAGATGAATGGCTACAGGGAAGATAACCAACATTGTCAGTGACATATATTGATAATATTGTATGGAGAAGTAAGCTTAAATGAATGAGAATTTTCAGATAGTAGTGGCATTCTTAAAGCACTGCTTATCTCAAGAGCGGGTATAAGCTGTGCTTAGGACTGAATCAGTCATTTAGATAGTCATGAATGACTAATTAAAATGGATTACTATATAAAATTAGTATATTTGAGTGGTATATCCCAGTTCTTTTAAGGTTGTTGTTAAGAACATTTACGCGTGCACTGTGAGGAATGGATACAGGTAGCAACTAACAGGGAATAGACCTGTGGTTCTTCTTGAAGATGAGTGGTGTTTGGAAATCTGTGGGTGTGGTAGAGACGAGATATACCAAGTGTCCTGTGATGTTTGCCTGCAAAACAAGAATTGTCCCTTCCAGAATACCAATAGTGCCCCTGTACACTGAAAAAGCAAATGCTTTGGTTTTTTTCAAAGAATTCGCTGAGATTCCTCTGTATACTTATATTGCAAGTGACAGAAAACCAAATTCAGACTGGGTACACAGTAAAGGGCATGATTAGGTCTTGTCCTTGAACTTCATCTGGGGCTTCATCCAGTCTGAAATCATCAAGGACTTGGCTTAGTTTCTCTGGTCCTGCTCTGGCATTCCTCTTGTTTTGGTTTCGCTCTCAAGCGAGCTTATCTCATGGTAGCAAATTACTGTAGCACTTTCAGACTTAATACTCTCATTTCATATGTAAAGTAAAATGAAGCATATCTTTTGTTATTTGGTTTTGCAAGTGTTTGTTGAATGTCATCACTGTTGAAACTTCCCTGAACACCTGCCCCTAAAAGTGGATTACTTCCTCTGTTATGTTACAACTTCACAGAACTCTGTTGCATGCCATGTTCTATGGTTATTATGCTCATATGTCTCATGCATTAACTTGCCTTAATTGTCTGTGTGTTCTTAATGTGTAGAATACTCTCTGACTTAGTGGTACACAGTAACCATTTATGGATGAATGAGAGGAAGGAAGGATATGGAAAGGGGCAGAGAAACATAAGAAGTCCCCATTCCTTCCTGTTACTGAACCCTGAATTGTGAACGTTGTACTCCTACCACCAAAGTATGTGTGTAATGCTCTTGTGATTGAGAATGAATTCATTTGAAAGCTTTACTGAATTCTAGTAGTGTTCCATCATTATTTTCTCAGCAAAACTAAAACCAGTTACCATCTTTTGTTCTTTCAACAAGTATTTTTGAAAGCCTGCTATTGGCAGGTCATGTGACACAATGGTAAACAAAGTAGAGCTGTGCTTCCTGAGCTTAAATATCAGCGAGGGGCATAGACATTATTCATGTGTGCACACTCAGTTGCACACACACGTCAGGTAGCTCACAGGTTTTGAAGCAGAATAAGATAGATTCAGGGGATTAAAAAGTAACAGGATACCGTAATACTTCAGGTAGTTTGGTGAGAAAAGGCTTTTTGAGAAGCCCTTTTCTGAGTGAAGTGGATTAAGCCATGGAACTATCTGGAAGGAAATGTTCGGGTAGAGCAAGCAGCAGCTTCTAACGTGGAAATGTCCTTGGCATGTTGGAAGAGCAGCATGTGGGAGGCCGTGGCTGAAGCGGGGGTGGGGGGTGTGTGGCAGGGCAGGTCAGAGGGTAGGTGTGGGCAGGGTAGACCAAGGGCAGTTCTGAAGGTCATTTAAAGACTTGATTTTATTAGCTAGAAAGTCTGGAGAAGGCAATGGCACCCCACTCCATTACTCTTGCCTGGAAAATCCCATGGATGGAGGAGCCTGGTGGGCTGCAGTCCATGGGGTCGTGAAGAGTCAGACACGACTGAGCGACTGCTCTTTCACTTTTCACTTTTGTGCTTTGGAGAAGGAAATGGTAACCCACTCCAGTGTTCTTGCCTGGAGAATCCCAGGGATGGGGGAGCCTGGTGGGCTGCCGTCTATGGGGTTGCACAGAGTTGGACACGACTGAAGCGACTTAGCAGCAGCAGCAGCTAGCTAGAAAGTCACTCAGTCGTGTCTGACCTTTGTGACCCCATGGACTGTACCAGGTCTCCCACATTGCAGGCGGATTCTTTATCAGCTGAGCCACAGGGAAGCCTCAAGGGAACTTCCCTGGTGGCTCAGATGGTAAAAGCATCTTCTTGCAATGCAGGAGACCCGGCTTTGATCCCTGGGTGGGGAAGATCCTCTGGAGAAGGAAACAGCAACTCTCTCCAGTACTCGTGCCTGGAAAATTCCGTGGATGGAGGAGCCTCGTAGGCTACAGTCCATGGGGTCGCAAAGAGCTGGAGACAGCTGAGGGGCTTCACTTTCACTTTTCACTTTCTAGCTAGAAAATTGGAGATGATATATCTTTGGAAATCTAATTATTATTTTTAAGTTATATTATTTTAAGTACTAATTATGATTAGAAGTTCTCTCTGTGCTAAGTAACTAGCGTATGATAGACTTAACACAATTTAAATGTTAAATAATTTATCTGAATAAAATGGTACTGAGATAAAAGTTGAAATTTTAAAGTTACCCTTTGAAGGAACTTTTTAAAATATTTAGGATACTTTACTTAGGTTTGTGATTATTTTCTTCAGCTCTTATGTACCCCATTACTAAAGTTTTCTGTAGTCATTAAAGAAAATTCAGGAAATACAGAAGTACAGATGACATTCATAAGCTCAACATATGAAGAAAACCAGTTGAGTTTTCGTCTCTCCCAACCCTTCCCTCCCGCTTTCAGTACCCTCTGTCCCTCTCTTCTTCCCTCTGTCTTTCACTTTCTTCTTTGTGCCTATGACTTTTTCCCCCTGTTACAGTGTAAACATGTGTATATGTCTAATTTTTTTAAAATTAGGTTATATTCATTTCTTGGAATATTTGATAAATCTTATTTTTATTGACTGTATAATCCCATTGTAAAAATTATTTTTCTTAATTGTTTCCTGGAGGTGGTTATTTAGTTTAGGTTTTCTATTTTATCATCATGTGGGCAGTGAATGTCTTAACACATGGATTTTTTTCTCTTTGTCTTTTTCCTTAGAATGGAATGATTGGCACTGGAGTAATGTAATGGAATAAGGTTTCATCTTAGACATTGTTAAGGTTCATGATACATGTTGCCACATTGTACCATGTCTTGTAAGCCCAATAAATGTTAACTGGTTTGAAAGTAACGGTAGCTGGGTGGTGGTGGGGAGGTGAGGACCTACGGAGTTGCCAAGCTTGAGTGATAGGCTAGGTTAGCCTTTTATTTCCAACTATTTCTTTCTTTTTTATCTTTAATATATATTTCAAGGTGTATATAAAAGCACCATGGAGAACTTTACATGTTACTGCAAACACACAAACACACATGAACTTATTGCTCAGGTCAAGACACACAGCACTGCCGCCACCCCAGAGCTCCTGCCCTTCTGGTTCCCGGTCTCCAAGAGGAAGCTTTCAGCATTTCCCTCCAGGCCTGTTTGCTCAAGTTCGTTTTGTTTTGTTTCTGTGAAACCCTTCATCATGTTTAAAGACGTTCCCTTCTGTACCGGTTTACTAAGAATTTTGTGTTTTGTTCTGTTTGTTTGAATTTAATGCTTTTTTTGTTGTTGTTGCAGCTTTTCATTACTGTATGACTTTTCTCCTTCACTATGTTAATATATTGAATTACATATTATTTAAAATCTTAAACCTAACCTGATTTCTGAGGTAAACCTAATTTGGTTTTACAGTATTACTCTTTTTATGTATTTCTGGATTCAGTTTGATATTCTGTTAATAGTTTTGTATCAGTGAGGTGGCCTATATTGTCCTTGTCAGGATTTGAAATCAGCGGTTATCTCATACTAGCCTTATAAAATGAGCTGACCCTCATTTTCTATTCTGAAAAAGTTTAAGTAGGACTGAATTGTTCCATTAAATTTCTGTGAGAATCTGGCCGAGAAGCCATCTGGGCTGGTAATTTTCTTTGTGGAAAGATTATTAATTACTCCTTTGATTTTTAATTTTTAACCTTCTCAGATTTTCTGTTGATTATTTTGGTAGTTTTCCCCCTAAGAAGTTGTCCTTTTCATCTAAACTTTTTAAATTTACTAGCATAAAATTATTTATAATAAATATTAGTATCCGTTTAATGGTTGCAGTAAAGAATTATCTTATTGTATCTGTTATAGGCTAAAACTACCTTCTGTTTTTCCTCATTCAGTCTCCCTGGGAATTTAGTAGTCATTCAAAGGAACCAAATTTTGAATCTTGCTGATTCCTTTTCTTTTTATTACATATTTGTTCTCTATTGCATTGATTTCCGCTCTTTATTTCCTTCCTTCTACTTTTTGGGATTTACTTTTTTGTTCTTTTGCTAACTTCTTGTAGATCACTACTTTTCAGCATTTCTCCCTTTTAAATATATGCATTTAAGGCTGAGCATTTCCCTCTAAGTACTGTTTCAGCTAGCAACATTACTCAAATTTTAATATATAGTACTTTTATAATTCACTTTAAAATGGTTTCTAATTTTCACTGGTATCTACTTTAACACTTGGATAAGTTGAATGTATTATATTTCTCGATTTCTGAACACATGGAGATTTTCTAGTTGTTTTCAAATGTCTTTTATTTCTAACAACATAAGATATGTCATCAGAGAACTCTTAACAACATAGCAATGTCATCAGAGAACAATCTCAGTGTTTCAAAGGTCTGTGATTTCAGACCTTTAACATTTGAGATCTGCACTGTGGCCCCAGTATATTATTTTTTTCCCTATAGCTATTGAATGTGGTGTTCTAATATATTTATATTGGATCTTGCTGGTTAATCCCGTATTTCAAATCTTCAGGGTCATAAGTGACCTTTTGTTTGCTTCTATCAATTACACAGACAAGAGTGTATTAAAATATCCCGTTTACCACTGTAGATATTTCCCCTTGTATTCTCTCAGCTTTTGCTTTATTTTTTTGAGACATTGCTAGTAGATGAACATATATATATACACTGTGCTTGGTTGCTCAGTCATGTCTGACGCTTTGCAACCCTTTAGACTGTAGCCCTCCAAACTCCCCTGTCCTTGGGATTTTTTAGGCAAGAATACTGGAGTGGGTTGCCATTTCCTTCTCCAGGGGATCTTCTCGACCCAGGGATTGAACCCACATCTCCTGTGTCTCATGCGTTGCCAGCAGATTCTTCCCCTGCTGAGCCATCAGGGAAGCCTAGTATTTGGATAGAAATGTGTAATAGTTATATCTGCTTAGTGACTTACTGTTACGAAGTATTCCACTTTTATTCTGAAAGTGCTTTTTGCATGAAGGTCTAGTTTGTCTGGGATTGATATAACAACACCAGTTTTCTTGTTATTGTTTTCTAAGGCTGATCTACATATGTGGTTTTAAAAAATCATATTCTGCTTTTATGTTATCAAAGCCTGATTGTTTCTTGTCGTATCATCTTGGGTGTTTCTAGCATTGTAACATGTAACTTGCTTCAAATGTAGGCACTAATAAGATACTGAGATAATGTCTTACTTGGTTGAATTTAAAAAGTAATGAGCATGATTTTGAATAAGTACTGAAGTTGTTTTGGGTTTCTCTTATTTTAAACGTTAAAAAATGTAGTTTTGTCAGGAAGAGACTTAAAGATTTATATTCTTGAGCAGATATTACCGGCGTGCAGTATACATATCAAAACTTGCAAGAGAAAATGAAAGAACATAAATATGCTGTCCCTGTCTCTTCCCTGGTGGCTTAGACGGAAAAGAACCTGCCTGCAATGCAGGAGACCCTGCTTCAGTCCCTGGGTTGGGAAGACACGCTGGAAAAGGAATGGCAAACCACTCCAGTATTCTTGTCTGGAGAATTTCCTGCACAGAGGAGTCTGGTGGGCTATAGTCCATGGGGGTCACAGAATCAGACACAACTGAACGACTCACACTTTGACTTTTCATCCCTGTCTCTTAGTTACACATGTCCCCTCCACAGAAGCAATCACTGTGTGATTAACACAGGTAACAGTGTAATCACTGTGACCAGTTTCTTGATTAGCTTTTCACACTGTAGTCCACAGAAACCCAAATTTTGCAAATTCAGCTTGTTAGGTGGGCAAATATATACACTACTGTGGTAAACTCTAATTTGTGTCTTCATCACAAGGTAGCATTCTAGAACATGCATTTTAAATCATAATGATAACTCTCATTCAAGCTCCAGAACAGTTTTTTTTTACTTCAAAAGTTACAAAGCAGATACTGGAAGAGGATAAACAGCTTTCTGCTTCAGTCTGATTAGCCAGTCCTTCAGTTTCGAAATCCTACTGGTTTGGGCTTTAACAGAAGTGGTCCCGTGGTTAAGATAATTGGGGAAATTCTGACAAGGATGGCTCATTTGCTAGTTATTCAAGGGGGTGGTTAGGAGGAATTTCTGTTATGGATTACAGTAAGGTGAAAGAATCTGTGTATTTTGCTTATTCTCTGTCTACATGAGCAACAAGTGCTGAGTAGGGCTAGAGGATCGGCTTCCGGGGTCATTCACTCACTCATCTGGCTGGCAAGTTGGTAGTCATTGTAAGGACACTCAGGTAACCTTATGGAAAGGCCATCCTGGGACCCAAATGTTGACCTTTCCATAAGGTTACCTGAGTGGCCTGAGTGGCCTGATAACCCAGAGGCTGGCTCCACAGTAAGCAATCCAAGGGACCAGGGTAGAAGCCACAGTGTCTTACAGTGACGTAGCCTCAGAAGTCACACGCTTCTGCAATGTTTTATTGGTCACTCATGTGTGCTTAGTCATGTTCAATTCTTTGTGACCCTGTGAACAGTAGCCCAGCAGGCTCCTTTGCTCTTGGGATTCTCCAGGCAAGAATACTGGAGTGGGTTGCCATGTCCTCTTCCAGGGGATCTTCTGACCCAGGGACCGAATTCGAGTCTCCTGCGTCTCCTGCATTGGCAGGTGGATTCTTCACCGCTGAGCCACTGGGAAGCCACTGGTCACTCAGGTCAGCTCTGTTCAGCATAGGTGAACACTGTGCTAAAGCTTGCATATCAGAATTTAAAGATTTTTAAGGATAGTCTTTGAAAGTGGCTCTGGTGCCACTCCCCATTTAAATAAGCATTGGATCAGCGATCTTACAGCTGGTGTTTTTGGTAATCTCAAGGTGAATTTATTCAAAAAAGTAATGCTTTTAGGGTGCTGCATACTTTTCTATTATGCATTGCTCAGGAAAATGCCTGTTTGATTGCCAACGTTTTCACAGTGATTTATTTTTTGTTGTATTTGATGCCTGATAAGAACAACATTCACGTAATCTGGGAATATCTAAAGAATTAGTATTCTGGCTTCCTCTTAGAAATTGTAGAATACATCCTCGAGCTTTAATATGGTGCTGAGATCTTGCCTGCCTTATCTATTGATGTTACTGCTTTAATCTAGCCATTGGATCCAGGTGTCATTCAGAACCCTCACTGTATATAGGGCGTTTTTATTCAGAAAATAATGAATTCTGACTATACTCTTCACAAAATAAGGTGGTGTGAGTGGTAAAGAACCCACCTGCCAGGGCAGGATATGTAAGATACGTAGGTTCAATCCCTGGGTTGGGAAGATCCCCTGGAGGAGGACATGGCAACCCACTCCAGCATTCTTGCCTGGAGAATCCAATGGACAGAGGAGCCTGGTGGGTTACTGTCCATAGGGTCGAAAGAGTCAGACGCGACTGAAGTGACTTAGCACATACATACTCAGGCTGCTGTAATAGTGTGGAAGAGCAAGGCTGCCCCTGTAAGAGAAGAAAAAAAAAATTGTCCCTGTATTCTTTGTGACAGAAATCTTCAGAGGAGTAGGTATTTGAAGATTTAAGTCTCATAGGGAGAGGGCCAGGAAATTTGTGAATCAGGCATCTGTTTATTTTAAATGTATCCAAGTGAAATATCAGATAGATAGTTGGATATTCACAGAAGAGGGTTAGGATTTAAATTTGAGATTTAACATCATTCAGTTCAGTTCAGTCACTCAGTCGTGTCCGACTCTTTGCGACCCCATGAACTGCAGCACGCCAGGCCTCCCTGTCCATCGCCAACTCCTGGAGTCCACCCAAACCCATGTCCATCGAGTCAGTGATGCCATCCAACCATCCCATCCTCTGTCTTCCCCTTCTCCCCCTGCCCCCAATCCCTCCCAGCATCAGGGTCTTTTCCAATGAGTCAACTCTTTGCATGAGGTGGCCAAAGTACTGGAGTTTCAGCTTCAGCATCAGTCCTGCCAATGAACAGCCAGGGCTGATCTCCTTTAGGATGACCTGGTTGGATCTCCTTGCAGTCCAAGGGGCTCTTCAGGAGTCTTCTCCAACACCACAGTTCAAAAGCATCAATTTTTCGGCGCTCAGCTTGCTTTATAGTCCGACTCTCACATCCATACATGACCACTGGAAAAACCATAGCCTTGACTACACGGACCTTTGTTGGCAAAATAATGTCTTCTTTTTAATAGGCTGTCTAGGTTGGCCATAACTTTCCTTCCAAGGGGCAAGCGTCTTTTAATTTCATGGCTGCAATCACCATCTGCAGTGATTTTGGAGCCCCCCAAAATAAAGTCAGCCACTGTTTCCACTGCTCCCCCATCTATTTGCAATGAAGTGATGGGACCAGATGCCATGATCTTAGTTTTCTGAATGTTGAGCTTTAAGCCAACTTTTTCACTTTCATCAAGAGGCTCTTTAGTTCTTCCTCACTTTCTGCCATAAGGGTGGTGTCATCTGCATGTCTGAGGTTATTGACGTTAAAGCCTTGGGAGTAGGTGAGAAAACAGGAGAGAAAGCAGTCCTGGTACAAGTCCTCAGGCACTCATGTTTTAGAAGACGCCTGAAGAGAAAAAACAAACCAATAGAGGAAATCAGAGGGAGGAGGAAAGCCAGAAGAACAAGTAGAGGACAAGAGAAGACATCTACTTCAAGTAGAAGAGAATGGTCTGCTTGGTCTAATGTTCCTGAAGAGGTTACTGTACTAAGATGAGGCAATGGAATTAGGCCGCTGGGTAGTCATTAGTGACCTTGACAATTGAGTTTCAGGAGATTGTTTAGGATTAGGGTGGGTTAAAGAGTAAATTAAAGGTGAGAAAATAGAGATAGGAAATGAAGGCCACTAGATGAAGAAGTTTTGCTGTGAGTAGAACAAAGAAATGGTCATATCTAATTGGTGGGGCGGGGGAGGTGAAGGGGAGCTGAGGTCAGGAGAGGAATTTCCTGGCCCAGAGATCGAAACCAGGTCTCCTGCATTGCAGTCAGATTCTTTACCATCTGAGCTATCGGGAAGTCCTGAGGAATTTCTTAAGATGTGTAATAATAGAGCACATTTGTTCATGATAGTGGTTCAGTAGAAGAGGAGAAACTGACTATACGGGAGAGAGAGAGGTTAGTCAGTGGTTTTCTTGCAAAGACAGGAGTAGTTGGACTCCATGCCCACGTTAGGGTATTGATCTTTGATAGAAGCAGTGCTGCTTTTTCTATTTTAATAGAAGAGAAGCAGTGTAGAAGCACTACAATTCTACCGATCTTACGGGACTTGGCAAAGAAAGTTTTTTTAAAGATTTATGAAGTAAATATAAGTTTCAGTTTTAAAAATATTTATCTATATTGAAAGAAGGAATTAAATTTGTTAGTTTGCCTTGATTTTCCTTTCTCTCTTTCACTTTTATAGTGTTAAGTGTTCATGTTGAACTCTTACTGTGATTCATTCTCTCAATCCCTAAAATGAATCTGTGTATTAGATCTACTCTGAGTAGTGCAAGTGACCCAGAGGTTTCTGATTTGATTGACACAATCCAGTAATGCCAGGTAGATTTGGTTTTGTCATTTTACTTAAGAATAAATTTGGATTGTTTACCCTGTAATAGAAAACATTTATCTTCAGATACTCAGAAATGAAATAATTTTATAGGCTATACATTGCCTTACCTGCTAAAATTCAGCATAAAGCAGGAGGGAGGGACGACATTAAAAAAAGCAGGAAATGGTAGTATAGAATTAGGCAATGCTATCTTCAGTATATCGGGTATTGAAAAGGTCATTGTTTTCTCATCCAAGGTAAGAACTTGAGGATACCGTGTAAGAATAAAAGTCTTGACCCAAGTATTTGGTTTGAGGTTCTAATAAATAAACATCATTGTTACGCCATAAATTTATTCTTGCATATACAGTAGATTTTGTCTTTAATGTCAATTTAAAAATTGGACTTTTTCTTATCAAATCAAATGTATTTCCAGGGCTCTTTTGTGTGCTATAAACTGATAAAATGATTGGCCAAGTGATCTAAGTATTTTAAATGTTAAGGTGATGGTAGTTTTAATTGTGTTTTGGAAAAAAGGCTATTTTTTAAAAACTCATTCTGTGTGCTCCTTTTTCTTGAATTCACAGTGATACCATAAACATTTGGTGCTGTTTTGGTAATTTAAGTCCCTGAACTCTTTAGTGTTGACATCTCATCTTTATGGAGGAGGGTTTCTAAGTTTGTATTGTAAATTGTACCTTTGGGAGCAGTGTTATAGCTGTTTTAGGTTTTTAGTAAAGATCGAAGCTGAAAACATTAAACAAGACAACAAGACATGATTTTAAAAAGACACATGGGGAGACATAAAATTCTGCTTTAAACATTTATTAAAAAAAAATTAATCAGAATTTGATTTTTTTTTTCCCCCAGACGAAAGATTGCTTAAAACATTGGATGACCAGAAAG
This sequence comes from Muntiacus reevesi, assembly GCF_963930625.1. Taxonomy (NCBI): domain Eukaryota; kingdom Metazoa; phylum Chordata; class Mammalia; order Artiodactyla; family Cervidae; genus Muntiacus; species Muntiacus reevesi. The sequence goes on along the minus strand of NW_027077883.1, from coordinate 247,101 downwards.
TGGAATTTTATCAGATTAGAGCACATTAAGAATTTAGAAAAAACGTTTCCTTTACTAACGAGGAGATGTTTGAATATTTTTTAATTTGGTAAAATGATTGTCAGAGGTGATTTTTTAGTTCTTTGTCTTATTAAAAACATAAATTAGTAAGTATGCTGTCAAAATTGTCAAAATAAGACTAATTAAAACAATTAAGTTTATTATAGAGTGTAAAATTTTGTGTTTTTTTTTTCCTGTTGTTATGTTTTTCAATTGAAAAAGTCTTGGGCCATTAGTTTTAACTATAAATTAGTAGTATATGCATATAATGCTTGGTTATTTCTTCTCTAAAGTAAGAAATATCAACTGGTTCTATTAACTTTTGTAAATCTTGCCATAATCATGTATCCTTCCTTATTTGAAATGTCTGTATTTTTCATTGCCTATAAGAAGATGTCTAAAGTTTTTAGCCTACCAGACAAAATGTAAAACTGCCCTAAAATTCCTAAATATCTTTAAAGGCTACTTCTCTTGCTACTTTCTCTCTGAACTCATTCTTGATTGCCTAGCCAGAAATTATCAAATCTCTCATCCTTTGGTACAGATGTTACCTCGTATTAAAACTTTTCTTGTGCACATTTGTAAGTTGATATCTTACTCCTCTTTGTATCATCTACATTCATACATTCAGCAGTGTTATTGGATGTCTGCTGTGCCCCAAACACTGTTGTAGGTGTGAAGGCAACAGCAGTGCATGAGAATCCAGGTCCCTATCCTCATGAAATTTATGTTCTAGTTTGGGAATGATAATGAGGGAGACAAAATTAAATAAACAGATAGATGCCTAGAGCCTTTTAGATGTTAAATGTTTTGAGGAGAAAACAGTGTATATGATAGAAGGTTTAAGGACAGTACCAGTGTTGATTTGATGGCGATGGAAGATCTCTTTGAAGATGTGACATTTATGCCAAAGCTGAACGATAACAGTGGAGCAGTCATTTGAAGATTTGGGAGCAGAGTTCTCGAACTGAAAGACAGACAGTGCAAAGGCATTAGAGAGAGGAAAGAACGGGGGAGGTGGGGGAAGAGGGTGGGAATGGAAGCAGGAGGTAGGTTATACAGTCTTGTAAGCAGAGGTAAGGGATTTGAAATTTATTCTAATTTAATTTCGAAGCCTGAGAATTGTTGTTTAGTCGATAAGTTGTGTTTGACTTTGCAACCCCATAGACTGTAGCCCATCAGGCTCCTCTGTCTGTGGGATTTCCCAGGCAAGGCTACTGAAGTGGCTTGCCATTTCCTTCTCCAGGGCATCTTCCCCACACAGGGATCAAACCTGCATCTCCTACATTGGCAGGCGAGTTCTTTACTACTGAGCCACCAGGGAAGCCCCGCATTTACGGGTTCATGTGATTACATTGGGCCCACTCAGGGCCACCCTCCCCCTCCTTTATTGAGAGTGTACTATACAACCAGCACAGTACTAGGCACTGATGTGTATTGCTGAGCAAGCAAAGATTTTAATCCAAAAGCCACATAAAAACAAGACGGAAGTGACCTCCATTCTCAAGGAAAGTCCATGTCAAAATGTCCAGGACCATAGTGCTCTGGAATTGGCCTACTTGAATCATAGGAGTTTGACTGTGGTTGTAAGAGTTATTCCTTACAAGTTACAAGGTAACTTTCTCATGTCTCTCAGTTCAGCTCAGTTCAGTCACTCGGTCGTGTCTGACTCTGTGCGACCCCATGAACTGCAGCACACCAGGCCTTCCTGTCCATCCCCAAATCCCAGAGTCCATCCAAACCCATGTCCATCGAGTTGGTGATGCCATCCAACCATCTCATCCTCCATCGTCCCCTTCTCCTCCTGCCCTCAGTCTTTCCCAACATCAGGGTCTTTTCAAATGAGTCAGCTCTTCACATCAGGTGGCCAAAGTATTGGAGTTTCAGCTTCAGCATCAGTCCTTCCAATGAACACCCAGGACTGATCTCCTTTAGGATGGACTGGTTGGATCTCCTTGCAGTCCAAGGGACTCTCGAGTCTCCTCCAGTACCACAGTTCAAAAGCATCAATTCTTCGGTGCCCAGCTTGCTTTATAGTCCAACTCTCACATCCGTACATGACCACTGGAAAAACCATAGCCTTGACTAGACGGACCTTTGTTGACAAAGTAATGTCTCTGCTTTTTAATATGCTGTATAGGTTGGTCATAACTTTCCTCCCAAGGAGTGAGCGTCTTTCAATTTCATGGCTGCCATCACCATCTGCAGTGACTTTGGAGCCCAGAAAAATAAAGTCAGCCACTGTTTCCTCATCTGTTTGTCATGATGTGATGGGACCGGATGCCATGATCTTCGTTTTCTGAATGTTGAGCTTTAAGCCAGCTTTCTCACTCTCCTCTATTTCACTTTCATCAAGAGACTCTTTAGTTCTTCTTCACTTTCTGTCATAAGGGTGGTATCATCTGCATATCTGAGGTTATTGATATTTCTCCCGGCAGTCTTGATTCCAGCTTGTGCTTCCTCCAGCCCAGCATTTCTCATGATGTACTCTGCACATAAGTTAAATAAGCAGGGTGACAATGTACAGCTTTGACATACTCCTTTTCCTATTTGGAACCAGTCTGTTGTTCCATGTCCAGTTCATTTTTTGTTTGTTTGTTGTTTTTTGGTTTTTTCCATGTCCAGTTCTAACTGTTGCTTCCTGACCTGCATACAGGTTTCTCAACAGGCAGGTCAGGTGGTCTGGTATTCCCGTCTCTTTCAGAATTTTCCTGTTTGTTGTGATCCACACAGTCAAAGGCTTTGGCAAGTCAACAAAGCAGAAATAGATGTTTTTCTGGGACTCTCTTGCTTTTTCGGTGATCCAGCAGATGTTGGCAATTTGATCTCTGGTTCCTCTGCCTTTTCTAAAACCGGCTTGAACATCTGGAAGTTCACGGTTCACGTGTTGCTGAAGCCTGGCTTGGAGAATTTTGAGCATTACTTTACTAGCGTGTGAGATGAGTGCAATTGTGTGGTCGTTTGAGCATTCTTTGGCATTGCCTTTCTTTGGGGTTGGAATGAAAACTGACCCTTTCCAGTCCTGTGGCCACTGCTGAGTTTTCCAAATTTGCTGGCATACTGAGTGCTGCACTTTGACAGCAAGCATCATCTCTTAGGATTTGGAACAGCTCAACTGGAATTCCATCACCTCCACTAGCTTTGTTCATAGTGAGACTTCCTCAGGCCCATTTGACTTCGGACTCCAGGATGTCTGGCTCTAGGTGAGTGATCACACCATCGTGATTATGTGGGTTATGAAGATCTTTTTTCTCATGTCACTACATGGTTCTTTATTGCATCCATACTGGTCTTAACTAAAGCAGATATTTTCAATGCCAGCATTGGATAAATGTCAGCCAAACAGAGCCAAAACAAACTTTGCCATTGTTCTGAGCTTTAGGGCAAGGGTCACAGTGCTCTGGGGCTCATCTTCCCCATGTAAGCTCATTCTTTAGAGTGTGTTCCTTCTTTAGGGTTGCAGGCTACCATATGGCATGCAGAGAAAGTGCCAAACGAGTGACAGTGAATCTTGTCTCCTTTTTTTTAAAGTCTGCTAATTAATAACTTTAGTTAACATCTGCCAAGTCCTTCTTACCATGTAATATAGCGTATTCACTACCGTAACACCAGGGCATACATGTTTGACGTCTTTAATATCATTTAAGAGCAGTGAAGCAGAATTAACTCTGACAGAGTTAATTTTTGAGTCATTCCAGTTTTTAAATTTCTTTTACCTTTACTTATATGCCTACCTTCAAGGATTACCTTGATAGTGACGCCTGATAGATTAGCCATACTCCATAAGACAACCCGAAACTGTTTATCTTTAGTTTTAGTTATTTAACTAACTGAACATAAAAATGTGGAAATGCCTCTTGCATTTAAAGAGATTTTGTTCTAGATATCTTCCAGAGAAAGCTGTGGTTACTCATTGATAAAAAGTTGTGGGTCAAGAGAATTTATTGATACTGTCTAAGCTGTTTGAGATTTTTTGTTTTCACTTATTCTGATTATTTAAAGATGTATTCACTCAATAAATGTTTATTGAGCAGCGCTAGGTGCTAGGATGATAATAACTGAACACGTAACTTCTTTTGGTAATTAATTAATTTATTTCAATTGGAAGCTAATTACTTTACAGTGTTGTAGTGTGTTTTGCAGCACATTGACATGAATCAGTCATGGGTGTACATGTGTCCCCCATCCTGAACCCCCCTCCCACTCCCTCCCCATCCCATCCCTCTGGGTCATCCCAGTGCACCAGCCCTGAGCACCGTGCCTCATGCATCAAGCCTGTCCGGGTGATCTGTTTCACATATGATAATATACATGTTTCAATGCTATTCTCTCAAATCATCCCACCCTCGCCTTCTCCCCCAGAGTCCAAAAGTCTGTTCTTCACACATGTGTCTCTTTGGCTGTCTCGCATATAGATAGGGTCATCGTTACCGTCTTTCTAAATTCCATGTATATGCGTTAGTACACTGTATTGGTGTTTTTCTATCTTCACTCTGTATAAATAGGCTCCAGTTTCATCCACCTCATTAGAACTGATTCAAATGCATTCTTTTTAATGGCTGAGTAACATTCCACTGTATATGTGTACCACAGCTTTCTTATCCGTTCGTCTGCCGATGGACATCTAGGTTGCTTCCATGTCCTGGCTATTGTAAACAGTGCTGCGATGAACATTGGAGTACATATGTCTCCTTCAATTCTGGTTTCCTTGGTGTGTATGCCTAGCAGTGGGATTGCTCGGTCGTATGGCAGTTCTATTTCCAGTTTTTTAAGGAATCTCCACACTGTTCTCCACGGTGGCTGTACTAGTTTGCATTCCCACCAACAGTGAAAAGACAGCCTTCAGAATGAGAGAAAATAATAGCAAACAAAGCAACTCGCAAAGAATTAATCTCAAAAACATACAAGCAACTCCTGCAGCTCAGTTCCAGAACAAGAAAAGACCCAATCAATAAATGGGCCAAAGAACTAAACAGACATTTCTCCAAAGAAGACATACAGATGGCTAACAGACACATGAAAAGATGCTCAACATCACTCATTATCAGAGAAATGCAAATCAAAACCACAATGAGGTACCATGTCACGCTAGTCAGAATGGGTGCTATCCAAGAGTCTGCAGGCAATAAGTGCTGGAGAGAGTGTGGAGGAAAGGGAACCCTCTTACACTGTTGGTGGGAATGCAAACTGAACACGTAACTTTTTAGGAATCATGAGACTCTGAAGGAGAAACAAGCTGCTCTGGGAGATAACACAGTCATCGTTTAGTAACTGTGAGTGGTTGGTTCTGAGACCTTGGAGGATATCAAAACCCAGAGATGCTCAAGTCCCTTTTATTAATATAAAACAGTATAGTATTTACATATAGTCTACATATATCCCTCCCATTATACTTTAAGTCGTCTCTAGGTTTGTTATAATAACCTTGTAAGTGCTATGTAAGTAGTTGCCAGGCTGCTTGGCAAATGCAAGTTTTGTCTTTTGGAACTTTCCCCAGATCTTTTCTGTATATTTTTGACCCGTGGCTGGTTGAATCCACAGTGGTTGAATGGAGAACCCAAGGATACAGAGCACCTACTGTACGTATATCTAGGTAGGTGGTCTAGCATGATCTGCTCATGAGGATTTGACCAACACTGGCTTGCCACTTCACTGTGGGTGGACCTGAATTAACCTTGAAATTTCTTTGAGCGTCAGTTTTCTATGTATGTGAATAGTAATCTTTAATTGGAGTTCCTGTGCCCTTTTGCAGTAGCACTAGCAATTTTGAATTAATTTGTATTAAGAAAGGCTCCCCCACAATTTATATATGTACCTGAATCTGCCTTTGGCTCCCTTACTTTTCTTCTCCTTCAAATGTGATGATTTCAAATTGTGTCCAAACTAGAGGTACTTAACTTTTGGAGGAAAAAGTACAGAAATAATGTGTGTTAGTTGGTAGAAGTGTTATAAAATTTAGAAAAATGACGATTTTTATCATTTCTACACCCAGGGAAGACCCTTGACATTTTAGTGATCTTTCAGTCTTCTCTGTGCACATACATAGTTCATTTAAAAAAAGACAAGGCTAGTTGGCTAGATAGTATCATATTACAAATACAGTATGTATTTAACTTTAATTCATAATTATTATGATCACTGTCATTTAATAAATTTATATAATTATTAGATTATATAAATTATACAACTATCATAACATATAATTTAACAAAATATTTATAATATATGTTATCTAGTTATAAATATTTGTGTATTAATAATTTGATAATTCTGCATTTTCACTTAATGCCACATGAATTACATAATACAATTGTATCTAATTATCTTCTATGACATAATTTAATTTTGTTAAGGTTGGAATGATGCATTTCTCAAATGCTTGGTAGAAGGTGTTCATAAAGCCATTTGAATCTGGTATTTTTGTGTGTGTTGGACAGAGGAAAGGGGAAACATTTAAACTCCTCTAGCTTTCAGTAGTTGTAGAACTATTAAGATTATCTATTTCTTTCTTGAGTCAATTCTCCCCACCTTTAAACTGTGTTCACTTTATATATTTGGGATCTTGTCTGTCTCTAATATTCAATCTTTTAAAGAAACTAACCTTTTGCTCTGATCTTCAAACTTTACAAAAACGTATACAATGAAAAGGAAGGCATCTTCTCAGCAGAGCTGAGACCTTTCCAGAGGCAGTCAGTGTACTTTTTCTCAATGACATTTTTATCTTTTTACAACCCTTTTATTTTTTACTAAAACAGGATGAACAGTATGAGACGTAGTGATCTATACTCTCTTGTTTTCTCTCTTCTTTTTGTTTGTTTGTACATCAACCTCATTTTTAATGCCAGTGTAATATTCCACTTCATGGATGTATCCTGTTTAATTAAAAGTAGTTATGCTTTTTTCCCAGTAAAAACCTGTCCCATTTGTTTGATATAACCTAAGAACTTGATTTATTAACCTATTGTAGTAATAGACATAATCATTTCAGAGGTCCAACAAGCCTTCCATGTGCCTTACCCTTTCACAAATAAGTTGAAATTAAAATGTTCGTTGCTCTATAATAGCCTCCTTGGAAGAGGGTATGTTCCATTTAAGTATTTTTAATTACAAACACAACTCTCTTCTGTAATTTAAATGCCATGTGATGTTGTTAGCACTTGAACCCCTGTTTCTTCTATAACTTACCCTAATGTGCAGTTTGAGAGATAGGTGCCGTCTTATGCTTCCTCATGGCTGCCCTTGCCACTTATTTATTTATTTATTTTTCATTTATTTTTATTAGTTGGAGGCTAATTACTTTACAGTATTGTAGTGGGTTTTGTCATACATTGACATGAATCAGCCATGGATACACATGTGTTCCCCATCTCGATCCCCCCTCCCACCTCCCTCTCCACCCGATCCCTCTGGGTCTTCCCAGTGCACCAGCCCCGAGCACTTGTCTCATGCATGCAACCTGGGCTGGTGATCTCTTTCACCATAGATAATATACATGTGTCGATGCTGTTCTCTCGAAACATCCCACCCTCGCCTTCTCCCACAGAGTCCAAAAGTCTGTTCTGTACATCTGTGTCTCTTTTTCTGTTTTGCGTATAGGGTTATCATTACCATCTTTCTAAATTCCATATATATGTGTTAGTATGCTGTAATGTTCTTTATCTCTCTGTCTTACTTCATTCTGTATAATGGGCTCCAATTTCATCCATCTCAGTAGAACTGATTCAAATGAATTCTTTTTAATGGCTGAGTAATATTCCATGGTGTATATGGACCACAGCTTCCTTATCCGTTCGTCTGCTGATGGGCATCTAGGTTGCTTCCATGTCCTGGCTATTATAAACAGTGCTGCGATGAACATTGGGGTGCACGTGTCTCTTTCAGATCTGGTTTCCTCGGTGTGTATGCCCAGAAGTGGGATTGCTGGGTCATATGCTTGCCGCTTATTTCAAGTTCATCTTCTTACATGTCTTTGAGATGCTACCTTTACTATGACTAACTTTTCATATACTTCTGGAATTTAAAAAAATGTGTTCCCTTGGTTGATCTGCCAGTATCATAGCTTTTTAAAGTCTTTTTATTTTTAAATGACTTTGTACTTATAAAAGAGAAAAATAAGAGAGTTCCTATGTACCCTTCAGTTAGTTTCTCCTAATGTTAACATCTTATATATCCATAGTATAATGATAAGAGCTAAGAAATTAGCTTACTGATACAGTACATTTGACTTCGTACTCTTTTACTTATAATGGCTTTGCAGCAATTATTTAATATGTCATAGGAATACTCTTGCTCTTCCCTTCATATTTTCCCTTGTTTTTGCTTGTTTTTTCTTTCCAGTTGTCTAGCTGTAGCAAACAAAATAAAAAAAATTTTTTATATAGTATTTATTTGGGGACCATGTAAAATTAACTCAGGGAGAAAGGACATCATTATGCTACTGAATCTTTAGTACAGAAGCAAGATATGTCTTTCCATTTGTTGAAATCTACCTTTGTGTCTCTCAGAAGTGTTCCATAGTTTTTCTCATACATGTTTTGAACTCTTTATTCAGTTTATGCCTGTTTTTTTTAAAATTATAGATAAGATCTTTTCTTTCATTTTATCGTTTATCTGGTTTCTCTTTGTACATATAAAGGAAAGATTTCTTTATGTTTTGCACTTGACTAAACTACTAGATTATCTTGTTGTAGTAATATTTAGTTGGTTCTTTTAGATATTCTAGTTATTTAATTGTACCCCTATCAGTAGTATTCCTTTCTAATTTCATTCTCTGTGTTGACTGATAAAAATGAGTAACAGTGGTAAAAATGGGGATTTCCCTGACTCTAGTAATATAGTATATCTAGTATTTCCTCATCGGGTGGTGCTGGCTTATTGTGGGTCTGAAATATATTGTGTTTAAAAAGTGTGCTTTTATATCCAGTATTTTCAATAAGAATGGGCATTGAGTTTTTAAGGCGTCTTTTCATCACCTTCTGCATGATAATATTTTTCTTCTATGTAGCTCTATTAATGTGTTGGATGATATCAGTTTTACAACAGTGACTTTTGTTGTAAATTTTTGTTGATCTAAGTCAAATCCCTTGTGACTATACAGTGGAAGCGAGAAATACATTTAAGGAACTAGATCTGACAGACAGAGTGCCTCATGAACTATGGACGGAGGTTCATGACATTGTACAGAAGACAGGGATCAAGACCATCCCCAAGAAAAAGAAATGCAAAACGGCAAAATAGCTGTCTGAGGAGGGCTTACAAATAGCTGAGGAAAGAAGAGAAGCCACAAGGAAACAAGAAAAGGAAAGATACACCAATTTGAATGCAGAGTTCCAAAGAATAGCAAAGAGAGATAAGGCAGTCTTCCTCAATGATCAGTGCACAGAAACAGAGGGAAACAATAGAATGGGAAAGACTAGAGATGACTTCAAGAAAATCAGAGATACCAAGGGAATATTTCTTGCAAAGATGGGCTCAATAAAGGACAGAAATGGTATGGACCTAACAGAAGCAGAAGATGTTAAGAAGAGGTGGCGAGAATACACAGAAGAATTGTACAAAAAAAGATCTTCACAACACAGATAACCACCTTGGTGTGCTCACTCACCTAGAGCCAGACATCCTGGAATGTGAAGTCAAGTGGGCCTTAGGAAGCATCACTATGAACAGAGCTAGTGGAGGTGATGGAATTCCAGCTGAGCTACTTCAAATCCTAAAAGATGATGCTGTCAAAGTGTTGCACTCAGTAGGCCAGCAAATTGAGTGGCCACAGGACTGAAGAAGGTCAGTTTTCATTCCAATCCTTAAGAAAGGCAATGCCAAAGAATGCTCAAAGTACTGCACAATTGCACTCATCTCACACACTAGTAAAGTAATGCTCAAAATTCTCCAAGCCAGGCTTCAACAATACGTGAACCATGAACTTCCAGATGTTCAAGCTGGTTTTAGAAACGGCAGAGGAACCAGAGATCAAATTGCCAACATCTGCTGGATCGTCACAAAAGCAAGAGGGTTCCAGAAAAACATCTATTTCTGCTCTACTGACTATGCCAAAGCCTCTGACAGTGTGGACCACAACAAACTGGAAAATTCTGAAAGAGACGGGAATGCCAGACCACTTGACTTGCCTGTTGAGAAACCTGTATGCAGGTCAGGAAGCAACAGTTAGAACTGGACATGGAACAACAGACTGGTTCCAAATAGGAATAGGAGTACGTCAAGGCTGTATCTTGTCACCCTCCTTATTTAACTTATATGCAGAGTACATCATGAGAAACCCTGGGCTGGATGAAGCATAAGCTGGAATCCAGATTCCTGGGAGAAATATCAATAACATCAGATATGCAGATGACACCCTCCTTGTGGCAGAAAGTGAAGAAGAACTAAAGAGCCTCTTGATGAAAGTGAAAGAGGAGAGTGAAAAAGGTGGCTTAATGCTCAACACTCAGAAAACAAAGTTCATGGCATCCGGTCCCATGATTTCATGGCAAATAGATGGGGAAACAGTGGAATCAGTGGTAGACTTTATCTTTCTGGGCTCCAAAATCACTGCAGATGGTGACTACAGCCAAGAAATTAAAAGATGCTTACTCCTTGGATGAAAATTATGACCAAGCTAGACAGCATATTAAAAAACAGAGACATTACTTTGCCAGCAAAGGTCTGTCTAGTCAAGGCTATGGTTTTCCCAGTAGTCATGTATGGATGTGAGAGTTGGACTATAAAGAAAGTTTAGCACCAAAGAATTGATGCTTTGGAACTGTGATGTTGGAGAAGACTCTTGAGAGTCACTTGGACTGCAAGGAGATCCAACCAGTCCATCCTAAAGGAAATCAGTCCTGAATATTCATTGGAAGAGCTGATTTTGAAGCTCAAACTCCAATACTTTGGCCACCTGATCTGAAGAGCTGACTAATATGAAAAGACCCTGGTGCTGGCAAAGGTTGAAGGCAGGAAGAGGAGGGGATAACAGAGGATGAGATGGTTGGATGACACCACCAACTCAGTGGTCATGAGTTTGAGAAAACTCCACCACTTGTTGATGGACAAGCATGCTGCAGTCCATGGGGTAGCAAAAATTCGGACATGATGAGCAACTGAATTGAACTGAACTGAGTGCTTCCTTGGTGGCTCAAATGGTAAAGAATCCACCTGTAATGCAAGAGACCTGGGTTTGATCCCTGGGTTGGAAGATCCCTTGGAGGAGGGCATGGCAACCCACTCCAGTAATGCATCACTAGCTGCATTTCAGCGCCACAGGCTTAAATGATAATTTGGATGCATGTGTGCCTGCTAAGTCATCACTTAGCAGACATCTCAGACTCTTTGGTACCCCATGGGCTATTGCCTATCACGCTCCTTTGCCCATGGGGTTTTGCCAGAAAGAATACTGAGTGGGCAGCCCATCCCCATCTCTTTCCTATGCTTCAAGCCCTGACAGTCACTTTCCCTTACTTCAAGTACACACACACACACACACACACACACGAAGAGAGAGTGGGGTGTTTTAGACTTTAAGGCCGCTATAACAAATTGCCATGAACTGGGTAGCTTAAAAGAATGGATATTTATTGTCTCACAGTTTTGGAGCCTCTAAATCTGATATCAAGTTGTTGACACGACTGTGTTTCCCTGAAATCTGTAGAGAAATCCTCACTTGCCTCTTCCTCAGTTTTGGTGGCTGGCCAGCAGTCTTTGGTATTCCTTGGCTTGCAGTTGCACGACACCAATCTTTGCCTTTGCCATCAAACAGCCTTCTCCCCGTGTGTCTCTTCCTCCATTTGGCTGACTTCTTAGAAGGACACTAGTTATTGGATTAGGGGTCCACCTACTCCAGTATGGCCTCATTTGAACTTAATTACATCGGCAATGATCCTATTCCCAAATAAGCTCATATTATTGAGTACTTGAGGTTAGGAATTCAACATATGTTTTGAGGAGTGGGAAAATATTCAACCAACAACAGATGGTAACCATGAGGAGAGCATCCCACAGAAACCAAAGACATTGCCTTGATTCCAGAATTTATTCCAAGAAGGAGTCCTACTACAGTGGGGATAGAAGATCGAAGAATCTTTTAAAGTATGTATTCCCACCTACTATTTGGTTTGCTTATGGACTAACTGGGTTTGATTGACAGGTGTATGCTATCATGATTTAATGATATTAAAAAAACTGAATGCCTTCATATAAAGCCTGAATGGCCCTGGATACAGGATAGCGGCCCTATCCTTTCTCATAGTTTCCCCCAGCTATATTGTTTGGAGGGAAATGATGGTGTATAATTTTGATGAGCAAATGGGAGAAGTGATTGTTGTGATGAGGCTGTCACTCTTTGCCAGAGAACTGTCTTTGATGTCTAAAGTATTACTTGGGACCTAGATGAAAGAGTCATAAAATAACAAGCCTAACCAAGGGGATGCAGCTAGCATTTAGGAAATGCACCCATTTTTCTGTATCTCCTCTTTTCCTTTGATCAAATGTGTACACATTATTAATAAAAAGAAATACAAATTTTAAAAAGACATGAAGAGGGAATGGTCAAATGAACCCTGCCAGAGTCCAAAAGAAATAAAAAAAATGACAGCAATTTCACATCAGGCCGTTTGCTGAGATCCTATACAAGAACAGCAGTATGATTGGGATTCTTAAATGGCAGTGGCTGAAATGGCTAATAAAAGCCTGCTAATGACACAGAATCAAATCACCAAACAAACCCATCTCAAAATCCAGTTTCTCTCGAAGGGAAGGGCATGAACTTTATGGTTGGCACTGTCTCTTAATGTAGGACCTTAGGCAAGTTACTTAATCTCTCTCAAGTTTGCTATGTATGAAACTAAGGAAAAATACCTCGCAAGGCTGTAGTGACAATTAAGCCAAACGCAGGACACATGTAACAGGTGCTTCACTAAATCGAAGCCTTCCACCTCCCAGCCCTTCAAATATATGCAAAATACAATCTTTGCCCACTACCCCTCACCTACTCTTCATCTCATTCTCTTCCTCTCTCTCTCTCTCTCTCTCTCTCTGCCAAAGTTCTTATTTATAATCTAGCAGAGGGTATATAAACAGGAAATGATTTGCATTATTTTTTAAAAACCAGTGTAAAACAATGTAGTATACCCCTGGCTACTTAAGTGCTGACAAACTCGACATTCCTAAAAACAGCAAACACATATTGAGTGATCATTCATGCCAGGCATGGTGCTAGGCATGGAGTATTCACTAGTAAGTGAAACATCTTCCCTCCCTGGTGGAGTCAGTTTAGTGAACTGAATGGTGAAGAAGCAATGAATATATAATTGAAAAATATGTTCAGTGCCCATAAAGAAATGATCAGGTGCAATGATGGAGACTAATGAAAGGGCAGGTGGGATACTTAGTTTAGGAAGGATGGCCTTTCTGAGGTGACATTTAAACTGAAACCTGAAAGATGAGAAGCTAGATGTGTAAAGAACAAGAGCAAGTGTCTTCAAGACAGTGGAATCAGCATGTCCAGCGAGGCAGTCAGGAGCTAGAAGTGTTTGAGGAGGAGTTCTGGCAGTGTCAGCAAGATGGAGGGGCTGCCATGAGGTAAAAATCCAGTTTCTTACCATGGCCTCAATGTCCCACCTAAACTGCCCCTGTCCCCCCCCGCACTCCCCCACATATCCTCCCCAGGTGTCCACATCACCTAGTCTTTCTGTCCTTTATGTGCTGGTCTCACTCCCACCTCAAGAATGAGAGGTTTGCTGCATTTGCTGTTCTTCTGTCTAGAACGCTCTGCCTGGATGACTCTCATAGCTTCTGGCCCCCGTGGTCAGTCAGGCCTCAGATCAAGTGTCATCTCTGGAGAGAGATCGCTAATTACCACCCCTCACCCAGCATAAACTTTTGGTGGTTTTTTCCTCTTCCCATCCCTCACCACTATCAAAAGTTATTTCGATGATTTTTTGAAGTTTGTTTTTTTGTTTGTTTGTTTTATACTTTCCCCTAAAATAGAAGTCCCATGAGTTTATATTTCTTATTGCTATAACCTAGAAGCATATCTAGAATATAAATGAAACTCAAATAGTACTTGTTGAATTTACAATGAATGAAATAAAGCTTAAAGAGGTAAGGCGAGGTATTAGAAAAGAACTAACCAAATTGTGTGAGAGTAAGGACTTCCTGGAAGAGGTATGTTTTCAGTTATTAAAATCAAAGGGGCAAGAGAGCAAAGGTGGCGTGCAGGTAACAAACAAGAATTGTGGAAATCACTCGTTCATCCCCGTCCTTTTTCACTAGATTAGGAACACCTTTAGCACTGGACGGAGAAGGCGATGGCACCGCACTTCAATACTCTCATTTGGAAAATCCCATGGACGGAGGAACCTGGTGGGCTGCAGTCCATGGTGTAGCAAAGATTCGGACATGACTGAGCAACTGAATTGAACTGAACTGAGTGCTTCCTTGGTGGTTCAGATGGTAAAGAATCCGCCTGTAATGCAAGAGACCTGGGTTTGATTTCTGGGTTGGAAGATCCCTTGGAGGAGGGCATGGCAACAAACTCCAGTAATGCATCACTAGCTGCATTGCAGCGCCACAGGCTTAAATGATATTTTGCATGCATGTGTGCCTGCTAAATCATCACTTAGCAGACATCTGAGACTCTTTGGTACCCCATGGGCTATTGCCCATCACGCTCCCTTGCCCATAGGGTTTTGCCAGAAAGAATACAGGAGTGGGAAGCCCATCCCCATCTCTTTCCTCTGCTTCAAGCCCTGACAGTCTCTTTCCTTTACTTCACGTCCACACACACACACACAGACACACACACACACACACACACACACACAAAGAGAAAGTGCGGTGTATTAGATTTTAAGGCCCCTATAACATATTGCCATGAACTGGGTAGCTTAAAACAATGGATATTTACTGTCTCACAGTTTTGGAGCCTCTACATTTGATATCAAGTTGTTGACACGAGTGTGTTTCCCCTGAAATCTGTAGAGAAATCCTCACTTGCCTCTTCCTCAGTATTGGTGGCTGGCCAGCAGTCTTTGGTGTTCCTCGGCTTGCAGGTGCACGACACCAATCTTTGCCTTTGCCATCAAACAGCCTTCTCCCCGTGTGTCTCTTCCTCCATTTGGCTGACTTCTTAGAAGGACACTAGTTATTGGATTAGGGGTCCACCTACTCCAGTATGGCCTCATTTGAACTTAATTATATCGGCAATGATCCTATTTCCAAATAAGTTCATATTGTTGAGTACTTGAGGTGAGGAATTCAACATATCTTTTGAGGAGTGGGAGAATATTCAACCAACAACAGATGGTAACCATGAGGAGAGCATCTCACAGAAACCAAAGACATTGCCTTGATTCCAGAATTTATTCCAAGATGGAGTCCTACTATAGTGGGGGTAGAAGAACAAAGAAACTTTTTAAGTGTGTTTATCCAACTACTATTTGGTTTGCTTATGGACTAACTGGCTTTGATTGACCGGTGTATGCTATCATGAGTTAATGATATTAAAGAAACTGAATGCCTTCATATAAAGGCTGAATGGCCCTGGATACAGGATAGCAGCCCTATTCTTTCTCATAGTTTCCCCCAGCTATCCTGTTTGGAGGGAAATGATGGTGTATAATTTTGATGAGCAAATGGGAGAAGTGATTGTTGTGATGAGGCTGTCACTCTTTGCCAGAGAACTGTCTTTGATGTCTAAAGTATTACTTGGGACCTAGATGAAAGAGTCATAAAATAACAAGCCTAACCAAGGGGATGCAGCTAGCATTTAGGAAATACACCCATTTTTCTATATCTCCTCTTTTCCTTTGATCAAACGTGTACATATTATTAATAAAAAGAAATACAAATTTTAAAAAGACATGAAGAGGGAATGGTAAAATGAACCCTGCCATAGTCCAAAAGAAAAAAAATCACAGCAATTTCACATCAGGCCCTTTGTTGAGATCCTATACAAGAACAGCAGTATGATTGGGATTCTTAAATGGCAGTGGCTGAAATGGCTAATAAAAGCCTGCTAATGACACAGAATCAAATCACCAAACAAACCCATCTCAAAATCCAGTTTCTCTCGAAGGGAAGGGCATGAACTTTATGGTTGGCACTGTCTCTTAATGTAGGACCTTAGGCAAGTTACTTAATCTCTCTCAAGTTTGCTATGTATGAAACTAAGGAAAAATACCTCGCAAGGCTGTAGTGACAATTAAGCCAAACGCAGGACACATGTAACAGGTGCTTCACTAAATCGAAGCCTTCCACCTCCCAGCCCTTCAAATATATGCAAAATACAATCTTTGCCCACTACCCCTCACCTACTCTTCATCTCATTCTCTTCCTCTCTCTCTCTCTCTCTCTCTCTCTGCCAAAGTTCTTATTTATAATCTAGCAGAGGGTATATAAACAGGAAATGATTTGCATTATTTTTTAAAAACCAGTGTAAAACAATGTAGTATACCCCTGGCTACTTAAGTGCTGACAAACTCGACATTCCTAAAAACAGCAAACACATATTGAGTGATCATTCATGCCAGGCATGGTGCTAGGCATGGAGTATTCACTAGTAAGTGAAACATCTTCCCTCCCTGGTGGAGTCAGTTTAGTGAACTGAATGGTGAAGAAGCAATGAATATATAATTGAAAAATATGTTCAGTGCCCATAAAGAAATGATCAGGTGCAATGATGGAGACTAATGAAAGGGCAGGTGGGATACTTAGTTTAGGAAGGATGGCCTTTCTGAGGTGACATTTAAACTGAAACCTGAAAGATGAGAAGCTAGATGTGTAAAGAACAAGAGCAAGTGTCTTCAAGACAGTGGAATCAGCATGTCCAGCGAGGCAGTCAGGAGCTAGAAGTGTTTGAGGAGGAGTTCTGGCAGTGTCAGCAAGATGGAAGGGCTGCCATGAGGTAAAAATCCAGTTTCTTACCATGGCCTCAATGTCCCACCTAAACTGCCCCTGTCCCCCCCCCCGCCCCCCCACATATCCTCCCCAGGTGTCCACATCACCTAGTCTTTCTGTCCTTTATGTGCTGGTCTCACTCCCACCTCAAGAATGAGAGGTTTGCTGCATTTGCTGTTCTTCTGTCTAGAACGCTCTGCCTGGATGATTCTCATAGCTTCTGGCCCCAGTGGTCAGTAAGGCCTCAGATCAAGTGTCATCTCTGGAGAGAGATCGCTAATTACCACCCCTCACCCAACATTAACTTTTGGTGGTTTTTTCCTCTTCCCATCCCTCACCACTATCAAACGTTATTTCGTTGATTGTTTGAAGTTTGTTTTTTTTTTGTTTGTTTGTTTTATACTCTCCCCTAAAATAGAAGTCCCATGAGTTTATATTTCTTATTGCTATAACCTAGAAGCATATCTAGAATATAAATGAAACTCAAATAGTACTTGTTGAATTTACAATGAATGAAATAAAGCTTAAAGAGGTAAGGCGAGGTATTAGAAAAGAACTAACCAAACTGTGTGAGAGTAAGGACTTCCTGGAAGAGGTATGTTTTCAGTTATTAAAATCAAAGGGGCAGGAGAGCGAAGGTGGCGTGCAGGTAACAAACAAGAATTGTGGAAATCACTCGTTCATCCCCGTCCTTTTTCACTAGATTAGGAACACCTTTAGCACTGGACGGAGAAGGTGATGGCACCCCACTCCAATACTCTCATCTGGAAAATCCCATGGATGGAGGAACCTGGTGGGCTGCATTGCATGGGGTTGCTAAGAGTCGGACAGGGCTGAGCGAGTTCACTTTCAGTTTCATGCATTGGAGAAGGAAATGGCAACCCACTCCAGTGTTCTTGCCTGGAGAATCCCAGGGACCGGGGAGCCTGGTGACCTGCCATCTATGGGGTGGCACAGAGTCGGACTCAACTGAAGCGATTTAGCAGCAGTGGCAGTTAGCGCTGAAGCCGCGTTTTACTAATCTTTCACCAGCGCCTGTCCCGGGACCTGGCACACAGATAGGGTTTTACACAATGACTGACTGTGAGGTGCGCAGAAGGGTCTATTAACTCGGCTGCGGTGCAGTTTGTGGCTGGCCACTAAGCCTGGCAGCACCCGTGCGAGGGAGCAGACGGCTTTGCGGAAGACGGCCTCGGCGGGTGGGGGTGGGGGGTGGGGTGGGAAGCGCCCCCCGCGCCTGCGCGTTATGGCGGGGAGCCGGCAGCGTCGGCGCGCGCCTGCGCAGTGCGGTCTTTCCCGCCTCCGACAAGATGGCGGCGGCCGAGTAGCGCGGGGGCGGTTTGTGGCCGCAGGAAGCCCGGCCGCTGCAGCGGGCCGAGACGGGATGCTGTTCCCAGGGAGCGCCGTTGGCCACCGGTGAGGAAGGTCAAGCACAGAGCTGCCTTCCCGAGCCCCCCGGCGCCCCCTACGTACACCCCCGTCTGCTCGAGTGCGGTCGCCGCTTTGCCTACTTCGCTACCGCCCTGTGCTGTCGGGTCCGGAGCTCCGGCGGCGGCAGGGGCTGTGTCCGGCAGGAGAGGAAGCGCCCGGGCTGCGTCCGTGCTTCTGTCCGCGGGGCGAGCGTCTGGCAGGTGGGTGAAGCTGCAAGCTTCGGTGTCTCCTCTTGGGGCAAAGCTTTCTCGGCTTTGCCCCGCCATGGCTCAGACCCTGGTGGTGTTCAGCCGGAGACCACCGCTGCTTTGTCTCCACGTCCCGCCCCCTCTCCGCGCCCCGCTCCAGGCCTCCGGCTGGCCCCTGACTTTGCGTGCCCTCCATTCCCACGCAGGGGCCGGGGGTCGCAGCGCCGGCCGCCCTCCGCAACCTTTCCTGCCTCCTGCTGAAGCGTCAGCCCTTGCAAGCGGTCCCTCCTTTGCGTTAGGTGGGTGGGTCGTCTGCCTGTTTTAGTCACCTCCCCATCTTCCTGGTCTCGACCTTTTGCTTCCTTGAGAAGTCTTTTGAACTGTCTGGAAAGCTTTCCCAGGCTTATAGACTTACAGAGAAAAGCTTGCTATCCAGACGCCAGTGGATTTTGTTCATCTTGTCGGGGGGATCCAGCCCCCAGGAGACTTTGATGGTTTTGAGGAATGGTGCCAGTGACGGCAAGTGATTCTTCATCTAAATTAATCCTTTTCTGATTACAGCGAGTCTTTGGTCTCTAACCTTTTTTGGAGGGGGGGGGGCGGACGGAGGGACATATGTATACTAGATCCAGGGAAAGAATTGAGAAGTGGTCCTGGTTTTAAAAGAAGGCTTTGTGAGGGTAAGAAATGTAATAGCCCAAGAAAGGATAAGCGATTTTAGTGATTCTTTTATTCACTGTTAGGCTAAATCGTCCGTTGAAGCTTCACAATCTTGTGTTGTCCAAGCCCTTTGTTTTATTTGGAAAGGACTGAAATGGAGAAAACGCTTTTTAAACTTGAAACTTCTCAAATTTCTTGGGTTCTCAATTGTTATTAGTACTACTTGGCAATCTTTCTTGTACTTGATATTTTCTGCAAAATTTAGGTTGTGCCAGTGTCATTTCTTCTTCATTTATTACTAGGGCAAGAGTAGTCAGAATTAATGGTGTAAAAAGTGCAAACTGAAGGAGGGATGTGGTAGTGGAGGTTGCCATGTCTGATTTTTCCCAATTTTTTCCTGTAATTGGATAATGTGTCAAGAGCAGCAGAATGGTGAAAAATGAAGCTATGAGTATAAATGGTAGTGTATCCACTGAGATTGCAATGGGTGGAGCTTTTAAAATTAAATTGAGTGATATCCTTTTTTTGAAGCCATGCTAGGTGCTCTCCAGAGTTTCTAAAGCACAGACTGTTGTTGCCTTATTGGAAATTTATGCTAAAAGTCTTTTAACAGGTGGGTTACAATTGGCCTGACAGATTTAACTTTTTGTTCTACCTCCTGACACACATCTGCCTTAACCTTTATTGTAGACTTTTAGCCTCTTGATGAATTTCTTAAATTTGGAGATAGAATTGTTCATTTTAAAAGGAGAGGAGATATTTTAAATGTTTGATTCCTGTATGGGCAGATTCATTCACTTGTTTGTTGCTGTGCTATGCTAAGTCGCTTCAGTCACGTCCATCTCCTTGCAGTCTCCACAGGACCGCCAGACTCCTCTGTCCATGGGACTTCTCCAGCCACGAATATTGGAGCAGGTTGCCATTTCCTCCTCCACAGGACCTTCCCGACCTAGGGATCAGAGCCACATCTCTTCTGTCTCCTGCGTTGGCAGGTGGGTTCTTTACCACTAGCGCCACCAGGTAAGCCTGTTTGTTTCCTGCACCCGAGGACTGCGTGTTTTTACAGGCACTTGTCTCTCAATTCTGTGCTTTTAGCTGACGGGGTAGTGCTCAGCCCTAGGCAGTAGCTCATTGCCTGAGACATTGTGTCAAGACCTGTCTGACCACAAACAAGCACTCTTCCACACTTATGGAACCCGTTTTCTCTCTCTCTTTCTTCCCCTCTTCCTGTCTTTAGGAACCCTCCCGTCTTTGTGTCTATTCATTCAATTCTTTAGCCTACTGCTCTTTTCATTTGCCTCCCCTAGTCACCAGGATCCCATGGTCATCAGTTTTTACCAGCCCATCATTGATACCTTAGAATACTTAACTTTATGTCAATTTATCTTTCTAGTGCCCAGTTCTGAACAGGCCTAATCACTATCTTGATCCCTGAAGGATACAAGAGACAGTTGTGTGAGGATTTTGGATTGTTTTCATACCAGTTAGTGTTCTGTTATCCTCCAGATCTATAATGTCGATTGTGAGGGGGTTTTTTTTGTCTTACTTCATGAAAGTGTTTATAGCAAATAACTTGATCTTTTCCTTTCCTGAGAAAAATCTCAAGCATATGAGGTATAATCTTTTCTATCCTGATATCATTTCTTTATTTACTCTTCTCTGAAAAGAAGGAATTGTCCTTCCTTTCCTTCAAGAGCAACCTTCTCCAGATGTGTCCATGATCATCCCTCTTTATCTTTCTTTCTCAGTAATTATCCATGATCACTCCTTTTTAAGTTTTGCCCTCTCTAGCCTCCATGCATGCTTAAATATACCTTTGCCAGGGCTGCCAAACACCGTGCTGTGTGCTGTGCAGCTCACAGAAGCCAGTCTGAATTTTGAGCCTGCTGTGCCACTGTATTTTTATTCTTTAATCCTAGGAGCCTGGTGTAGTTGTTGTTCAGTCGCTCAGTTGTGTCCAACTCTTTGCAACACCAAGAACTGCAGCATGGCAGGCTCCTCTGTCCTCCATTACCTCCTGGGGTTTGCTCAAATTTATGTTCATTGAGTCGGTGACACTACCTAGCCATCTCATCCTCTACCACCTCCTTCTCCTTTTGGCTTCAGTCTTTCCTAGCATCAGGGTCTTTTCCAGTGAGTTGGCTTTTCGCATCAGGTGGCCAAAGTATTGGCGCTTCAGCTTCAGCATCAGTGCTTCCAGTAAATATTCAGGGTTGATTTCCTTTAGGATTGGTTGATCTTCTTGCAGTCCCAGGACGCTTAAGAGCCTTCCCCAGCACCACAATTCTCAATTCTTTGACACTCAGTCTTTATGGTCCAACTCTCACATCCATACATGACCACTGGAAAAACCATAGCCTCGACTCGACGGACCTTTGTCGGCAAAGTGATGTCTCTGCTTTTTAGTATGTTGTTGAGGTTTGTCATAGCATTTCTTCCAAGGAGCAAGCATCTTTTAATTCCATGGCTGCAGTCACCATCCACAGTGATTTTGGAGCCCCAAAAAATAAAGGTCTGACACTGTTTCCACTGTTTCCCCATCTATTTCCCATGAAGTGATGGGACCAGATGCCATGATCTTAGTTTTCTGAATGCTGAGTTTCAAGCCAACTTTGTCATGCTCTTCTTTAACCCTTATCAAAAGGCTCGTTAGTTTCTCTTCACTTTCTGCCCTTAGAGTGATATCATCTTCATATCTGAGGTTATTGATATTTCTCCCAGCAGTCTTGATTCCAGCTTGTGCTTCATCCAACCCAGTGTTTCTCATGATGTACTCTGCGTAGAAGTTAAATAAGCAGGGTGACAAGATACAGCTTTATTATAACTCTTTCCCAGTCAGTTGTTCAATGTCCGATTCTAACTTGCTTCTTGACCTGCATACAGGTTTCTCAGGAGGCAGGTAAGGTGGTCTGGTACTGGTGTTTCTTTAAGAATTTTCCACAGTTTGTTACGATCCACACATTCAAAGGCTTTAGCGCAGTCAATGAAGCAGAAGCAGACGTTTTTCTGGAATTCTGTTGCTTTCTCTATAATCGAACAAATGTTGGCAGTTTGCTCCCTGGTTCCTCTGCATTTTCAAAACCTAGCTTGTACATCTGAAAGTTCTAGGTTCACATTCTTTTGAAGCCTAGCTTGAAGGATTTTGAGCGTAACCTTGTTAGCATGTGAAATGAGTGCCGTTGTATGGTAGTTTGAACATTCTTTGACATTACCTTTCTTTGGGATTGGAATGAAAACTGTGACCTTTTTCAGTCTTGTAGCCACTACTGAGTTTTCCAAATTTGTTGACATATTGAGTGCAACACTTTAGCAGAATCATCCTTTAGAATTTCAAATAGCTCAACTGGGATTCCGTCACCTCCACTAGCTTTGTTGGTAGTAATGTTTCCTAAGGCCCCCTTGACTTCACGCTCCAGGATGTCTGGCTCTGGGTGAGTGACCACAGTGACTGGTGTACTGTTCTCTGTGTATTCGTGCCACCTCTTCTTGATATCTTTTCCTTCTATTAGGTGCGTACCATTTCTGTCCTTTATGGTGTCCATCCTTGCATGAAATGTTCCCTTGATGCCTCCAGTTTTCTTGAAGAGATCTCTAGTCTTTCCCATTGTGTTGTTTTCTTTGCATTGTTCACTTAAGAAGGGTTTCTTATCTCTTCTTGGTATTCTCTGGATCTCTGCACTCAGTTGAGTATATCTTTCCCTTTCTCCCTTGCCTTTCACTTCTCTCCTTTCCTCAGCTCTTTCTAATGTCTCCTCAGACAATCACTTAAGCTTCTTGCATTTCTTTTTCTTGGACTAGTTTGGTCACTGCCTCCTATACAATGTTACGAACCTCTTTCCAGTGATGAACCTCGTATATAAACTCATATAAAACATATGAATCTTTTTCAATAAACTCATATATGAACCTCTTTCAGTTTTATGAATCTGGTAGACACTTTCTCTACCAGATCTCATCTCGAATCCATTTGTCACCTCCACTGTATAATCATAAGGGATTTAATTTAGGTCATATCTAAATGACCTAGTCGTTTTCCCTACGTTCTTCACTTTAAACCTGAATTTTGCTATTAGGAGCTCACGACCTGAGCCACAGACAGCTCCAGGTCTTCTTTTTACTGTCTGTGTAGAGCTTTTCCATCTTCAGCTGCAAAGAACATAATCTGATTTTGGTATTGACCATCTGGTGATGTCCGTGTGTATAGCTGTCTCTTGGTTGTTGGAAAAGGGTGTTTGCTATGACCAGCGTGTTCTTTTGACAAAACTCTGTTAGCCTTTGCCCTGCTTTTGCCCTCCAAGGCAAAACTTGCCCATTATTCTGGGTGTCTCTTGGCTTCCTATTTTGTATTCCAATCCCCTGTGATGAAAAGGACATCTTTTTTTTTTTTTTTTTTTTGGTGTTTGTTCTAGAAGGTGTAGTTCGAGAACTACAGCAGTTCTACTTCATAGAACTGTTCAGCTTCAGCTTCTTTGGCATTAGTGGTTGGGGCAGAGACTTAAGATAACACTGATATTGAACAGTTTGCCTTGGAAATGAACTTAGATTATTTTTTTTTTCCTGAGGTTGCACCCAAGTACTGCATTTAGAACTCTTGTTGACTATTAAGGGCTACTTCCTTTCTCCTAAGGGATTCGAGCCCACAGTAGTAGATATAACAGTCATCTGAATTAAATTCGCCCATTCTCATCCATATTAGTTCAGTGATTCCTAAGATGTTCATTCTTGCCATCTGCTTCACCACATCCGATTTGCCTTGATTCACGGACCTGCCGTTCCAGGTTCCCATGCAAAAAAAGAGCAATAGCTCTTTACAGCGTCGGACTTGACTTTAACCATCAGACACATCCACACAACTGAGCGTCATATCCGCTTTGGTCCAGCCACTTCATTCTTTCTGGAACTAACGACTGCCCTCCACTCTTCCCCAGGAGCATATTGGACACCTTTTGATTGTGGTGCTCATCTTCGGTGTCTTATTTTTCTGCCTCATGCTGTTCGTGGGGTTCTCGCAGCAGGACTGCTGGAGTGGTTTGCCGTTCCCTCCTCCAGTGGGCCACGTTTTGTCGGAACTCTTCACCAGGACCCGTCTGTCTTGGCTGGCCCTGCACGGCATGGCCCATGGCTTCACTGAGTTACACAAGCCCCTTCACCACGACGAGTCTGTGATCCATGAAGGGGTATAGTAGGAAGGACGTTTACTTCTAAGCTTCAAAGATCTGATTTTGAAGTCTACTGAAACCAGTTACTGTCTGTGTGGCTGTGGGCAACTTACTACTCAGGCTGTATTCTTTGTCTGTAAAGTAGAATGTTATACGAGGAAGACATGGCAACCCAATGCAGTATTCTTGTTGGAGAGTCAGCATGGACAGAGGAGCTTGGTGGGCTATAGTCCATGGGGTCACAAAGAGTCGGGCAAGACTGAGCGACTAAAGACACCACAGAATGTTATACTTACCTCACAGAGTTGTAATCGACGGAGTTTAACACACGTTACATGTCTTTCCAAGGGTTTGGTGCATTATGGAGTTCTTAAAAGTGTAAATTATTCTTTCCTTTGCACTCTGACTTCCCTTACCATCGCAGCACCGAAATTGGTTTTTAAAAAGTCATCTTGATGATCTAATTACCAAAGCTAACAGCCTTATCTCAATCATCCATGGTTTTCTTAGACCACTTCTGAAATATACTCCATAGGAATGAAATGATCTGATTTCTTGTTTCTTGGCTTTATAGTTCCTGATTCTCTTATGTCTGAAAGTTTCTTTACATTCCCTGCAGTGTCTCGATTTTGCTCTTTCCCCTAAACATAGCTGTTTCCTGTATCAGTTAGGATGCAAATAGGATTTAAAAACAGAAGAAGTGTATTAGCTCAGGTAATTGGCAAAGGCATAGGTAGGATTAGTTTAAAGGGCAGTTTGTGCATAAGCTTGGCTTTGCTCAGTCCTCAGTCCTCAGTCAGCACAGAGGTTCTGTGTTTCCGTTTCCTCTAAACTGCCCTCCCATTTGGGTTCCTGCTCAGACTGGCTTCCCCTCTAGATTGAATCCAAGTGCTTTCCATCTTTATCTGTAGTGTGGCGACCTTTGTGCTCAGGTTTATCCTTTCATAGTTGCATGTTTCTCTTTCTGCTCCAGGCATCACATTCTGACACAACCACCAAAGACGGGAGGAAGTTTGCCCTCTCATCTCTTGATGAGGCAAGTAAACCTTTTACAGAAAGCCTGTATCAGATTTCATTTTGGACTAGCATTTCAGTCTAGGAAGAAATTAGATGAATGGCTACAGGGAAGATAACCAACATTGTCAGTGACATATATTGATAATATTGTATGGAGAAGTAAGCTTAAATGAATGAGAATTTTCAGATAGTAGTGGCATTCTTAAAGCACTGCTTATCTCAAGAGCGGGTATAAGCTGTGCTTAGGACTGAATCAGTCATTTAGATAGTCATGAATGACTAATTAAAATGGATTACTATATAAAATTAGTATATTTGAGTGGTATATCCCAGTTCTTTTAAGGTTGTTGTTAAGAACATTTACGCGTGCACTGTGAGGAATGGATACAGGTAGCAACTAACAGGGAATAGACCTGTGGTTCTTCTTGAAGATGAGTGGTGTTTGGAAATCTGTGGGTGTGGTAGAGACGAGATATACCAAGTGTCCTGTGATGTTTGCCTGCAAAACAAGAATTGTCCCTTCCAGAATACCAATAGTGCCCCTGTACACTGAAAAAGCAAATGCTTTGGTTTTTTTCAAAGAATTCGCTGAGATTCCTCTGTATACTTATATTGCAAGTGACAGAAAACCAAATTCAGACTGGGTACACAGTAAAGGGCATGATTAGGTCTTGTCCTTGAACTTCATCTGGGGCTTCATCCAGTCTGAAATCATCAAGGACTTGGCTTAGTTTCTCTGGTCCTGCTCTGGCATTCCTCTTGTTTTGGTTTCGCTCTCAAGCGAGCTTATCTCATGGTAGCAAATTACTGTAGCACTTTCAGACTTAATACTCTCATTTCATATGTAAAGTAAAATGAAGCATATCTTTTGTTATTTGGTTTTGCAAGTGTTTGTTGAATGTCATCACTGTTGAAACTTCCCTGAACACCTGCCCCTAAAAGTGGATTACTTCCTCTGTTATGTTACAACTTCACAGAACTCTGTTGCATGCCATGTTCTATGGTTATTATGCTCATATGTCTCATGCATTAACTTGCCTTAATTGTCTGTGTGTTCTTAATGTGTAGAATACTCTCTGACTTAGTGGTACACAGTAACCATTTATGGATGAATGAGAGGAAGGAAGGATATAGAAAGGGGCAGAGAAACATAAGAAGTCCCCATTCCTTCCTGTTACTGAACCCTGAATTGTGAACATTGTACTCCTACCACCAAAGTATGTGTGTAATGCTCTTGTGATTGAGAATGAATTCATTTGAAAGGTTTACTGAATTCTAGTAGTGTTCCATCATTATTTTCTCAGCAAAACTAAAACCAGTTACCATCTTTTGTTCTTTCAACAAGTATTTTTGAAAGCCTGCTATTGGCAGGTCATGTGACACAATGGTAAACAAAGTAGAGCTGTGCTTCCTGAGCTTAAATATCAGCGAGGGGCATAGACATTATTCATGTGTGCACACTCAGCTGCACACACACGTCAGGTAGCTCACAGGTTTTGAAGCAGAATAAGATAGATTCAGGGGATTAAAAAGTAACAGGATACTGTAATACTTCAGGTAGTTTGGTGAGAAAAGGCTTTTTGAGAAGCCCTTTTCTGAGTGAAGTGGATTAAGCCATGGAACTATCTGGAAGGAAATGTTCGGGTAGAGCAAGCAGCAGCTTCTAACGTGGAAATGTCCTTGGCATGTTGGAAGAGCAGCATGTGGGAGGCCGTGGCTGAAGCGGGGGTGGGGGGTGTGTGGCAGGGCAGGTCAGAGGGTAGGTGTGGGCAGGGTAGACCAAGGGCAGTTCTGAAGGTCATTTAAAGACTTGATTTTATTAGCTAGAAAGTCTGGAGAAGGCAATGGCACCCCACTCCATTACTCTTGCCTGGAAAATCCCATGGATGGAGGAGCCTGGTGGGCTGCAGTCCATGGGGTCGTGAAGAGTCAGACACGACTGAGCGACTGCTCTTTCACTTTTCACTTTTGTGCTTTGGAGAAGGAAATGGTAACCCACTCCACTGTTCTTGCCTGGAGAATCCCAGGGATGGGGGAGCCTGGTGGGCTGCCGTCTATGGGGTTGCACAGAGTTGGACACGACTGAAGCGACTTAGCAGCAGCAGCAGCTAGCTAGAAAGTCACTCAGTCGTGTCTGACCTTTGTGACCCCATGGACTGTACCAGGTCTCCCACATTGCAGGCGGATTCTTTATCAGCTGAGCCACAGGGAAGCCTCAAGGGAACTTCCCTGGTGGCTCAGATGGTAAAAGCATCTTCTTGCAATGCAGGAGACCCGGCTTTGATCCCTGGGTGGGGAAGATCCTCTGGAGAAGGAAACAGCAACTCTCTCCAGTACTCGTGCCTGGAAAATTCCGTGGATGGAGGAGCCTCGTAGGCTACAGTCCATGGGGTCGCAAAGAGCTGGACACAGCTGAGGGGCTTCACTTTCACTTTTCACTTTCTAGCTAGAAAATTGGAGATGATATATCTTTGGAAATCTAATTATTATTTTTAAATTATATTATTTTAAGTACTAATTATGATTAGAAGTTCTCTCTGTGCTAAGTAACTAGCGTATGATAGACTTAACACAATTTAAATGTTAAATAATTTATCTGAATAAAATGGTACTGAGATAAAAGTTGAAATTTTAAAGTTACCCTTTGAAGGAACTTTTTAAAATATTTAGGATACTTTACTTAGGTTTGTGATTATTTTCTTCAGCTCTTATGTACCCCATTACTAAAGTTTTCTGTAGTCATTAAAGAAAATTCAGGAAATACAGAAGTACAGATGACATTCATAAGCTCAACATATGAAGAAAACCAGTTGAGTTTTCGTCTCTCCCAACCCTTCCCTCCCGCTTTCAGTACCCTCTGTCCCTCTCTTCTTCCCTCTGTCTTTCACTTTCTTCTTTGTGCCTATGACTTTTTCCCCCTGTTACAGTGTAAACATGTGTATATGTCTAATTTTTTAAAAATTAGGTTATATTCATTTCTTGGAATATTTGATAAATCTTATTTTTATTGACTGTATAATCCCATTGTAAAAATTATTTTTCTTAATTGTTTCCTGGAGGTGGTTATTTAGTTTAGGTTTTCTATTTTATCATCATGTGGGCAGTGAATGTCTTAACACATGGATTTTTTTCTCTTTGTCTTTTTCCTTAGAATGGAATGATTGGCACTGGAGTAATGTAATGGAATAAGGTTTCATCTTAGACATTGTTAAGGTTCATGATACATGTTGCCACATTGTACCATGTCTTGTAAGCCCAATAAATGTTAACTGGTTTGAAAGTAACGGTAGCTGGGTGGTGGTGGGGAGGTGAGGACCTACGGAGTTGCCAAGCTTGAGTGATAGGCTAGGTTAGCCTTTTATTTCCAAATATTTCTTTCTTTTTTATCTTTAATATATATTTCAAGGTGTATATAAAAGCACCATGGAGAACTTTACATGTTACTGCAAACACACAAACACACATGAACTTATTGCTCAGGTCAAGACGCACAGCGCTGCCGCCACCCCAGAGCTCCTGCCCTTCTGGTTCCCGGTCTCCAAGAGGAAGCTTTCAGCATTTCCCTCCAGGCCTGTTTGCTCAAGTTCGTTTTGTTTTGTTTCTGTGAAACCCTTCATCATGTTTAAAGACGTTCCCTTCTGTACCGGTTTACTAAGAATTTTGTGTTTTGTTCTGTTTGTTTGAATTTAATGCTTTTTTTGTTGTTGTTGCAGCTTTTCATTACTGTATGACTTTTCTCCTTCACTATGTTAATATATTGAATTACATATTATTTAAAATCTTAAACCTAACCTGATTTCTGAGGTAAACCTAATTTGGTTTTACAGTATTACTCTTTTTATGTATTTCTGGATTCAGTTTGATATTCTGTTAATAGTTTTGTATCAGTGCGGTGGCCTATATTGTCCTTGTCAGGATTTGAAATCAGCGGTTATCTCATACTAGCCTTATAAAATGAGCTGACCCTCATTTTCTATTCTGAAAAAGTTTAAGTAGGACTGAATTGTTCCATTAAATTTCTGTGAGAATCTGGCCGAGAAGCCATCTGGGCTGGTAATTTTCTTTGTGGAAAGATTTTTAATTACTCCTTTGATTTTTAATTTTTAACCTTCTCAGATTTTCTGTTGATTATTTTGGTAGTTTTCCCCCTAAGAAGTTGTCCTTTTCATCTAAACTTTTTAAATTTACTAGCATAAAATTATTTATAATAAATATTAGTATCCGTTTAATGGTTGCAGTAAAGAATTATCTTATTGTATCTGTTATAGGCTAAAACTACCTTCTGTTTTTCCTCATTCAGTCTCCCTGGGAATTTAGTAGTCATTCAAAGGAACCAAATTTTGAATCTTGCTGATTCCTTTTCTTTTTATTACATATTTGTTCTCTATTGCATTGATTTCCGCTCTTTATTTCCTTCCTTCTACTTTTTGGGATTTACTTTTTTGTTCTTTTGCTAACTTCTTGTAGATCACTACTTTTCAGCATTTCTCCCTTTTAAATATATGCATTTAAGGCTGAGCATTTCCCTCTAAGTACTGTTTCAGCTAGCAACATTACTCAAATTTTAATATATAGTACTTTTATAATTCACTTTAAAATGGTTTCTAATTTTCACTGGTATCTACTTTAACACTTGGATAAGTTGAATGTATTATATTTCTCGATTTCTGAACACATGGAGATTTTCTAGTTGTTTTCAAATGTCTTTTATTTCTACCAATATAAGATATGTCATCAGAGAACTCTTAACAACATAGCAATGTCATCAGAGAACAATCTCAGTGTTTCAAAGGTCTGTGATTTCAGACCTTTAACATTTGAGATCTGCACTGTGGCCCCAGTATATTATTTTTTTCCCTATAGCTATTGAATGTGGTGTTCTAATATATTTACATTGGATCTTGCTGGTTAATCCCGTATTTCAAATCTTCAGGGTCATAAGTGACCTTTTGTTTGCTTGTATCAATTACACAGACAAGAGTGTATTAAAATATCCCGTTTACCACTGTAGATATTTCCCCTTGTATTCTCTCAGCTTTTGCTTTATTTATTTGAGACATTGCTAGTAGATGAACATATATATATATACACTGTGCTTGGTTGCTCAGTCATGTCTGACGCTTTGCAACCCTTTAGACTGTAGCCCTCCAAACTCCTCTGTCCTTGGGATTTTTTAGGCAAGAATACTGGAGTGGGTTGCCATTTCCTTCTCCAGGGGATCTTCTCGACCCAGGGATTGAACCCACATCTCCTGTGTCTCATGCGTTGCCAGCAGATTCTTCCCCTGCTGAGCCATCAGGGAAGCCTAGTATTTGGATAGAAATGTGTAATAGTTATATCTGCTTAGTGACTTACTGTTACAAAGTATTCCACTTTTATTCTGAAAGTGCTTTTTGCATGAAGGTCTAGTTTGTCTGGGATTGATATAACAACACCAGTTTTCTTGTTATTGTTTTCTAAGGCTGATCTACATATGTGGTTTTAAAAAATCATATTCTGCTTTTATGTTATCAAAGCCTGATTGTTTCTTGTCGTATCATCTTGGGTGTTTCTAGCATTGTAACATGTAACTTGCTTCAAATGTAGGCACTAATAAGATACTGAGATAATGTCTTACTTGTTTGAATTTAAAAAGTAATGAGCATGATTTTGAATAAGTACTGAAGTTGTTTTAGGTTTCTCTTATTTTAAACGTTAAAAAATGTAGTTTTGTCAGGAAGAGACTTAAAGATTTATATTCTTGAGCAGATATTACCGGCGTGCAGTATACATATCAAAACTTGCAAGAGAAAATGAAATGAACATAAATATGCTGTCCCTGTCTCTTCCCTGGTGGCTTAGACGGAAAAGAACCTGCCTGCAATGCAGGAGACCCTGCTTCAGTCCCTGGGTTGGGAAGACACGCTGGAAAAGGAATGGCAACCCACTCCAGTATTCTTGTCTGAAGAATTTCCTGCACAGAGGAGTCTGGTGGGCTATAGTCCATGGGGGTCACAGAATCAGACACAACTGAACGACTCACACTTTGACTTTTCATCCCTGTCTCTTAGTTACACATGTCCCCTCCACAGAAGCAATCACTGTGTGATTAACACAGGTAACAGTGTAATCACTGTGACCAGTTTCTTGATTAGCTTTTCACACTGTAGTCCACAGAAACCCAAATTTTGCAAATTCAGCTTGTTAGGTGGGCAAATATATACACTACTGTGGTAAACTCTAATTTGTGTCTTCATCACAAGGTAGCATTCTAGAACATGCATTTTAAATCATAATGATAACTCTCATTCAAGCTCCAGAACAGTTTTTTTTTACTTCAAAAGTTACAAAGCAGATACTGGAAGAGGATAAACAGCTTTCTGCTTCAGTCTGATTAGCCAGTCCTTCAGTTTCGAAATCCTACTGGTTTGGGCTTTAACAGAAGTGGTCCCGTGGTTAAGATAATTGGGGAAATTCTGACAAGGATGGCTCATTTGCTAGTTATTCAAGGGGGTGGTTAGGAGGAATTTCTGTTATGGATTACAGTAAGGTGAAAGAATCTGTGTATTTTGCTTATTCTCTGTCTACATGAGCAACAAGTGCTGAGTAGGGCTAGAGGATCGGCTTCCGGGGTCATTCACTCACTCATCTGGCTGGCAAGTTGGTAGTCATTGTAAGGACACTCAGGTAACCTTATGGAAAGGCCATCCTGGGACCCAAATGTTGACCTTTCCATAAGGTTACCTGAGTGGCCTGAGTGTCCTGATAACCCAGAGGCTGGCTCCACAGTAAGCAATCCAAGGGACCAGGGTAGAAGCCACAGTGTCTTACAGTGACGTAGCCTCAGAAGTCACACGCTTCTGCAATGTTTTATTGGTCACTCATGTGTGCTTAGTCATGTTCAATTCTTTGTGACCCTGTGAACAGTAGCCCAGCAGGCTCCTTTGCTCTTGGGATTCTCCAGGCAAGAATACTGGAGTGGGTTGCCATGTCCTCTTCCAGGGGATCTTCTGACCCAGGGACCGAATTCGAGTCTCCTGCGTCTCCTGCATTGGCAGGTGGATTCTTCACCGCTGAGCCACTGGGAAGCCACTGGTCACTCAGGTCAGCTCTGTTCAGCATAGGTGAACACTGTGCTAAAGCTTGCATATCAGAATTTAAAGATTTTTAAGGATAGTCTTTGAAAGTGGCTCTGGTGCCACTCCCCATTTAAATAAGAATTGGATCAGCGATCTTACAGCTGGTGCTTTTGGTAATCTCAAGGTGAATTTATTCAAAAAAGTAATGCTTTTAGGGTGCTGCATACTTTTCTATTATGCATTGCTCAGGAAAATGCCTGTATGATTGCCAACGTTTTCACAGTGATTTATTTTTTGTTGTATTTGATGCCTGATAAGAACAACATTCACGTAATCTGGGAATATCTAAAGAATTAGTATTCTGGCTTCCTCTTAGAAATTGTAGAATACATCCTCGAGCTTTAATGTGGTGCTGAGATCTTGCCTGCCTTATCTATTGATGTTACTGCTTTAATCTAGCCATTGGATCCAGGTGTCATTCAGAACCCTCACTGTATATAGGGCGTTTTTATTCAGAAAATAATGAATTCTGACTATACTCTTCATAAAATAAGGTGGTGTGAGTGGTAAAGAACCCACCTGCCAGGGCAGGATATGTAAGATACGTAGGTTCAATCCCTGGGTTGGGAAGATCCCCTGGAGGAGGACATGGCAACCCACTCCAGCATTCTTGCCTGGAGAATCCAATGGACAGAGGAGCCTGGTGGGTTACTGTCCATAGGGTCGAAAGAGTCAGACGCGACTGAAGTGACTTAGCACATACATACTCAGGCTGCTGTAATAGTGTGGAAGAGCAAGGCTGCCCCTGTAAGAGAAGAAAAAAAAAATTGTCCCTGTATTCTTTGTGACAGAAATCTTCAGAGGAGTAGGTATTTGAAGATTTAAGTCTCATAGGGAGAGGGCCAGGAAATTTGTGAATCAGGCATCTGTTTATTTTAAATGTATCCAAGTGAAATATCAGATAGATAGTTGGATATTCACAGAAGAGGGTTAGGATTTAAATTCGAGATTTAACATCATTCAGTTCAGTTCAGTCACTCAGTCGTGTCCGACTCTTTGCGACCCCATGAACTGCAGCACGCCAGGCCTCCCTGTCCATCGCCAACTCCTGGAGTCCACCCAAACCCATGTCCATCGAGTCAGTGATGCCATCCAACCATCCCATCCTCTGTCTTCCCCTTCTCCCCCTGCCCCCAATCCCTCCCAGCATCAGGGTCTTTTCCAATGAGTCAACTCTTTGCATGAGGTGGCCAAAGTACTGGAGTTTCAGCTTCAGCATCAGTCCTGCCAATGAACAGCCAGGGCTGATCTCCTTTAGGATGACCTGGTTGGATCTCCTTGCAGTCCAAGGGGCTCTTCAGGAGTCTTCTCCAACACCACAGTTCAAAAGCATCAATTTTTCGGCGCTCAGCTTGCTTTATAGTCCGACTCTCACATCCATACATGACCACTGGGAAAACCATAGCCTTGACTACACGGACCTTTGTTGGCAAAATAATGTCTTCTTTTTAATAGGCTGTCTAGGTTGGCCATAACTTTCCTTCCAAGGCGCAAGCGTCTTTTAATTTCATGGCTGCAATCACCATCTGCAGTGATTTTGGAGCCCCCCAAAATAAAGTCAGCCACTGTTTCCACTGCTCCCCCATCTATTTGCAATGAAGTGATGGGACCAGATGCCATGATCTTAGTTTTCTGAATGTTGAGCTTTAAGCCAACTTTTTCACTTTCATCAAGAGGCTCTTTAGTTCTTCCTCACTTTCTGCCATAAGGGTGGTGTCATCTGCATGTCTGAGGTTATTGACGTTAAAGCCTTGGGAGTAGGTGAGAAAACAGGAGAGAAAGCAGTCCTGGTACAAGTCCTCAGGCACTCATGTTTTAGAAGACGCCTGAAGAGAAAAAACAAACCAATAGAGGAAATCAGAGGGAGGAGGAAAGCCAGAAGAACAAGTAGAGGACAAGAGAAGACATCTACTTCAAGTAGAAGAGAATGGTCTGCTTGGTCTAATGTTCCTGAAGAGGTTACTGTACTAAGATGAGGCAATGGAATTAGGCCGCTGGGTAGTCATTAGTGACCTTGACAATTGAGTTTCAGGAGATTGTTTAGGATTAGGGTGGGTTAAAGAGTAAATTAAAGGTGAGAAAATAGAGATAGGAAATGAAGGCCACTAGATGAAGAAGTTTTGCTGTGAGTAGAACAAAGAAATGGTCATATCTAATTGGTGGGGCGGGGGAGGTGAAGGGGAGCTGAGGTCAGGAGAGGAATTTCCTGGCCCAGAGATCGAAACCAGGTCTCCTGCATTGCAGTCAGATTCTTTACCATCTGAGCTATCG
Source organism: Muntiacus reevesi (assembly GCF_963930625.1). NCBI lineage: Eukaryota > Metazoa > Chordata > Mammalia > Artiodactyla > Cervidae > Muntiacus > Muntiacus reevesi. The sequence continues at coordinate 212,331 of NW_027077883.1, read as the reverse complement.
GGAAGTCCTGAGGAATTTCTTAAGATGTGTAATAATAGAGCACATTTGTTCATGATAGTGGTTCAGTAGAAGAGGAGAAACTGACTATACGGGAGAGAGAGAGGTTAGTCAGTGGTTTTCTTGCAAAGACAGGAGTAGTTGGACTCCATGCCCACGTTAGGGTATTGATCTTTGATAGAAGCAGTGCTGCTTTTTCTATTTTAATAGAAGAGAAGCAGTGTAGAAGCACTACAATTCTACCGATCTTACGGGACTTGGCAAAGAAAGTTTTTTTAAAGATTTATGAAGTAAATATAAGTTTCAGTTTTAAAAATATTTATCTATATTGAAAGAAGGAATTAAATTTGTTAGTTTGCCTTGATTTTCCTTTCTCTCTTTCACTTTTATAGTGTTAAGTGTTCATGTTGAACTCTTACTGTGATTCATTCTCTCAATCCCTAAAATGAATCTGTGTATTAGATCTACTCTGAGTAGTGCAAGTGACCCAGAGGTTTCTGATTTGATTGACACAATCCAGTAATGCCAGGTAGATTTGGTTTTGTCATTTTACTTAAGAATAAATTTGGATTGTTTACCCTGTAATAGAAAACATTTATCTTCAGATACTCAGAAATGAAATAATTTTATAGGCTATACATTGCCTTACCTGCTAAAATTCAGCATAAAGCAGGAGGGAGGGACGACATTAAAAAAAGCAGGAAATGGTAGTATAGAATTAGGCAATGCTATCTTCAGTATATCGGGTATTGAAAAGGTCATTGTTTTCTCATCCAAGGTAAGAACTTGAGGATACCGTGTAAGAATAAAAGTCTTGACCCAAGTATTTGGTTTGAGGTTCTAATAAATAAACATCATTGTTACGCCATAAATTTATTCTTGCATATACAGTAGATTTTGTCTTTAATGTCAATTTAAAAATTGGACTTTTTCTTATCAAATCAAATGTATTTCCAGGGCTCTTTTGTGTGCTATAAACTGATAAAATGATTGGCCAAGTGATCTAAGTATTTTAAATGTTAAGGTGATGGTAGTTTTAATTGTGTTTTGGAAAAAAGGCTATTTTTTAAAAACTCATTCTGTGTGCTCCTTTTTCTTGAATTCACAGTGATACCATAAACATTTGGTGCTGTTTTGGTAATTTAAGTCCCTGAACTCTTTAGTGTTGACATCTCATCTTTATGGAGGAGGGTTTCTAAGTTTGTATTGTAAATTGTACCTTTGGGAGCAGTGTTATAGCTGTTTTAGGTTTTTAGTAAAGATCGAAGCTGAAAACATTAAACAAGACAACAAGACATGATTTTAAAAAGACACATGGGGAGACATAAAATTCTGCTTTAAACATTTATTAAAAAAAAATTAATCAGAATTTGATTTTTTTTTTCCCCCAGACGAAAGATTGCTTAAAACATTGGATGACCAGAAAGTGGAATTTTATCAGATTAGAGCACATTAAGAATTTAGAAAAAACGTTTCCTTTACTAACGAGGAGATGTTTGAATATTTTTTAATTTGGTAAAATGATTGTCAGAGGTGATTTTTTAGTTCTTTGTCTTATTAAAAACATAAATTAGTAAGTATGCTGTCAAAATTGTCAAAATAAGACTAATTAAAACAATTAAGTTTATTATAGAGTGTAAAATTTTGTGTTTTTTTTTCCTGTTGTTATGTTTTTCAATTGAAAAAGTCTTTGGCCATTAGTTTTAACTATAAATTAGTAGTATATGCATATAATGCTTGGTTATTTCTTCTCTAAAGTAAGAAATATCAACTGGTTCTATTAACTTTTGTAAATCTTGCCATAATCATGTATCCTTCCTTATTTGAAATGTCTGTATTTTTCATTGCCTATAAGAAGATGTCTAAAGTTTTTAGCCTACCAGACAAAATGTAAAACTGCCCTAAAATTCCTAAATATCTTTAAAGGCTACTTCTCTTGCTACTTTCTCTCTGAACTCATTCTTGATTGCCTAGCCAGAAATTATCAAATCTCTCATCCTTTGGTACAGATGTTACCTCGTATTAAAACTTTTCTTGTGCACATTTGTAAGTTGATATCTTACTCCTCTTTGTATCATCTACATTCATACATTCAGCAGTGTTATTGGATGTCTGCTGTGCCCCAAACACTGTTGTAGGTGTGAAGGCAACAGCAGTGCATGAGAATCCAGGTCCCTATCCTCATGAAATTTATGTTCTAGTTTGGGAATGATAATGAGGGAGACAAAATTAAATAAACAGATAGATGCCTAGAGCCTTTTAGATGTTAAATGTTTTGAGGAGAAAACAGTGTATATGATAGAAGGTTTAAGGACAGTACCAGTGTTGATTTGATGGCGATGGAAGATCTCTTTGAAGATGTGACATTTATGCCAAAGCTGAACGATAACAGTGGAGCAGTCATTTGAAGATTTGGGAGCAGAGTTCTCGAACTGAAAGACAGACAGTGCAAAGGCATTAGAGAGAGGAAAGAACGGGGGAGGTGGGGGAAGAGGGTGGGAATGGAAGCAGGAGGTAGGTTATACAGTCTTGTAAGCAGAGGTAAGGGATTTGAAATTTATTCTAATTTAATTTCGAAGCCTGAGAATTGTTGTTTAGTCGATAAGTTGTGTTTGACTTTGCAACCCCATAGACTGTAGCCCATCAGGCTCCTCTGTCTGTGGGATTTCCCAGGCAAGGCTACTGAAGTGGCTTGCCATTTCCTTCTCCAGGGCATCTTCCCCACACAGGGATCAAACCTGCATCTCCTACATTGGCAGGCGAGTTCTTTACTACTGAGCCACCAGGGAAGCCCCGCATTTACGGGTTCATGTGATTACATTGGGCCCACTCAGGGCCACCCTCCCCCTCCTTTATTGAGAGTGTACTATACAACCAGCACAGTACTAGGCACTGATGTGTATTGCTGAGCAAGCAAAGATTTTAATCCAAAAGCCACATAAAAACAAGACGGAAGTGACCTCCATTCTCAAGGAAAGTCCATGTCAAAATGTCCAGGACCATAGTGCTCTGGAATTGGCCTACTTGAATCATAGGAGTTTGACTGTGGTTGTAAGAGTTATTCCTTACAAGTTACAAGGTAACTTTCTCATGTCTCTCAGTTCAGCTCAGTTCAGTCACTCGGTCGTGTCTGACTCTGTGCGACCCCATGAACTGCAGCACACCAGGCCTTCCTGTCCATCCCCAAATCCCAGAGTCCATCCAAACCCATGTCCATCGAGTTGGTGATGCCATCCAACCATCTCATCCTCCATCGTCCCCTTCTCCTCCTGCCCTCAGTCTTTCCCAACATCAGGGTCTTTTCAAATGAGTCAGCTCTTCACATCAGGTGGCCAAAGTATTGGAGTTTCAGCTTCAGCATCAGTCCTTCCAATGAACACCCAGGACTGATCTCCTTTAGGATGGACTGGTTGGATCTCCTTGCAGTCCAAGGGACTCTCGAGTCTCCTCCAGTACCACAGTTCAAAAGCATCAATTCTTCGGTGCCCAGCTTGCTTTATAGTCCAACTCTCACATCCGTACATGACCACTGGAAAAACCATAGCCTTGACTAGACGGACCTTTGTTGACAAAGTAATGTCTCTGCTTTTTAATATGCTGTATAGGTTGGTCATAACTTTCCTCCCAAGGAGTGAGCGTCTTTCAATTTCATGGCTGCCATCACCATCTGCAGTGACTTTGGAGCCCAGAAAAATAAAGTCAGCCACTGTTTCCTCATCTGTTTGTCATGATGTGATGGGACCGGATGCCATGATCTTCGTTTTCTGAATGTTGAGCTTTAAGCCAGCTTTCTCACTCTCCTCTATTTCACTTTCATCAAGAGACTCTTTAGTTCTTCTTCACTTTCTGTCATAAGGGTGGTATCATCTGCATATCTGAGGTTATTGATATTTCTCCCGGCAGTCTTGATTCCAGCTTGTGCTTCCTCCAGCCCAGCATTTCTCATGATGTACTCTGCACATAAGTTAAATAAGCAGGGTGACAATGTACAGCTTTGACATACTCCTTTTCCTATTTGGAACCAGTCTGTTGTTCCATGTCCAGTTCATTTTTTGTTTGTTTGTTGTTTTTTGGTTTTTTCCATGTCCAGTTCTAACTGTTGCTTCCTGACCTGCATACAGGTTTCTCAACAGGCAGGTCAGGTGGTCTGGTATTCCCGTCTCTTTCAGAATTTTCCTGTTTGTTGTGATCCACACAGTCAAAGGCTTTGGCAAGTTAACAAAGCAGAAATAGATGTTTTTCTGGGACTCTCTTGCTTTTTCGGTGATCCAGCAGATGTTGGCAATTTGATCTCTGGTTCCTCTGCCTTTTCTAAAACCAGCTTGAACATCTGGAAGTTCACGGTTCACGTATTGCTGAAGCCTGGCTTGGAGAATTTTGAGCATTACTTTACTAGCGTGTGAGATGAGTGCAATTGTGTGGTCGTTTGAGCATTCTTTGGCATTGCCTTTCTTTGGGGTTGGAATGAAAACTGACCTTTTCCAGTCCTGTGGCCACTGCTGAGTTTTCCAAGTTTGCTGGCATACTGAGTGCTGCACTTTGACAGCAAGCATCATCTCTTAGGATTTGGAACAGCTCAACTGGAATTCCATCACCTCCACTAGCTTTGTTCATAGTGAGACTTCCTCAGGCCCATTTGACTTCGGACTCCAGGATATCTGGCTCTAGGTGAGTGATCACACCATCGTGATTATGTGGGTTATGAAGATCTTTTTTCTCATGTCACTACATGGTTCTTTATTGCATCCATACTGGTCTTAACTAAAGCAGATATTTTCAATGCCAGCATTGGATAAATGTCAGCCAAACAGAGCCAAAACAAACTTTGCCATTGTTCTGAGCTTTAGGGCAAGGGTCACAGTGCTCTGGGGCTCATCTTCCCCATGTAAGCTCATTCTTTAGAGTGTGTTCCTTCTTTAGGGTTGCAGGCTACCATATGGCATGCAGAGAAAGTGCCAAACGAGTGACAGTGAATCTTGTCTCCTTTTTCTTAAAGTCTGCTAATTAATAACTTTAGTTACATCTGCCAAGTCCTTCTTACCATGTAATATAGCGTATTCACTACCGTAACACCAGGGCATACATGTTTGACGTCTTTAATATCATATAAGAGCAGTGAAGCAGAATTAACTCTGACAGAGTTAATTTTTGAGTCATTCCAGTTTTTAAATTTCTTTTACCTTTACTTATATGCCTACCTTCAAGGATTACCTTGATAGTGACGCCTGATAGATTAGCCATACTCCATAAGACAACCCGAAACTGTTTATCTTTATTTTTAGTTATTTAACTAACTGAACATAAAAATGTGGAAATGCCTCTTGCATTTAGAGATTTTGTTCTAGATATCTTCCAGAGAAAGCTTTGGTACTCATTGATAAAAAGTTGTGGGTCAAGAGAATTTATTGATACTGTCTAAGCTGTTTGAGATTTTTTGTTTTCACTTATTCTGATTATTTAAGAAATGGATTCACTCAATAAATGCTTATTGAGCAGCGCTAGGTGCTAGGATGATAATAACTGAACACGTAACTTCTTTTGGTAATTAATTAATTTATTTCAATTGGAAGCTAATTACTTTACAGTGTTGTAGTGTGTTTTGCAGCACATTGACATGAATCAGTCATGGGTGTACATGTGTCCCCCATCCTGAACCCCCCTCCCACCTCCCTCCCCATCCCATCCCTCTGGGTCATCCCAGTGCACCAGCCCTGAGCACCGTGCCTCATGCATCAAGCCTGTCCGGGTGATCTGTTTCACATATGATAATATACATGTTTCAATGCTATTCTCTCAAATCATCCCACCCTCGCCTTCTCCCCCAGAGTCCAAAAGTCTGTTCTTCACACATGTGTCTCTTTGGCTGTCTCGCATATAGATAGGGTCATCGTTACCGTCTTTCTAAATTCCATGTATATGCGTTAGTACACTGTATTGGTGTTTTTCTATCTTCACTCTGTATAAATAGGCTCCAGTTTCATCCACCTCATTAGAACTGATTCAAATGCATTCTTTTTAATGGCTGAGTAACATTCCACTGTATATGTGTACCACAGCTTTCTTATCCGTTCGTCTGCCGATGGACATCTAGGTTGTTTCCATGTCCTGGCTATTGTAAACAGTGCTGCGATGAACATTGGAGTACATATGTCTCCTTCAATTCTGGTTTCCTTGGTGTGTATGCCTAGCAGTGGGATTGCTCGGTCGTATGGCAGTTCTATTTCCAGTTTTTTAAGGAATCTCCACACTGTTCTCCACGGTGGCTGTACTAGTTTGCATTCCCACCAACAGTGAAAAGACAGCCTTCAGAATGAGAGAAAATAATAGCAAACAAAGCAACTCGCAAAGAATTAATCTCAAAAACATACAAGCAACTCCTGCAGCTCAGTTCCAGAACAAGAAAAGACCCAATCAATAAATGGGCCAAAGAACTAAACAGACATTTCTCCAAAGAAGACATACAGATGGCTAACAGACACATGAAAAGATGCTCAACATCACTCATTATCAGAGAAATGCAAATCAAAACCACAATGAGGTACCATGTCACGCTAGTCAGAATGGGTGCTATCCAAGAGTCTGCAGGCAATAAGTGCTGGAGAGAGTGTGGAGGAAAGGGAACCCTCTTACACTGTTGGTGGGAATGCAAACTGAACACGTAACTTTTTAGGAATCATGAGACTCTGAAGGAGAAACAAGCTGCTCTGGGAGATAACACAGTCATCGTTTAGTAACTGTGAGTGGTTGGTTCTGAGACCTTGGAGGATATCAAAACCCAGAGATGCTCAAGTCCCTTTTATTAATATAAAACAGTATAGTATTTACATATAGTCTACATATATCCCTCCCATTATACTTTAAGTCGTCTCTAGGTTTGTTATAATAACCTTGTAAGTGCTATGTAAGTAGTTGCCAGGCTGCTTGGCAAATGCAAGTTTTGTCTTTTGGAACTTTCCCCAGATCTTTTCTGTATATTTTTGACCCGTGGCTGGTTGAATCCACAGTGGTTGAATGGAGAACCCAAGGATACAGAGCACCTACTGTACGTATATCTAGGTAGGTGGTCTAGCATGATCTGCTCATGAGGATTTGACCAACACTGGCTTGCCACTTCACTGTGGGTGGACCTGAATTAACCTTGAAATTTCTTTGAGCGTCAGTTTTCTATGTATGTGAATAGTAATCTTTAATTGGAGTTCCTGTGCCCTTTTGCAGTAGCACTAGCAATTTTGAATTAATTTGTATTAAGAAAGGCTCCCCCACAATTTATATATGTACCTGAATCTGCCTTTGGCTCCCTTACTTTTCTTCTCCTTCAAATGTGATGATTTCAAATTGTGTCCAAACTAGAGGTACTTAACTTTTGGAGGAAAAAATACAGAAATAATGTGTGTTAGTTGGTAGAAGTGTTATAAAATTTAGAAAAATGACGATTTTTATCATTTCTACACCCAGGGAAGACCCTTGACATTTTAGTGATCTTTCAGTCTTCTCTGTGCACATACATAGTTCATTTAAAAAAAGACAAGGCTAGTTGGCTAGATAGTATCATATTACAAATACAGTATGTATTTAACTTTAATTCATAATTATTATGATCACTGTCATTTAATAAATTTATATAATTATTAGATTATATAAATTATACAACTATCATAATTTATATAATTTAACAAAATATTTATAATATATGTTATCTAGTTATAAATATTTGTGTATTAATAATTTGATAATTCTGCATTTTCACTTAATGCCACATGAATTACATAATACAATTGTATCTAATTATCTTCTATGACATAATTTAATTTTGTTAAGGTTGGAATGATGCATTTCTCAAATGTTTGGTAGAAGGTGTTTATAAAGCCATTTGAATCTGGTATTTTTGTGTGTGTTGGACAGAGGAAAGGGGAAACATTTAAACTTCTCTAGCTTTCAGTAGTTGTAGAACGATTAAGATTATCTATTTCTTTCTTGAGTCAATTCCCCCCACCTTTAAACTGTGTTCACTTTATATATTTGGGATCTTGTCTGTCTCTAATATTCAATCTTTTAAAGAAACTAACCTTTTGCTCTGATCTTCAAACTTTACAAAAACGTATACAATGAAAAGGAAGGCATCTTCTCAGCAGAGCTGAGACCTTTCCAGAGGCAGTCAGTGTACTTTTTCTCAATGACATTTTTATCTTTTTACAACCCTTTTATTTTTTACTAAAACAGGATGAACAGTATGAGACGTAGTGATCAGTACTCTCTTGTTTTCTCTCTTCTTTTTGTTTGTTTGTACATCAACCTCATTTTTAATGCCAGTGTAATATTCCACTTCATGGATGTATCCTGTTTAATTAAAAGTAGTTATGCTTTTTTCCCAGTAAAAACCTGTCCCATTTGTTTGATATAACCTAAGAACTTGATTTATTAACCTATTGTAGTAATAGACATAATCATTTCAGAGGTCCAACAAGCCTTCCATGTGCCTTACCCTTTCACAAATAAGTTGAAATTAAAATGTTCGTTGCTCTATAATAGCCTCCTTGGAAGAGGGTATGTTCCATTTAAGTATTTTTAATTACAAACACAACTCTCTTCTGTAATTTAAATGCCATGTGATGTTGTTAGCACTTGAACCCCTGTTTCTTCTATAACTTACCCTAATGTGCAGTTTGAGAGATAGGTGCCGTCTTATGCTTCCTCATGGCTGCCCTGCTGCCCTTGCCACTTATTTATTTATTTATTTTTCATTTATTTTTATTAGTTGGAGGCTAATTACTTTACAGTATTGTAGTGGGTTTTGTCATACATTGACATGAATCAGCCATGGATACACATGTGTTCCCCATCTCGATCCCCCCTCCCACCTCCCTCTCCACCCGATCCCTCTGGGTCTTCCCAGTGCACCAGCCCCGAGCACTTGTCTCATGCATGCAACCTGGGCTGGTGATCTCTTTCACCATAGATAATATACATGTGTCGATGCTGTTCTCTCGAAACATCCCACCCTCGCCTTCTCCCACAGAGTCCAAAAGTCTGTTCTGTACATCTGTGTCTCTTTTTCTGTTTTGCGTATAGGGTTATCATTACCATCTTTCTAAATTCCATATATATGTGTTAGTATGCTGTAATGTTCTTTATCTCTCTGTCTTACTTCATTCTGTATAATGGGCTCCAATTTCATCCATCTCAGTAGAACTGATTCAAATGAATTCTTTTTAATGGCTGAGTAATATTCCATGGTGTATATGGACCACAGCTTCCTTATCCGTTCGTCTGCTGATGGGCATCTAGGTTGCTTCCATGTCCTGGCTATTATAAACAGTGCTGCGATGAACATTGGGGTGCACGTGTCTCTTTCAGATCTGGTTTCCTCGGTGTGTATGCCCAGAAGTGGGATTGCTGGGTCATATGCTTGCCGCTTATTTCAAGTTCATCTTCTTACATGTCTTTGAGATGCTACCTTTACTATGACTAACTTTTCATATACTTCTGGAATTTAAAAAAATGTGTTCCCTTGGTTGATCTGCCAGTATCATAGCTTTTTAAAGTCTTTTTATTTTTAAATGACTTTGTACTTATAAAAGAGAAAAATAAGAGAGTTCCTATGTACCCTTCAGTTAGTTTCTCCTAATGTTAACATCTTATATATCCATAGTATAATGATAAGAGCTAAGAAATTAGCTTACTGATACAGTACATTTGACTTCGTACTCTTTTACTTATAATGGCTTTGCAGCAATTATTTAATATGTCATAGGAATACTCTTGCTCTTCCCTTCATATTTTCCCTTGTTTTTGCTTGTTTTTTCTTTCCAGTTGTCTAGCTGTAGCAAACAAATTAAAAAAAAAAAATTTTATATAGTATTTATTTGGGGACCATGTAAAATTAACTCAGGGAGAAAGAACATCATTATGCTACTCAATCTTTAGTACTGAAAAAAGATATGTCTTTCCATTTGTTGAAATCTACCTTTGTGTCTCTCAGAAATGTTCCATAGTTTTTCTCATACATGTTTTGAACTCTTTATTCAGTTTATGCCTGTTTTTTTTAAATTATAGATAAGATCTTTTCTTTCATTTTATCGTTTATCTGGTTTCTCTTTGTACATACAAAGGAAAGATTTCTTTATGTTTTGTACTTGACTAAACTACTAGATTATCTTGTTGTAGTAATATTTAGTTGGTTCTTTTGGATATTCTAGTTATTTAATTGTACCCCTACCAGTAGTATTCCTTTCTAATTTCATTCTCTGTGTTGACTGATAAAAATGAGTAACAGTGGTAAAAATGGGGCTTTCCCTGACTATAGTAATATAGTATATCTAGTATTTCCTCATCGGGTGGTGCTGGCTTATTGTGGGTCTGAAATATATTGTGTTTAAAAAGTGTGCTTTTATATCCAGTATTTTCAATAAGAATGGGCATTGAGTTTTTAAGGCGTCTTTTCATCACCTTCAGCATGATAATATTTTTCTTCTATGTAGCTCTATTAATGTGTTGGGTGATATCAGTTTTACAACAGTGACTTTTGTTGTAAATTTTAGATTTTCCATCTCTTGCGGTTAGTTTTTATCAAAGTAGTTTGTATCAAAAGTACACTTTCTAGTAAATTATCTATTTCATTTGGTTTTCAAGTTTGCTTACATAGACTTGAGCAAAGTAGTCTTCTATGATTCTTTTGGTTTCTTTTTGTATTGATTTTTCTTTTTTTTTTTTTTCATTACCATCTGATAGTACTGACAAATACATCTTTTTTAAAATTCATTAAACCAAAAGAATAAAAGCAGTTTAACTAATTTTTTTAAAATCCCAAACTTCTTAATTTATAATAAAGAATCTTTCAGATTTAATTCTAATTGTGTATCCCTTACCTACCTAAACTTTTCTGCCTCCTTGCGTTAATATCTTAGGGTCCTTGTAGATTTGTTTCTAGTGACCATTTGGATAAAAGTCTAGATAACAGTCCTTTTATAAAACTCTCTTCTCCCCTACCCTGCTCTTAAGAGGTGAGAATCCTTTTAGTGCACACCCTGTCTCCCTGGTGACTCAGAAAGAATCCAATGCTGGAGACCTGAGTTCTGTCCCTGGATCAGGAACATCAATTGAAAAAGAGATTGACCCCCTTCTCCAGTATGCTTGCCTAGAGAATTCCGTCGACAGAGGAGCCTGGCGTGCTCCAATCCATGGCGCTCAAAGAGTTGGACAGGACTGAGCAGCTAACCCTTTCGCTTACTGAGAAGCATGTTTTAAAGATTCAGAGATTTTTCCCATTTCATCAGATAAATTTTGAGTTTTTTTTTTTTTTTAAATGATGCTGGGTGAGTTGCATTTACGATATATTTGGTATGAAATTCTTGTGATTGTTTAAAAGGCTTTCTAAAACAAATTTATGATTTTTTAAATTTTGCATTAAGCAATTTTGACTTAGGTATGGCGGCAACATATTAAAAGGACATAAGGCAAAGTATTACCTCGAAACATCTTATTTTTCTCATAAAATTATATGAGAACATCCTGTTTTCTAAAGCAGAAATGACTTAAATGTTTTGATTCTGGAGGGAGAGAGAAAAAAAATAATGGTATGTTTTAATTGTCCACCTAAAGGGTTGAATTCTTTTTTGTTCCAGTAAAAAGCACTTTTAGTAGTCTCTTGCTCATTTTGTCCATCTGGCTCTTTTTGTGATTGTATGTGGTTATAGCCTCTGTGTCTAAACATAATTCCAGTAATTTTCTCTTTCCCTGTATTATTACTTTTTCTCTTATTTATACTATTTTAGTGGAAAATTGCCTGTTAGGATTTTATTTGGAGTGAGGAATTTTAGGTCTTACGTTACTAAATGCTGTCAGATTCCCACCTTTGTCACATGATTTTTAATGTACTGCCTCTTTGTAGGTAGAGCTGCTTCTTAGTGGTATGGTATAAAATAGATAGGGCTTCCCAGGTGGCTCAGTAGTAGAGAAACCGCTTGCCAGCACAGGAGACTGGGGTTCAATCCCTGGGTCAGGAAGATGCCCTGGAGGAGGAAATGACAACCCACACCAGTATTTTTGCCTGGATCATCCCATGGACAGAGGAGCCTGATCGGCTGCAGCCCATGGAGTTGCAAAGAGTCAAACCCAACTGAGCATGCATGCACACAAAACAGATAAGTGATCCCACCTATGAATTTCTCCTTTGTTTCTCATGTACCTTCTCAGTCCTTTTTCAAAAGAGTGAATTACTTCTTCACCTCTTGTCGATTGGTCAGAGGACTAAGGCTTTTAACAGTAGATTAACTTTAGGTCTTACTAAGGAAGTTACATAGTAAGTGTATTTTCATGATATAACTTACACAGGACTTTTATTTTTAGACCATCCTTTTGTTTCTCAATTCTAACAATATCCCTGTAAATTATATTAGAAAAGGTAGTAAATGTCCATTTTACGAATGGTGAAATGAGTTAAAATTCAGGGGCAAAGGTGAAGGCACGACCAAGACTGAAACTGAGACCCGGATCCCCAAATACTAGTCTAGCGCTCACTCTTTTCAGTCATGAAGGTTTTTGAGGGTGATCCCCACCACCCAGGACTCTTGTTTCCTTCCGGATTTATTGTCCCTAGCTGTTGGAGAACAGATGGAGACCTGTGTCGCTTGATTTCCCTTGTTAGGGTATCCCTTCCAGTTGCTGAACTACAATATTGTCATGACTAGCCAGTGTTGTAATTTGTCTGTCTTATTTCGTATAGTGGATTTTTACTGCAGAAACATTTTTTTTATGTCCAGATCTATTAAGTATTGCTTGAGTACAGACTCTGTTATACTTTTTAACTCTTAAGAGATAGGTAGAATTTTATTCCATAGAAATTAAACTACAAAGAGGATCTGGGTCTTTGGAACTTCGGTAGTCTGAACATAATTTCTAACATTCTCTAATTCTTCAGGCCAAGGACCTCTTATTACCTGACTATCATCTGTATCTTTCTTTTCTCCCCTTTTCTTTCATGGTAATGTAATTAATAGCAAGGCTGTGCTTCGCTTCTCTTTGACAGTCTCTACTCCTAAAATCATCTGTTTTCTTCAAGTGTCTTTCAGCCTCAATGTGAGCACAGTGGGTCCTGTGATACGTATGCCATAACATGGCCTATTGTATTCATCCTTTTGGATAAATGTAATATAATTTATATTAGCAGTTTTTATCATCTTTCTTTCCAAAAGAGTTGAAGTCTCAATCCAATCCTCTCCCTTGTGTCTGTTTTGTTTAATGACCGCCTTTTTAATGAGGCCTTTTTGGAACTTCATATTTCCCCATGGATAATGTTTAAGACTAGCCTTTTATCAAATGAAAAGTGGTAGACTGCAATACCTAATCTCATTAATCTATTTGGGCTATAAAATTATGTGACTGTTGGGCAAAATCCAGAAATAAATTAATATGACCAATATATTTCTTATCAATAACTGCATTTCCCAAATCTTGTCTGTAAGACCATTTAAAATATCTCTGAAACCTCAGAAAAATTCTAACTTGATAGAAATCTTACCCACCTGTGAAAAGGCAGGTGTTTTTCAAACACTACTGACGTTCTCTTCTATGTTAACTCTTATTTGTCTTTCATTAAACCCCGGTATTTCGGCTTCTCAGAAAGGCCCTGCCACTCACACAGTGTTGTTTTGGTACTGAAACTGCTACATTAACACAGTTCTTGTTAAATGTCTCTGAGGTTTTATTTCTTTATCCCTTTCTTTGTAACAAGCAGCCACTCTATTTTTTCAGTAGTGAATTTCAAAATCCTTTTTAACCTTATAGGTCCAGGGGTAGCCAAGGATGGCTGCAGCTTCCTATGGTCAGTTGTTAAAGCAAGTTGAGGCCCTGAAGATGGAGAACTCAAATCTTTGACAAGAGCTAGAAGATAATTTCAATCATCTTACAAAACTGGAAACTGAGGCATCTAATATGAAGGTATCAAGACTGTGACTTTAAATTGTAGTTTATCCATTTTTATTCCATGTTTCTTCCTGTAAACTTTGGGTTAGACACTTCACTTACTTAGAAGTGTATTTTTTAAGTTAAGCAGTAATCTGTAAACTCTTCCTTGCAAAAGTTAACATTGATATTTTCAGTCCAGATGTTTTTAACTCATCCAGCAAATCATATAAAGAAAATGATTATAAAACCACAGTGACTAAGTAGTTAGTCCTTAGTTATTTTTAAGCTTAAAAATGAGAGACCAACTTTACCATCACTATAGTGAGGCTGAGCATTCTATGTAATTCACAGAAACTAGCCTCACAGCTGCCAAATTTATCTTAAGGATTAAAACAAAGCATAGTCATCATCCCCAACCCCCTCAGATCTTGTCATCACTTAAGTGCTGCAGTGATAGATCGTCAAGAAATTTGGGGTGACCTAATGAGAAGAGTCCCGAAGTGAAGATTAGTACCTGATTCTATTTCTGGTTTTGCCATAAGCTGAGCTACAGACTGTCGGGTGCCCTTCTGGAATTAAATTGCTTTATTTGAAAAAGTAGTCATTGCACTAACAGAAGATGTCCACGACACTCAAGCCCTGAAATTGGTTTGCTGTATAGCATTGCAAAGCTGTGATAACCTCCATGAAAAGTTATAAAATATTCAGTGTTCACTGGGAAAATATGTTCTTATTTCAAAATAATTGCAGTCAAAACTTTAACTGTTTTAATTTCCAGTTAGGCAGATTTTCCTCTCACTGAATTTAATAGAACTGGAGGTCATCAACAAAACTGTTACCTCCTTCTCTTTTAAAAAAATCCTTCTTGCTACGTGTTTTTTCTGCGCCTTGGCCATTTTACCATCTGGGTTTCTGACCCTCTTCTTCCTGTCTGCTTACTACTCTTATTCCTTATTCATTTATTATTCTCTTCTATTTCTTTTTCCATGCATTTTGAGGTCTCTCTTATTCTTCAAGCTTCTGTGTATTACTGAACTATTGAGCTGCTCCTCTTTTGCCTTTTTATTCACTATCAAAGCAGTTTAGCCTTTTACTCATTTGAACCTTTCTTTCTTTTTCTCTCTCTCTTTCTCTTCTATGCATAAATCTTTTCTACTGTGTTGCCTATTTCTGTGGCAGTAGCAATGACAGATCTCCAAGATACCGATCTCAGATCCTTCATAAAGAAATATTTTTTTCTATAGACTATAAAGAAGCATTTTTTTTTCTCACTGCAAACCATGAAAACAGCTGTGAATCAATTACCTACTAGGTTAAAAAAGCGTAGCTTGATATTTTAACACTGATCAGCATAATGTATCTAAAATTATTGTTCATGACACGTCATTTTAAAAGTTTAAAGATACAAAATTTAAATTCCCCAGCAAGACTAATGGTTTATCTGCTTCAGAAGTATATTTTGTAGAGAATTCTTCCTAGCACACCTATCTGAATGTCTCTTGTGCAGAATTCTGAGTCCCTTTTTCAAGTTTTTTATTTTTATAAACTACTTGAGCAAATTGAAACTTCATTTTGGTGAAACATTTTAACATACCTTTAGATCTATCTCCATGGATGGAAATGCTGAAATGTGGAATGTCTCTCAGAGTAACACTATAAGGCAGATCCTTAAGTTTCTGCAATGGAATACCAGGTTGGCCTCTTAGGAATGAGGTCATGAATATACATCATGAATATTAGTATTTAAGATATGTCTGAATTCAACCATGAATTGATTACTGCTCAGTGAGTGTTTTTACAGACATCCTTGCAAAGCCATCCACATATTTCTTCAGGATTTAGTGTATGGTATCATAGCAGTTATGCCCTTATACTGAAGTTATTTATGTATCTCCTTTCAAGAAGCTTTTTGAAAAAAAAGAAGCAGCAGCAGCTTTATAGTACTAACAGGAAACCATGCTCTGTTTATTTTGTCTTAAAATACTGATGTGTGAATGAAGACACTTGGAAACATTGGAACTTACTACATTGGATTAAAGTTAATCCGAAACAATGGTTATTTTTCAAAAAAATAACTTTTTAGACTTTGTAATACATCATATGATCTTGTATTATGTTTGCTGATCGTTCCTGTGTAATGTGTCCACCCTGTGGATGGCAAGGTGTGTCTCTTTCAACTACATTATTTCAGGATTTCTGAAATTTATACAGTAGTGCCATCTAGTGGCAAAAGAGAATACTGCTTTGTTATTGATTACATGTCATTGATAGTATAAAAATATTCTGTGTGTGTGTGACAGTCAGGGAAATATGTGTACAGCAGTTAAGGAAATGTGAGCATTGACTGTATTTGAGAATATTAAGAAAATGTTTATTTTGTAGTTCTAATGATGGCATTGTGGTTGTGTTTAGGAAGAATCCCTTTTTAAATATACATGTAGAATTTTTTTAGAGAAGAAACAGTATGATGACTGAGATTTGTTTTTCAAATAAATTTGGGTTGAGGGGGAATGGACGAAGTGGTTATAAGCATAGATGAAAGAAGCCCATGAGTTGATAATGTTTGAACTAACATGAGGATACATAGGAGTTCATTACATTATTCTCTACATTTATGGATATACTTGATGCTTCTGTGATTAAAATAAACTGCAGATTTTGTGGGATTTAGAATAAGAATGCAGCAATTATAGCTAAACTTAAGGGAAATTATATAGTATACTTCTTACTCCAGGGCAGGAAGTCAATGTGATTTACTTTAAAATGCTGAGCATCGCAGCATGATAAATATGGTGAAAAATTAAGTTAGTTGCACGGTCGTATCCGACTCTCTGTGACTCCATGGACTGCACCTGTCCCGCTCCTCTGTCCACGGAATTCTTCAGGCAGGAGGACTGGATTGGTTGCCATTTTCTTCTCCAAAATATGGTGAAGTATGAAGCATTTAAATTGAAAGATGGCATGGTGTAGAAAAATATATCTAGGTAAAATATTAACCAACCATTTATATCTCTTGTATTTTAGCAAAATGAAGTATTTATAAATTGTTTTAACTATAAAACCATGTATATGGAGAGTATCTTGTATTTTCAGAGTGTAAGAAAAAAATGAGAAGTAAAAATTCAAATTGGCACAGTTCATAATTTATTTTGAAGATTTAATTACCAAGTATACTTTTATCTAGTAATAAAAAATATCAGTAACTGTGACATAGTGAGGAAAACAGAAGTGGATCAAGTTGAAAACTCCCTTGAAATGACACAGTTACTCATTCATATTTTCTATTCACTTATATGACCACAGTATATTTGTCTGTAATAATTAATTCTCTCATGTTTCTAAAATCTTAACTTTTTAAAAATAATGTTTGATTATATGATTAATTTTTTAAAACCAAACTTCCAGAATTTATAAATACAAATGAATATTCTCTCCTTTAAAATTACATATTTATTTTAAAAACTGTCATTTCTCAAAACATTTTTTGAAATATTTTGTTTGGAATTGCTTTGTAGTTGTGCTGCATCTTTTAAAAACCTCTTTGAAATTAAGGACTTCTTTTTAGGCTGTATTCAGTATGCAACCCCAAGCAATTGATCAGCCCTACCGCAGCAATTAGAAAACACTGGATAAAAACAAAAACCATTCTTTTAAAGACATTGGAGAACTGTGAAATCATCAAGAACTATACTAACTAAAATTCCTAAGAGGAAAGAGTCCTTTCTAGATGAGCTGAGATCACCAGTAATTTTCTTCCCCAGGGGTATTTACTGATTCTGTAACACACCGATAATTAATCATTGACACGGGCATTGAGACTCCACTGGAGGAAGGAAACCGTTGGGCAAAGACGTGGACATGTGCAAAGCATTGACAGTTAGCAGGGCTCCAAGTGTATGACTAGTGTCTCACATTCTCTCCAAATGCATGGGGTGTTAGCTGAGTCTTGTTGGGGGGAAGATGCCCGGGAGGACTAGGAAGCAGATCACTAAGAGGCAGTGTCCTGCTAAAGCAGGTCTCAGCCTCAGTGTAAGAGAAGAGATACATTCAGAGAACTCAGCAAACCAAATCAGATGTGAAAGCGAAAGTCGTTCAGTCATGTCCAACCCTTTGCAACCCCATGGACTATCCAGTCCATGGAATTCTCCAGGCCAGAATACTGGAGTGGGTAACCTTTCCCTTCTCCAGGGGATCTTCCCAACCCAGGGATCGAACCCAGGTCTCCCACATTGCAGGCAGATTCTTCACCAACTGAGCTATTAGGGAATCTCATATGAATTTCACTTAAACTGCATCTGCAACCCATTTTCAGTTATTGGTTGAAGGAAATCAGACCCCAGTGGTGGAAAGGGCAAACTCTGTAAGGGAAACTCTAATCTCAAGTCTTTCCTGCTCTTGTATGTATAATGACTGGCATACGCTTAAAAGTTACAAGAAATACAAAGAAATAGGAAAATGACTGATAACCAACAGAACAAATAGTTAATAGAAGCAAATCCCAAGATGATCCACATGTTGTAAGCAAGTAACAGTCAAGGATTTTAACATAATTATTTTAAATGTTTTGATAAAAATGATGGATTAAGTGGATAAAGAGTCAGAAAATCTCAACAGAGAATTGGAACCTATAATTAAGAAGACTCAAACTTAAACCTTGCTGGTAGGAGTATAAAATGGCACAAACACTTTGAAAAACCACTCAGCAGTTTCTTTTAATCACTGTGACTCAGGGTTTAAACCTCCAGATATATATTCAAGAGAAGTGAGTACGTGTGTCCACCTGGAGATAAGTGCAAGAACGTACATAGTAGCATTCTTCACAATAGCCTCCAAACTGGCAACAACCCAAATGCCCATCAAAAGGATAAGGGATGTATCAGTGGAGATCTATTCATACAGTGGACAACTACACAGTATTAAATAACTGATACATACAACAGCATGGATGAGTGTCATAGAGATTTTGATGAGCAAAAACCACGAGACACAAAAGGCTGTATACTGTATAATTTCATTTATATGCAATTCACAAGGAGGCCAACTAACTGATAACAAAAATCAGAGTACTGATTACTTCTGGAGAATGAATACTGATTGATAAGGGGCAAAAGGGAACCTTCTGTGATACTGGAAATGTTTTGTGTCTTCCCTGGGTGGCAATTACATGGATACTTGGATTATATAAGAAATTTAAGATTGGCGTGCTTTTCACATGTATGTTCTGTCTCAGTAAAACAGAAAAGAAATGAGCTTAATTTTTATTATGGAATAGACACAAACTGTTCACAAGAAAATAGTAATGTAGTCATGCTGGGTGGTGTCATCTTGAGACAAAGTAACTGGATCTATAAATGAACTGCGTATTTTTGAGATTCATAACTCAGAATTTACAAGAATAATTTAAGAGAACACATTGGAATAAGTAGCTTTTCCAAGATAGATGCTTTGAAATTTTAATTTTCTAAACTTTATAAATTTCCATAATTTTATTTACTTTATGGTTATTGCTTTTATCAATAGACTTCTAGCCATATGCACAGAAACTTAAAACTTACAAGTTATGTATATTCACTATCTTTAAAATTTAGGAAATACAGACAGAAAGAGATCAAGCTCACCCATTTAAAAACATTTTTTTAATGTTGGTAACCTTTGATAATGTGTATATTTTTCTCTCTGCATTTTATGCAAGCATGCATTCAATGGGATCATATTTTGCAGCATGCTTTTTAATTTAATATAGCTATCATTTCATGTCATTAAGTATTTTATAGTATTTTCACAGATGTATAATATGCCGTTGTTCGGCTAATGCCATAAATTTATTTAATCCTTTATTGTTGTACATCGCCTTTTCATTTCTGTTGTTGGTGTTATTTTAATTTTTCCTTCTTTTTAATATGTTTTTTAAAAACCAATAATGTGCCATTAATTTTCAAAAATTAAGTATATGTCCTATGACATATACAGGGATTTCTTTTAATTGTTGCTTTTGAATTCTTAAATGCTTGTACTTTTTCTGAAAACAGTATTTGTTTTGATAATATCTGTTGTTTTAAAATGAGGAAACCAAAAACAAAAATTGCTTGTAATCCCAACTTCTATAGAATACTCACTGTTAACACCTTGATGATAGGCTGTAGAGAAGGATCATCTATAAAGAAAGACCTGATCAGAGCTGTGCTTTAAAAGTCTTATTAATCTGTTAGTTCTATGCAAGGTAGGACCATTTAGGAGATTATTTTAGTAGTTTTGGTGGGGTCAATAGTCAGGATAATGACATAAAAATAGAGAAGAGATGGCTAATAAGAGATATTAAGCCTAGAATGCATACCACTGATAGTTCCTTGAGAAAGGTAGCTGTTGAATTGTGAGCCTGAGAATTGTAAGAAATAGGATAAGATTAAAAGATCTTTGAATTACAAGCTGCAGTGGATGGAAGGAGACCCAGGATCCTGAAAACTGCAGGTAGTTTTCAGTGGTAATTCTCAAACTTTGTGGAAGAGAATTGTGTCCTGATGTTTATAGTAATCTACATTCATTCAAGAAAGACATCCCTGTGCAAATTTATTTCCTATCCCACAGTTGTGATACACTGACACAATTTCTGACTATAAATAACAGTCACCTCCACGTTCCCACATCTACTTATCTAAGCCTTTTAACTTCCAACATGGTCTTTATTTGAAGGTCAGATCATTAAGGTCACAGGCTATTTCTTATTGTTAACATAGGAATTCTTTTCTTAATGCTTCTAATGTCACTATCAAGGTAAACCACTGACATAGTCTTTACTATATTTACTCTTTTTGACAGATTTTCTTTTCAATCTATTTATGGATCCTTTTTCACATAGAGGAACACTGCCCATAGCTATAGGATTGTAACTGTTCAAATACATTGTTTTGCATTTGGAATCCTACTTGGCCAGCAAAGATTTTGCTGTGAACTAGAGTGGGATGCCTCAGAATATGTAAAATGTAAAAATATGTATAAATTATTGTTAAGGAATATACAGAAAAACTAGTAGAAAGTGAAAGTTTTTGACCTCCTCTGACAAAAATTTGTTGAGAGAAGGCTTTAGATGGGAAAGGAAGCAATGGACCAAAAGTCAGGAGACAACATACAGTCACTTAACTGCTGAGTATAAATCAATGTAGTAGAATGTATATAAATTTAGTATATAACTGCTTGGTATTTATTGGGGTGTTAAATGTGTTAATTTGCTGTCTTTCATGGCCATGTTGGTACAAGCTTAGTTTTTCTGTCTTCAGCAAATCTTTTGAGTCTCAGTTGGTCTGTCTGAAAAATGAGAGTAATCCACCTTGTTATGTTATTTCAGAAGTTACAAATATCTTAACTATTCCGTGTATACTGTATGGAGACTATTTGTAATCACCATCACCACAAAGTATCACTGTTGTTGTTGGGCTGTAATTTATTATTTATAATTAGTAATAGGTAATATATGTAAAGTACTTTGCATTTTATATGTTTTCAGATAGATCTGAAATAACTTTTTTCCCCCAGCAGACCTAAATGCCAAGAAAGTTAAAATCATATCTTCAAAAAGTCATTTAGAATTTCATCATATTGAGATACTGTGTTCTTTTTTACAGGAAGTACTTAAACAACTACAAGGAAGTATTGAAGATGAAGTTATGGCTTCTTCTGGACAGATTGATTTATTAGAGCGTCTTAAAGGTAAATTTTTTAAAAGTGTTTTAAAGTAATTTTTTTAAGCTCCAGTTGTCAGCTTTAGGTGTGTGTGTCCAAATACAGCTTCTCTTGATTAGAATGTTGGTGTTGGATTTTCTTAGCCTCATGCATTAGGATGTAATTTTTAAAGTACAAATACGTAAAAAGTCTATTTGCTTGTCATTTTTTCAGTTATAACATTTAACTGCCTTTAAATAAACTATTTTAGATACCTTTCTTGACAATTTTCAGCTCTTTCTAAAACGCATTGCTCTTTTGCCAGTCATTAAGTAGGCCTTTATTAAGCTTTATGCTATAGACTGGACCCATTGCTTCATTTGAAGGAGTCAGTGCCCTTCTTTGTTCCATTCAGAATAGAAGTGCTTTATCTTTGCACTTATATACACACAACACTGATTTTAAGCCATTTTAAATAGAATTTTAAAAGAATGTCTTTCTTGTTTTATCACTTAAAAATTCAAATGTCAAATCAGTAAGTTTTAATTGTAATTGAAGATGGGCAGAGAAATTACTTTTGGATCCCCAAATATATTATTACTTAGTAGGAATCTAAGAAAGCACATTCTGTCTAATTTTTCTTTAACATACTTTTTCCCCACCAGACTGACTCAAGCTATCTTGGAGGGAAAGTTTAGCTATTCTGTTCATAAATAATTGTTCATTCACTCATATACATTTGTGGCTTTCTCTGATAGAAATCTATAGTTGCAGGCCTCTAAACCAAAAGGTGAACACTTTTTATTTTTTAATGACCCAATATTTGTGTATATTGCAAGATGGTCACCACCACAAATGTACCCTTTTATAAGTGCTTTGACCTGGTGTTTTTTTTTTTTTTTTTTTTTTCAGGACGTTTCTGTTTTAGAACCAGTAGTCAGTGAACTTTTCTGGTCATCAGCATTTGAGATAAGGATTTCTTCTGTCCCTGTATAGATCTGCTGCTCAATAACTGCAATAATTTAGTACTCCTGCATACTTTATGTGATATATATATAATGTATTTCAATTATAAAATGGTTTAAAATTTGAGGGCTAAATGTGAACCTAAGGTTTCATTATTAAAAGATAATATAATACATTAGCAATATTTTAGATCACTTAAAGCAGTTGTTTTATTAAAAACTTGTCTGTATTTTATTTAGAACTTAACTTAGATAGCAGTAATTTCCCTGGAGTGAAACTACGGTCCAAAAATGTCCCTCCATTCTTACGGAAGCCGAGAAGGATCTGTATCTAGTCACTCAGGAGAGTGCAGTCCCGTTCCTATGGGTTCATTTCCATGAAGAGGGTTTGTAAATGGAAGCAGAGAAAATACCGGTTATTTAGAAGAACTTGAAAAAGAGAGGTAACATTTCTTCATTAAGTAGTAAACTTTTATGCTCCAATTTTTGCTAGATTTTGTCGTTTTGTGGCAATACAGAATAGGAGTTATGAAGCGTGTGTTGGAGGATCACAAGCAGCACTTAGAGAGCATTTTCCATTCATTGTCTCAGAGTGATGAATTACTGGGCGTCCTTACCTTACACCTGAAAACGTGAAGGAGGCAGCTTCTTGGGACTCCAGTGCTCAGATGCTCTGTACAGTGAATAATGTACGAATAGTATGCATAATCACAGTGGCTAAAATATGTAATGCGTTTTGATTGACTTTTTGGTTATCTTTTCAAATGAATTAAATGACTACCAGATTCAGTATAAGGTGACTGGTTTCCATTATTAAAGACCTATTTCAAGGAGTCACAAATGAAGCAATTTATCAGTTTTGGTTTCTTAAAAAAATGTTGCCTGATAGAGAATCAGTTCTCCTTTCTAAGAGCTAGTGTGTTAATTCTTTTCTTCTTGAAGTTAAAATCATCACACTACAAGTATCAGAATATATAGTTACCAAGCACTTGGTCAAGTATTTTTGTACGTCCTATGAGATTATAAATTCCTTTTGCATGATTAATACCATATTATATTGATATTCCTAAAAGTTCTATTAGACTTTCAAGAAATACTCAAATGTATAAATGTTAATTTGCATAAATGTCCAAATGTATAAATTCTCTGGGATCTTGGTCAAGTCTTTAAATTTTTGTGTCATTTCCTTCTGTAAAATAGGAATATGATTCTACCTTGTGGAGTTATGAACAATGGATATTAACATATGGAAAATACCCAGCATATCTCATTGAGAGGCAAAAGACCTTTTACTACTTTCTCTCTGGTTTTAGATGTGTACATCTCTAAAAATAACAATAATCATGGGCCAGAAATAGTGTTAAGCTTTCTTTAATCTCTTGAGTTTCAGTGAATCTCTGTTTCATATCTTGAACCAGGACTCTTTCTGAGAGTCTAGGAAACAGTGTCCTGAAAAACCAGAAGCTAATTGGAGTGTACATTCTTCCATCGCTTTGTCCCCTTTGAACTCTGTCAAGAGGCATGTGAGCATGCCAGTTTTCCTAAGAACTTACTTTGCTTTATGTGATAAAGGCCTAATTTTATTCACAAAGAGTGTGTGTGTATGTAGTTGTCAATACCCTGTGTCCTCCTGGCTCCCACCGTTGTTTGAAGGTAGATTTAGCCCTTGTTTATGGGACAAAATCTGTGTTTTGCTCTTGTACTTGAATGATAGTTTGGCTAGGTCTAGGCTCAAACTCATTTTCCTTCTTTATAATCAGTGTCACTGATGAGAAATTGCATATCAGTCTTAATTCACGTTCCTTTGCAGGAAGTCATTTTTCTGAAGTTTTTAGAGTACCTTGATATGTGTTTTCTTGATTCATCATACTGGATACTACTCACTGTGCCCTTTTGATCTGGAAATTTATTTTCTTCAACTTTTGAAAATTCTGTTATTTCTTTGATGATTTTACCCCCTCTGTTTTTCTGTTCTTTCTTTCTAGACATCCCTTAAGTCAGAGAACTATCTCTGTATCTTTTTTTCCTTGTTCTCTGTATTACCTATAGATACAGTAAGTTTAAGTGACGTAAGTGTTAGAAAACACTCAAGCCAGAACTCAAGCCCAGATGCATACCCTTTTTTTTTTTCTTAATTTATTTTTGTTTTTGACTGTGTTGGGTATTCCTTGCTGCACAGGTGCTTTCTCTAGTTGCAGAGAATGGGGTCTTGTTCTGCCACACGGGCTCAGTGGTTGTGACGCGTGGGCTTAGTTACCCTCTGGGCATGTGGGATCTTCCAGGACCAGGGGTCAGACCTGAGTCCCTGCACTGGCAGGAGGATTCTTAACCGCTCTGCAGCCAGGGAAGCTCCATGACCTTTTTGAACCTCAGTTTTCCAGTTAAAAGATGTTGTGAGGATGAAATTAGATATTTTTTAAAAACTCCTTAGTACTCTTGTCTGATACACCCAAATAGTTATTGTCACATTAGCCAGTAATACTTTTTAACAAATATTTAAATGCCTGATACATGTGCCATGTTCTTCTAGATGATCCTGAGTTAGCTAGAGGACTAAGAAGACTTGAAATTTATGTCAGATCAGTTTATTTATCTTCCTTGTGCAGCAAAAATTTGGAGCAATGGACCAAAAGGTATAGAACATCAGGCAAGTTACAGCTCAGTTCAGCTCAAGCGGACAGACCTTTTATTAGTAAGATACTCCCAAAGGAGCCCTCCTCATCTTCCCTGTGGATCCCTCTTGGTCCTCTTTTATGTGTCCAGTCTCCTCCTTTTGGACATGTCTGGTGCAGAGTAGGGCTTGTACCCGCCACCAATCAATGAGAGGAATGCAAATGGTCAAACATTCAAGGCCGATTGACAGTTTCAAGTTATATAACAGCAGGCTGTGTTGTTTATGCCTTCCCATGTGTCTTCGCCTAATGCCATCTTATAATTAGATGTAGAATATTCATGAGCCCTTAATGGTCCCCTAGCTGCCTAAAGTTACTTGGAGAAGTCCCTATGGTGGTTTTCTGTCCACTGTGTGCCCAGGGCCCATGTGTTGAAAAGTCTCTGTGGTTATTTTGTAGCATCTGTGAGCTCTCATGGGTGTGTCTGGGATGGAGGTCAGAGATCAGTTTGCATCCCTTTCAGCCAGGCCTCCCCTTGTTTATGTCTAACTTCCTAGCTAACATTTACATTTTAAAGAAGACTGTTGACAGTCACTAAATACGCCTTCAATATGCTAAACAACAAAGACCCACCAGCTTCTGAGTCTGTGCCTTGTTTCAGTTTTGAGCCTTAAATACAGTGATTTGAGTTATAAGATCAGTTCCTATCAGTTAGCCACTTGTTACCATGTTGGCTCTTGACTTTGGCTTCCCAAGAGTATTTTGCCAGAGTTCAGTCTTAAAACTTGATAGCAACAACTTGGCCCTATTCTCCTTAACGTTTTTCTCACTCCAGTACCATCACTAAAATTAGCTTATTCATTTGAGCACTTTTAGCACCAGATCTTGATTAAATAGGCCAATTTATTGAAGATTAATCAGAAGAAATAGCATCTCCCTCTGTCCCTTGTTCCCTTGCCTTGGTCCTGGTGGGTCCTGCAGGTGCTCACCAGGGATCATTAAAAAAATAGGATCAGATCTCATGTTTTTGCTAGTGGTAATACCCAGCCTGTGGAAGGGGTTCAGGATTTCTGCACTGCTTTCTCCTGCTCCTGTTGTCAAAAATGGAAGGGAGAGGGCAGCTTCTCATTGGTCAGCACCTCTGCCCCAGGTTGGCACATCGTAACCAGGAGCTGGCTTCTTCCCATGAATTCCCCCACTACTGAGGTTGCCGCAGCAAAAAGTGAAGGCTTATTCTTATTTTTTAAGTTGCTTCTCAGTAAAGAATGGAAAGTTTAGCAAGAGTAGAACCTTCCACATACATGCATACTTATTCATCAAGAAAATACAATCAAATAGAATTTTAAAGTATTAATAACAGAGTCAGAGTGGGGAATGACTCGGTAAGAGTGAAGCCCAGAAGCTGTAATAAAAAATATCCTCATATTCAAGTGATTCACTGAGAAAATGTATTTATAACTGACAGAGTACTATCATTCTTAATACAGAAGAGGTCCTATAAATAAGAAAAAGTCACAGAAAAGGAAATAAAAATGGGTTTTAAACTTGGAAAAAATGCTTACACTTACCTATACTAAAAGAAATCAAATTAAAACCATAGTGAAAAAAAAAAAAAACAACAAACAAACCCATAGTGATAGGGAATTCCCTTTTGGTCCAGTGGTTAGGACTCCGCACTTCTAATGCCATGAGCTGGGGTTCCATCCATGGTCTGGAAACTAAGATCCCACAAGCTGTGCAGTGTGGCTGAAAACAAGGAAGTCCATAATGATATACCATTTTTTAAACCCTAGAAATGTAAAAGAATCTAAAAGGTTTGATGAAGCATTTATATTGTCAAAGGTGGCAGAAGCATAAATTGGTACAATATCTAGTAAGGACAGTAAGTTAAAAGTTTACATATCCTAGGAATTTGTCATCTACACATGCTTGCATATTTGTACAATGAAGTTATATATAAGTATATTCAATGAAGCACTGTTTATAATAGCAAAAGATTAGAAAGACCCTAAATGCCCTCTAACATAGAACCAGTTATTATTTATTCTTTTATGGATTCATAAATATCTTTGCAGCTAGCAAAAAACCACATAGGACCTTTTTATATTCTGGTACAAGAATGATCTCCAAGATAGACTTTTAAGTGGTAAAAAGTTATAAGACAGCACAGATAATAATATGCTATTATTTATGTTTTAAAATGTACATGTACATATGTACACATATATTCTTTCATTTTTATAGAATGTCTCTGGAAATAAATATAAGAGAATAATAGTGGTCGCTTAGGGAAGGAGTCACAAAAAAGGACATAGATCATATATACTTCTTGTACCTACTGATTTTTTCCTCTTAACCCTTTATTTTGCATTTATGTTTATATTGATCAGATACGGAGTATTGATATAGAATATTGATATAGGTTGTTATTGAGGACATCATCGATTGGGTTGTCAGAAATTATGTAACAAGTTCATCTTCAGATTCCAAGCCTAAGAAAATGTCTCTCTCCCTCAGAACAACCTCCTGTTACCACACAGTGATAATATATTTCTTATTTTGACTAATAAGAAGCTGAAAGCTACGTGCAATAGTTCCCTATACTCTAAATTTATTTTTTGCATAATTACTGCTTTTCTTTGCTCCTTTATTATACTTTTTATTCTTATATTTGAGTTTTATTAAATCTATACTTTTAACTGTATACCAACATCAAATTCGTAGACTCTACATGTGAAGAAAGCATTTGGTTGAAATGTAAATATTCTAGTAAGAATGGTTGCCATCTTATTTAGCTGAAAAAGTTTAAAACTTTTAATATTCAAATTTTAATGACTGTAATCTAAGTCCCACCTTCAGAAATCTAAAATTAGTAAAATTCTCACTTATTTATTATATTACTTTAAATAGAAAACATTACAGTTATAGCTTATGAGAGTTGCTGTTATGTGCTCCATATTAGCATTGTGTAAACTTAACTTTTTTTTGAAAAACAGATCATTGCTTCTTGCTGACCTTGACAAAGAAGAAAAGGAAAAAGACTGGTATTATGCTCAACTTCAGAATCTCACTAAAAGAACAGATAGCCTTCCTTTAACTGAAAATGTAAGTAACTTGACAAAATAACTTATTTTTATATCTGAAAGTGTATATAAGTTTATAACTATATAGTTATTTGTAAACTGTAATATGTTTTATCCAACTTCAACATAAATATATAGTCAATGAATTTTGTATGTAGAGATGATAAAACTAAAAGATTCAGGATTCAACTAGGTGTTTTATTATTTGACGTGTTGAATTACCAAAGATACTCTGTAGAAATGTTTATTACCATCTGTCTGTTTTTTGAACTATATTACAGGACTTGTGCCAGATGGTTTTTGCAGTGAAAGTATCTTTGAGATAACCTGAGTCCTATTCTAGTTATTGTAAATGACAGTAGCTGTTGGCACAGATGTTAGAGCTTTTTGCAAGCACTAAAAGTTGTTTGTTTTGCTAATATAACTATGTAAAAAATAACTTAATTCTGTCAGCCTCTCCCTCCCCACCCAAGCTCTCCAAGTCAACTGTTCTATTCATGGGGTGACACGTATAAGAACATTTCTGAAATACATTAATAATTTTAAATAAGACTTTATTTTAACTGTTACCCATAAATTTTAAAACAATTTTTTAGAAATAGGCCAGTTAAAATTAATCTTCCACTCTTAGCTTAGATTTTTCATTTTCTAATAGTTTTGAGAGGACATTATAAAAGAAAAAGTAACAATGAAGGAAAAACCTTTTCCAGAACACGCAGTTAATCACATTCCTGCGTGGGTGGGCATTGTCTGGCGGGAGCTAGAACTAGAAACTTCAGTGGTCAGCCTCCTGAGCACAAACTTATCCAGGTTGTGAGAGGGAAAGAATCTCCCTTCCTGACAATGTCGTTAACATCATTTTGGGAGCTAAGGAGACACCACAAGTGAAAGAACAGTTCATAGAGAGTGTGGACGTATGAGGATTAGGAACTCAGTAGGGTTTGGAGGGATCGTTGCTCTTAATATTAAAGCACTGTTTTGCTTAACATTCACTTTGGTAATTAAAATGTACAGTATTTAGAGTCTAGCTGTCTGCATGCAGTTGTGTATGAAACAGTTCAAGAGCAATTGGTTAATACCTGAAACAAAGATCAGTTGTCAGCTCATTCCCATATTAATTTACCATATAGTCAGTCACATTTATTTAAGAGGATATGTAAGACATTATAGACCATTAAGCAACATTAGCAAATGTAAATTGCTTATATTTCATAAATATTTTTAAATTCACAAAATTTTTATTTTATATTGGGAAGGCAGGTTAAGAATGCTTTCATATAGAAATACTTATCAGGTTACCAGGCATTGCTTAAAACATCAAATATAAACCACGTTATTGTAATATAATGTGTCATCTTCAACCTTTTGCGCAAGGGATTTTTGGAAGTGGAGGACAAATAAGTGTAGTTATAACATGACTCACAGCATGGAGACTATTTCAACTGTGTTGCAACACATAATGTGGATATGCCTATAGGAACGCATCCTGCATATGTCGTCTGTATATTGCAAGGGGAAAGGGTGAAAGCTTCTCTAACTTAACCTGACAACACATTTTGGGATTCTTAGGCCTACAGAATGCTATTCTGAGTCAGACACATACACATGCAGCTTTTGTCTGTGTGTGTGTGTGTGTGTGTGTGTGTGTGTATGTAGGATCTTAGTTTCTGATCAGGGATCAGACCTTCACCCTTGACAGTGAGTGTGTGGAGTCCTAACCCCTGGACCTCCAGGGAATTGCCCACATGCAGCTTTTTATTGGACTTACAGAGCATGAAGAATCTACAGCACTTCCTTATTCCCTTCGTGGTCTGTTATAACTGTCACTCATTATTTTGTCCAGCTGTTCTTTTAGCCTTGGAGCATGTCTTTGTAAGTTTCTTTGCCTTCTCCTTTTTTCATTTTTTATACCTAGCAGTTACCACAACATCTGGAATTGTAGTTAAGAGGGCTAATAAAGTTTTGAATGCACTAACACCCACTCCATGAAGAAGTACTTTTTTTGGTTTGTTTCAACTTTGGTTCATATTTATATTTTTACCAAAAAGTTTGTGTTATCTTGCAATTTATTTTTATATAAAAGCTTTTCTTTATTCTGTCTTCTTTATTTTACATGTGGGAAAGTTCTCTCTATTTAGTCTCCATGTACATAAGAATCCTGAAGTGAGGTATAAACTTAAGGATGATGGACCTGATCCTTGATTTTTCTATTTTGTCCACATTAATATTCTAATTTTTAACAGTTCAAAGTAGTGCTTCTTCAGGGCAGAAGAATTGTAAGGTAACTGAAAATAGGCTTACCTTAACTGGATAAATATATATATTTTAAAGAGCTAGTACAATTTAATTAAAACTATTTGTGACTGTGGGGCAGTAAAAGTGTTTCAACTCTTCACTTCACATCAGAAAGCCAGGCTGAGCCTGGCAGTGATCATCAAGTTTTAGGACTTCTTAGAGTAAAAAATAACTTTCTTATGATAACTTATGTATTTGTTTATTCATTTTCTTTATGGATACTTATATGCTTTTTTATTTTTACTGATAAACACAAGATATTAACATTTCCATTTTACTTGTGGTTTTAGTTTTCCTTACAAACAGATATGACCAGAAGGCAGTTGGAATACGAGGCAAGGCAAATCAGAGTTGCAATGGAAGAACAACTAGGTAGTTGCCAGGATATGGAAAAACGAGCACAGGTAACATATTTATTATTAAACTATGAAACAGTAGTAGCTAGATTTCTATGAAGAATCTAATGAATTACAGCTCTGTTAACTTTGGTTAAGTTTTATTCTTAAAGATTTTTTAAAGTCTATCTTTACTTTGGCACTAGTTCAAAATAAGAATAGTTTACTATGGCTGCTGGGAAGCATAACCAGTATTCACATAATTCTGCCTTCATATTTCAATTCTCGGATACTGTTCTGCTATGCCTTGGAATTATAAGAGGGAAGAAGAATTCAATTCTGGTCATCTTATTAGTTGCTAGCTAACTTCAGTTATCCTTTGAGATTTTTACTTCTGTGTTTGTGTAATGAAAAAAGGAAAGTCTCATTCGAGGAGAGAAACATATAAAAAGAACCTTGGGAAGAGAAACAAATTGAATGGAGAACATTCTCATGTTTCTACCCTCAACTATGTAAAGAAAGAATATTGGCATAAGAAAGGATTTCTTAAGACATTAGACTAATTATAAAGACTGGTAAAATTCTACTATTTTAAAATTAAGAATTTATCTTATATTAGGTACCTTAAAGAAAATGAAAAGGGGAAAAAGCATGTTTGGGAATTCCCTGTCTGTCCATTTGTTTGGACTCAGTGCTGTCACTGCCAGGCCCTGAGTTCAGTCTGTGGTCAGAGAACTAAGATCCCGCAAGCCAAAATGGCACGGCCAAAAGAAGAAAATAAAAAGGTGAAAAGATAAGTTACATATTGGGAGAAGGTATTTATCACCATATAAGTGGTATGGAATCAAGAATATATAATGAATTTCCAAAGATACTTTAAATTATATGATACAATTAATACAGATTTAGTATTTGTAACTGTTGGTGTTTTCATGAAATTATTTTAAAATACCAGGCAGATTTTGTTTGTTGATAGAAAAACTATGAGAAATTTTACTCTGGTTTATATGAATTTACGTTTTTAGAATGTGAATTTATGGAATACTGTATACATGTTTTTCTATATCTGTTAATGTGTTTGCTTTTAGAGGTTCTTAAGAAATGAGATGTTGATATGAAAATGTCTGTATTAATGTATAAATATAAATAAGTATATTCCAGACAGCTTACTCTAGAACAGGTTAACTTGAGTTCTTTCTTGGCCATTTTGTCCAGATATGTGCAGATGTATTCATTTTAATTTTGTTCTGGAATATAGTGTTCTTTTGCTAGTTAATATTCTAAGGAATTTTTAGTCCATATTTTATAAATACAGCAAACATTCATTTATTCTGGAAATATATTAAGCTTAGGGCTAAAGAGATATTGTACACAAAGCAAAAATGGAAGTATTTGCAGTACATATGAGGAGTTACTATCCCTAATATACAGGAAGCACCTACAAATCAATTGAAAACAAGACAACCAAAGAGGAAAATAATCAGAAGGTATGAGTAGTCCCATCACAAAAGTACAAGTGGTTAATAAATCATTGTTAAAATATACTTAAACGTCACTAGTTATCAGGGAAAAGTAACATACAATAATGTTGTTTTTTGTTTGTGGTGGTGGTTTCTTGTTTGGTTGGTTAATTTTCTGCCTATCAGGCTGGCAAAAGCTTTAAAGTTTAGTGTCATGTAATACTGGTGAGATTTTGAGAGATTGTAATATGAAGCATCGTTGTCTGCCTGTTGTAATAAACTGGTACAGTCCTGAAGGACTCTGTAGCACTACCTGTCAAAGTTAAAATGTTTGTACCCTCTGACATAGTAATTCTGTAAGACTCTCAGAATATGTCCTCCAGGAATGTCGAGTTAAAGCAGCAAGAATATAAGTATGGATTTTATGCTATTCATCACAACACTGTAAGACAGAGAGAGAGAGACGATTGCAGTGTCCACCATTTGGGTAGTTATTAAATTATTACATTAGTAGTATGCAACTCTTACAAACACTAATAATTAGGTAATGGGAATAATGAAAATAATTGTCCATAGTAATTCTCTCCCTCATAACTCTGCTTGAGTGACTCAGCACGTAAGACTAGAATGGTCAGCTAACGAACATGAAAGTGAATTCCAAGAAGGCCTGAGGCCATGAGAAAAAAATGTGTTACCTCCTTTGCAAGGAAAAGATGGATAAAAATTCCAAGTAAAATAAAAATAGAGTGAAAGTTTTTTTAAAAAACAATCATGTACCAGAAACAGAAGCCAACATTATATTAGATTGAGAAAATAGAGAAATAATTAGATTATTACCTTTGCAGTCATTAACATGGTTTGCCGCTTGCTCTCATCACTATTACTTAACTTTGTTTGGAGGTTCCACTAATTCAGGTAGAAAGAAAACAAATTGTTTAACTACTGCACTATTTTCCAACTAGAAG
This sequence comes from Muntiacus reevesi, assembly GCF_963930625.1. Classification (NCBI taxonomy): domain Eukaryota; kingdom Metazoa; phylum Chordata; class Mammalia; order Artiodactyla; family Cervidae; genus Muntiacus; species Muntiacus reevesi. Next base: position 179,061 of record NW_027077883.1, on the reverse strand, counting down.
GGAAGAGAGCAAATAATTGTCATTTGTAAACTACATTGTTGTCTACCTAGAAAAACCATGGTGAAGAGCCAAAAAGTTTTTCAGCTAATGAGAGAACTCAGTAGGGTGGCTGGAGTTAAGATACATTAGGGTTTCTCTATTAGCAATGACTACCATTTGGAAATGGAAATTGGGTAGAATGATCTCTTCATAATGACAGGAAATTTTAAAATACCAAACACAGACCACATGAAGAAAAATATAAAATTGCTAAAGGACACACTATGGGGCCCTAGAAGTAGAAAAGCCTGTGTGGCTCTCTGCATTGTATTTGTGTTATCTGGTTGCAGCGATGCCAGGGATATCACAGAAGAGGGGCCAACTAAGATTGTAAGGTCCTGCAGGGTATGGAGGAGTGAAGTGAGTAGTCAGACCACTCTTGCTGTCTGTACATCCTGTGAATGCCTGCTTCCCCTGCACCCTGCATACAAGCCTGACCTTCCCACACACTTGCCCCTGGCCCCAGCTATTGTCTGTGCTGATCACTGGGGCAGTGAAGGGCATTCCCCCTCTGTGGCTTTCCCTGGCAACTGATGAGCCAGCCTGACATCACTGTGTAACTGGCACTCTCCCCTTCCACCCAAGAGGGAAGCCTGCTGCGTGTCCTGCCTGCCATCCGTCACACATGGTAGGGTATCACTCCAGGACTTTGTTTCAGGTGTGTAAGATCCCCCTTCCATTAAACCACTGATGTCTCTGTTGCTAAAAATAAATAAGATCCCTGGGTGAGAAGATTTTAATATCCTAATAATGTCTTTCTTTAAAAAGTTGATATAGAAATATAATATGATTCTAGTCATAATCTTAATTTTTTTAGAGCCCAGAAAAATGATTTTTAAGTTTGTAAAGTAAGAATTTCCAAAAGTATTTAAGAAAATTATAGTGAGTGAGGATTTACCTTACCATTTGGTAAAATTTGCTGTAAAGGTGTTGCAGTAATCACAGTATGATATTAATAGCACAGGAATAGACATAGGCAAATAGAACAGAATAGAGACTAGAAAAAGATGTAAGAAAATCTGGAATCTTTTAATGATAGAAGTTGCAAGTTTGGGGGGGGGGAATGGTAAATAACTCAGTGAGAACATAGATGATAACTGGGAACCTTTCTGGTGGTGGTTGTTTTTTAGTCACTAAGTCGTGTCCGATTCTTTCGTGACCCTGTGAACTGTAGGCCGTCAGCCTTCTCTGTCCATGGGATTTCTCAGGCAAGAATACTGGAATGGGTCGCCATTTCCTTCTCCAGGGGATCTTCCTGACCCAGGGATTGAACCCACATCTCCTTCATTGGCAGGCAGATTCTTTACCACTGAGCCACCAAGGAAGCCCTATCTAGTAGTAGAGAAATTAAATTAGATCCCTACCTCACATCTTGTACATGAAGAGTTACAGGTGAGTTAAATATCTAAATGTAAAAAATAAAATTAATAGAAGAAAATATAGGACAAGAGAGATCTTAATTAAGAATGGAAACTCAAAAGCAATAGGAGGGGACAGGATTTATTTTGTAAAATTTTAAAGCATTCATCCTGCAGGAAAAAAAAATACGGGAAACTATTTGTGACACATCAAGGGGGAAAGGTTTAATATCCCTGTACTGTAAGAATTCTACAAACTAAGAAGAAAAAGACAACTTTTTATATGGGCAGAGGATGTAATCATTCAGTTTATTGAAAAGAAAATGCAGATGACCAATAAAACACATACAAATGACTGTGGAACAGTTTTGGGGAAATTGAAACAAAATCCACTCTTGCCCATGCCTATTTGAATTAGTCTCTGCCTGTCTCCATTAACAGTTTGGTTATTTATTTATTTGTTTCTTTATTTGTTCAACACAAATTTGGGCTCATAGTATGGTGCTCCCTACTCTCCTCTATGCGTGTAAGAAAAGGTTGGATAAATGTACATCAGCTTATTCATAAGAGCTTTTTCTGGGAGTTGGAGATTGGTAGAACGAAAGTTACTTATCCTTCTGTGCTGCCGTAATGTTTTATAAATACATGGATGACATAGTTCTGTGTAGCTTTACCTGTTTTCTGCTTGACATATATTTAGGTGATTTATAATTTCTCACTGTTGAAACAACTCTGATAAACATACTTATCCATATCCTATAAACGTGCACAAAAGTTTTTCTAGGTCAAGAGTCTTTTTCTTAGAGGGCTGTATGGTAAGTAGCTTAGACTTTGTCAGCCATGTGGTCTGTTGCAACTACTCAACTCTGCCTTTGTAGCAAGAAAGCAACCATAGACAACAGTATATGAGCAAATGAGCATGACTGTGTTTCAGTAAAACATGATTCATAAACAGATGACTGGCAAGCCTTAACTTGCTGACCTCTGCTCTGGTACACATACCTGAAAGCATAATTGCTGGTCCTAAGGTAGGAGTGTTCTGAATAGTGTTGGCCAGATTGCCCTCAAAATGATTTTATCAGTTTGCGTTTCTCCCAGGAGTATATGAGAATTCTGTTTCCTTTGACTCTTGTTTTCTTTTTTTCCTTCAGAAATTGTGAGTCAAACTTTATAATTAACAATCAATGAGCATATGAAACATTATCTTGTCATTTAGTTTATACTTTCATGAGTACTACTGAAGTTGAATATCTTTTCATATATGTATTAGACTTTTAAGATTTTCTTTTTGCTGTTTTTTTCATATTGTTAGATGTCTTATTCATTTATATTTGAGAGATATTTTAATATACTCTTAATACCCATCTGTTATACATGATGTATTTCATAACTGTTCCCTGCCAAATCTGTTACCTACTTTTGCTTAATGATAACAAAAAATTATTTTTTATTGTAATGCTAAATTAGTTATATTGTCGTATTTGTGCTTTCTTCAACCTATTTTTACATCTTTTCCTATCTTTAAATATACCCTATTTTTTTCTAGTAAGTCTAATGTTTTATTTTTCAATTAGATCGTTAATTCATCTCAGATTTGCTATTATATATGTTTTAGAGGTCAGTAAGTCAGTTCAGTTGCTCAGTGATGTCCGACTCTTTGCAACCCCATGAACCGCAGCACGCCAGGCCTCCCTGTCCATCACCAACTCCCGGAGTCCACCCAAACCCATGTCCATTGAGTCGGTGATGCCATCCAGCCATCTCATCCTCTGTCATCCCCTTCTCCTCCCGCCCTCAATCTTTCCCAGCATCAGGGTCATTTCAAATGACTCATTTCTTCACATCAGGTGGCCAAAGTATTGGAGTTTCAGCTTCACTATCAGTCCTTCCAATGAATACACAGGACTGCTCTCCTTTAGGATGGACTGGTTGGATCTCCTTGCAGTCCAAGGGACTCTCAAGAGTCTTCTCCAGGGAGGTGGGAGAGGGGATCGGGATGGGGAATAAAAAAAAAAAAAAAAAGAGTCTTCTCTTTTGAACACCACAGTTCAAAAGCATCAATTCTTCGGCACTCAACTTTCTTTATAATCCAACAATCCATACATGACCATTGGAAAAACCATAGCCTTGACTAGACGGATGTTTGTTGGCAAAGTAATGTCTCTGCTTTTTAATATGCTGTCTAGGTTGGTCATAACTTTCCTTCTAAGGAGTAAGTGTCTTTTAATTTCATGGCTGCAATCACCATCTGCAGTGATTTTGGAGCCCCAAAAAATAAACTCAGCCATTGTTTCCCCAACTATTTTCCATGAAGTGATGGGACCAGTTGCCATGATCTTAAGTTTTCTGAATGTTAAGCTTTAAGCCAACTTTTTCACTGCCCTCTTTCACTTTCATCAAGAGGCTCTTTAGTTCTTCACTTTCTGCCATAAGGGTGCTGTCATCTGCATATCTGAGGTTATTGATATTTCTCCTGGCAGTCTTGATTCCAGCTTGTGCTTCATCCAGCCCAGCGTTTCTCATGATGTACTCTGCACATTAGTTAATTTTAGCATATGTGCTGCCAAAGCGAGCACTGCACTTTAGTTAAATAAGTAGGGTGACAATATACAGCCTTGACGTACTCCTTTTCCTATTTGGAACCAGTCTGTTGTTCCATGTTCAGTTCTAACTGTTGTTTCCTGACCTGTATACAGGTTTCTCAAGAGGCAGGTCAGGTGGTCTGGTATTCCCATCTCTTTCAGAATTTTCCTCAGTTTGTGGTGATCTACACAGTCAGAGGCTTTGGCATAGTCAATAAAGCAGAAATAGATGTTTTTCTGGAACTCTCTTGCTTTCTCGATGTTCCAGCAGATGTTGGCGATTTGATCTCTGGTTCCTCTGCCTTTTCTAAAACCAGCTTGAACATCTGGAAGTTCACAGTTTATGTATTGTTGAAGCCTGGCTTGGAGAATTTTGAGCATTACTTTACCAACGTTTGAGATGAGTGCAATTGTGAGGTAGTTTGAGCATTCTTTGGCATTGCCTTTCTTTGGGATTGGAATGAAAACTGACCTTTTCCAGTCCGATGGCCACTGCTGAGTTTTCCAGATTTGCTGACATATTGAGTGCAGCACTTTCATAGCATCATCTTTTAGTTTTAGAGGTAGGAATCTAATTTTATGTATATATATATATAAACACTCATGCATATGATTTTTAAATGTGTGTATATAGTATATGTTATATGCAGTATAATTTCTATTCAATAATTATATAATTAGTGATATATACAGACATACAGATACACACAGATAGATATATATTTATGTTGTTAACAGAATTTTCCATTAACATTTATTGGATGCATCTCTGTTTCCCCATGGATTAGTAATGCTGTTTTTGGCATTTGAGAAGTTGTATTTGCTGAATATTTGTGAACTCTGTTCCATTAGTCTGTTTTAGCTTCTCTGGATACCACACTTGTTTTATTTGCTATAATTTTATTAATCTTAAGTCTTGTAGTATGAGTCCTACTTATTTACGTCTGTAAAAATGTGTTTATATTCTGTTTCATTACTCTTTTATTTGAAATTTAGTATCAGCTTATTTTCTTCAAGGAAAAACCTTATTGACTTTTGATTAGTTATACATTGAATTTATAAATTAATTTCAGGAGAATTTATATCTTTACAGTATGAAGATTGGATCTTGGTTGAAAGATTGGTCTCTGGATTCTAATTCCGTGTCACTTATCAGCACAGTGATCTTGTTTAAACTCTGCCTCAGTTTTCTCATTGGTAAAATGTAGAAAATGATTCCCTGTAAAAAATGTAAGGATTAAATGAGTTAATATGCATAAAACCCTTGGAGTTTAGCAAATTCCAAGTAAATATTAGGTACTGTTACTCGTTTTGTATCTCATTCATTTGGGTCTTATTTTATGCCCTTCAGAAAAGCTTTATAACATTCTTCATAAAACCCTTGTTGTTCAATTGTTAAGTCATGTCCAACTCTTTACAGCCTCATGGTCTACAGCATACCAGACTTCCCTGTCCTTCACTTTCTCCCACAGTTTGCTCAAATTCATGTCCAGTGAGTCTGTGATGCTATCCAAACATCTCATTCTCTGTAGTCCATATTCTTCATGATCCTCTTACACATCTTTTTTTTTTTCATTTATTCCTAGATATCTTAGTTTTTGTTGCTATTGTGAATGGAATTTTCTCTAGTTTACATTACTAAATTTGATGTATCCAGGAGTCTTCCTGAACTCTTTTGTTAGATTGTCTCAGTAGTTTAAGATTTTCTTGGATTTTTTCATTTAGATGTTAAATTGTCTCCAAGTAATGACAGTTTTGTCTTTTCCAGTCCTTTTTTCCCTCTTTGTATTATATAAGAAATGTAATACATCTTTGAATAAAGCAATGATAATTGGTCTTCTTCATCTCACCTTGGCTTTAAAGAGAATTCTGAAATTTCACGATTAAGTATGCTGTTTACTTAAGGTTTTTGATACCATTTATCACGTTAAGGAATTTACCTTCTATTCCTAATTTCTTGAGAGCTGTCCTGAATTCATACTGAACTATTCAGTTCACTTCTGTTCAGTGGCTCAGTTATGTCGGACTCTGCAACCCCATGGACTGCAGCACACCAGGCCTCCCTGTCCATCACCAGCTCCCGGAGTTTACTCAAGCTCATGTCCATTAAGTCAGTGTTGCCATCCAACCATCTCATCCTCTGCCGTCCCCTTCTCCTCCCGCCTTCAGTCTTTCCAGCATCAGGGTCTTTAAATGAGTCAGTTCTTCGCATCAGGTGGCCAAAGTCTTGGAGTTGAATCTTCAGCGTCAGTCCTTCCAATGAATATTCAGGACTGATTTCCTTTAGGATGGACTGGTTGGATCTCCTTGCAGTCCAAGGGACTCTCAAGAGTCTTCTCCAACACCACAGTTCAAAAGCATCTATGCTTCGGCACTCAGCTTTCTTTAAGTCCTACTCTCATATCCATGCATGACTACTGGAAAAGCCATAGCTTTGACTAGACGGGCCTTTGTTGGAAAAGTGATGTTTCTGCTTTTTAATGTGCTGTCTAGGTGGGTCATAAATTTTCTTCCAAGGAGCAAGCGTCTTTCCTTTCACGGCTGCAGTCACCATCTGCAGTGATTTTGGAGTCCCAAAAAATAAAGTCTGTCACTGTTTCCATTGTTTCCCCCATCTATTTGCCATGAAGTGATGGGACCAGATGCCATGATCTTAATTTTGATGTTGAGTTTAGAGCCAACTGTCTCGCTCTCCTCTTTCACTTTTATTAACAGGCTTTTTAGTTCTTCTTCACTTTGTGCCATAAGGGTGGTGTCATCTGCATATCTGAGGTTATTGATATTTCTCCCAGCAGTCTTGATTCCAGCTTGTGCTTCATCCAGCCCAGCATTTCTCATGATGTACACTGCACATTAGTTAAATAAGCAGGGTGACAATATACAGCCTTGACGTACTCCTTTTCCTATTTGGAACCAGTCTGTTGTTCCATGTCCAGTTCTAACTGTTGCTTCCTGACCTGTATACAGATTTCTCAAGAGGCAGATCAGGTGGTCTGGTATTCCCGTCTCTTTCAGAATTTTCCACAGTTTGTTGTGATCCACACAGTCAAAGGCTTTGGCATAGTCGATAAAGCAGAAATAAATGTTTTTTCTGGAACTCTCTTGCTTTTTCGATGAGTCAGCAGGCGTTGGCAATTTGATCTCTGGTTCCTCTGCCTTTTCTAAATCCAGTTTGAACATCTGGAAGTTCATGGTTCACATACTGTTGAAGTCTGGTTTGGAGAATTTTGAGCATTACCTTGCTAGCATGTGAGATGAGTGCAATTGTGTGGTAGTTTGAGCATTCTTCAGCATTGCCTTTCTTTGGGATTGGAATGAAAACTGACCCTTTCCAGTCCTGCAGTCATTGCTGAGTTTTCCAAATTTGCTACCATATTGAGTGCAACACTTGCATAGCATCGTCTTTGAGGATTTGAAATAGCTTAACTGGAATTCCATCACCTCCACTAGCTTTGTTCGTAATGATGCTTCCTAGGGCCCACTTGACTTCGCATTCCAGGATGTCTGCTCTAGGTGAGTGATCATATCATTTTGATCATCTGGTTTGTGAAGATCTTTTTGTACAGTTCTTCTGTGTATTCTTGCCACCTCTTCTTAATACATTCTGCCTCTGTTGGTCCATACCATTTCTGTCCTTTATTGTGCCCATCTTTGCATGAAATATTCCCTTGGTATCTCTAATTTTCTTGACGAAATCTCATCTTTCCCTTTCTGTTGTTTTCCTCTATTTCTTTGCATTGGTCACTAAGGAAGGCTTTCTTATCTCTCCTTGCTATTCATTGGAACTCTGCATTCAAATGAGTGTATCTTTCCTTTTCTCCTTTGCCTTTCACCTCTCTTCACAGCTATTTGTAAGGCCTTCTCAGACAACCATTTTGCCTTTTTGCATTTCTTTTTCTTGGGGATGGTCTTGCTCCCTGTCTCCTGTATAATGTCACGAACCTCCGTCCATAGTTCCTCAGGCAGTCTTGTCTATCAGATCTAATCTCTTGAATCTATTTCTCACTTCCACTGCATCGTCATAAGGGATTTGATTTAGGTCATATCTGATTGGTCTGGTAGTTTTTCCCTACTTTCTTCAGTTTAAGTCTGAATTTGGCAATAAGGAGTTCATGATCTAAGCCACAGTCAGCTTCCGGTCTTGTTTTTGCTGACTCTATAGAGCTTCTCCATCTTTGGATGCAAAGAATATAATTAGTCTGATTTCAGTGTGGACCGTCTGGTGAAAACCATGTGTAGAGTCTTCTCTTGTGTTACTGGAAGAGGGTGTTTGCTATGACCAGTGTGTTCTCTTGGCAAAACTCTATTAGCCTTTGCCCTGCTTCATTCTGTACTCCAAGGCCAAGTTTGCCTGTTACTCCAGGTGTTTCTTGACTTCCTACTTTGCATTCTAGTCCCATGTAATGAAAAGGACATCTTTTTTTGGGTGTTAGTTCTAGAAGGTCTTGTAGGTCTTCACAGAACCGTTCAACTTCAGCTTCCTCAGCATTACCGGTCGGGGCACAAGCTTGGATTACCATGATACTGAATGGTTTGCCTTGGAAATGAACAGAGATCATTCTGTCATTTTTGAGACTGCACCCAAGCATTTCGAGTGCTTTTGTTGACTTATGACATTTCTTCTAAGGGATTCTTTCCCACAGTAGTAATAATGGTCATCTGAATTAAATTCACCCATTCCAATCCATTTTAGTTTGCTGATTCCTAAAATATTGACGTTCACTCTTGCCATCTCCTGTTTGACCACTTCCAGTTTGCCTTGATTCATGGACCTAGCATTCCTATGCAGTATTGCTCTATCAGCATTGGACTTTGCTTCCGTCACCATCACATCCACAACTGAATGTTGTTTTTGCTTGGCTCCATCTCGTCAGTCTTTGTGGAGTTATTTCTAGGAGCATAGTGGGCACCTACCAACCCAGGGAGTGCATCTTTCAGTGCCCTGTCTTTTTGCATTTTCATGTTGTTGTTGGGGTTCTCAAGGCAAGAATAGTGAAGTGGTTTGCCTTTCCCTTCTCCAATGGGCCATGTTTTGTCAGAACTCTCCACCATGACCCATCCATCTTGGTTGACCATACAAGGCATGCTCATAGTTAGACTGAGTTAGACAAGGCTGTGGTCCATGTGATCAGTTTGGTTAGTTTTCTGTGATTGTGGTTTTGAGTCTGTTTGCCCTCTGATGGATCAGGATAAGAGGCTTATGAAGCTTCCTGATGGGAGAGACTGACTGAGGGGGAAACTGGGTCTTGTTCTGTTTGGCCATGCTCTGTGAACCTTTAATCCAATCCTCTGTTGAAGGGCAGGGCTATGTTCCCTCCCTGTTATTTATCTGAGGCCAAAGTATGGTGGAGGTAGTGAAGATAATGGCGACCTCGCTCAAAAGGTCACATGCCTGCACTGCTACATCCAGTGCCCCTGACCCTGCAGCAGGCCACCGCCGACCCCTGCCTCTGCCAGAGACTCCTGGACACTCATGGGCAAGTCTGGGTCAGTCTCTTGTGGGGTCACTGCTCCTTTCTCCTGGGTCCTAGTGCACACGAGGTTCTATTTGTGCCCTCCCAGAGTCTGTTTCCCCAGTCCTGTGTGAGTTCTGGCAGCTCTATGTTGGGTTAATGGTGACCTCCTCTGAGACAGCTTATGCCATACTCAGGTCTACTGTACTCAGAGCCCCTGCCTCTGCAGCAGTCCACTGCTGACCCACATGTTCACAGGAGACACCCAAACACAGTTCTGTCTCCGTCTCTGTGGAGTCTCTGGGTCCTGGTGCACATAAAGTTTGTTTGAGCCCTCTGAGTGTCTCTGGCGAGTATGGGGTTTGATTCTACATGGTATTTCAATATATATATCAAACTATATTACTAAATAATTTTTATATCAGTTTTTCAAAAGTCATACCATGTCTATATGCCTGAACAATTAAGCATGTTGCATTTTATTTAATTTCATAAATATTCAAGATTGTCATACAGAGAATGGAAAGAAGTGCTACTGACTTCTTCCATTTTATGTTGAGTAACGAAAGCACAAATGTTATTGTGGAAGCAGTCATCAAGGTGCAGACTTGATTACAGGGTCTAGTGACCTAATAGCAATACAGAAATACAGTTCTGTGAAGAGGAATGTTAGGTATATTTTCCTGTTTTCACCCTCTAAATATTAAAAATTTTGACTTGGGACTTTATTGGTGACGGGGAGCTGGTTATATAGAGAGAGGAAAACAATGAAATATTATGAAACTAATAAGTGTAGATAGTTTTGTTGTTTCTGTAATGCCAGGATGTATTTGGTGTCTGATGTAGAAGTAATCACTCATCTCTGCAGAATCTTTAGAGAGCTACTAAAAGTATTTCTTCTTCAGCATGTTTTCATGGTGAAAATTGGACATGGTAAAATGTCTTAAATAGAAAATATTATTTACCTTCAGTTCAGTTCAGTCGCTCAGTCATGTCCAACTCTTTGTGACCCCATGAATCACAGATCACCAGGCCTTCCTGTCCATCACCAGCTCCCGGAGTTTACCCACATTCATGTCCAGCGAGTCGGTGATGCCATCCAGCCATCTCATCCTCTGTCATCCCCTTCTCCTCCTGCCCCCAATTCCTCCCAACATCAGGGTCTTTTCCAGTGAGTCAACTCTTCGCATGAGGTGGCAAAAGTATTGGAGTTTCAGCTTCAGCATCAGTCCTTCAATGAATATTCAGGACTGATCTCCTTTAGGATGGACTGGTTGGATCTCCTTGCAGTCCAAGGGACTCTCGAGTCTGCTCCAGTACCACAGTTCAAAAGCATCAATTCTTCGGTGCTCAGCTTTCTTCACAGTTCAACTCTCACATCCATACACGACCACTGGAAAAACCATAAGCTTGACTAGACGGACCTTTGTTGACAAAGTAATGTCTCTGCTTTTTAATATGCTATCTAGGTTGGTCATAACTTTCCTTCCAAGGAGTGAGCGTCTTTTAATTTCATGGCTGCAGTCACCATCTGCAGTGATTTTGGAGCCCAGGAAAATAAAGTCAGCCACTGTTTTCACTGTTTCCCCATCTATTTGCCATGAAGTAATGGGACCAGATGCCATGATCTTAGTTTTCTGAATGTTGAGCTTTAAGCCAACTTTTTCACTCTCCTCTTCCACTTTCATCAAGAGGCTCTTTAGTTCTTCACTTTCTGCCGTAAGGGTGGTGTCATCTCCGTGTCTGAGGTTATTGATATTTCTCCCAGCAGTCTGGATTCCCGCTTGTGATTCTTCAAGCCCAGCATTTCTCATGATGTACTCTTCATATAAGTTAAATAAGCACAGTGACAATATACAGCCTTGATGTACTCCTTTTCCTATTTGGAGCCAGTCTGTTGTTCCATGTTCAGTTCTAACTGTTGTTTCCTGACCTACATATAGGTTTCTCAAGAGGTGGGTCAGGTGGCCTGGTGTGACCATCTGTTTCAGAATTTTCCACAGTTTTTTGTGATCCACACGGTCAGAGGCTTTGGCATAGTCAATAAAGCAGAAATAGATGTTTTTCTGGAACTCTCTTGCTTTCTCGATGTTCCAGCAGATGTTGGCAGGTTGATCTCTGGTTCCTCTGCCTTTTCTAAAACCAGCTGGAACATCTGGAAGTTCACAGTTTATGTATTACTGAAGCCTGGCTTGGAGAATTTTGAGCATTACTTTACTAGCGTGAGAGAGGAGTGTGATTATTTACCTTAAGTTCACTATTTTCAGAATTGTGATAGAGAATTAGCATAGTTGTAGTGATACAACTGAGGGACTGAGAGAGGAAGGTTTCTTTTTTGGTGAGCACATCTGTTTTGAACTTTTCCAAAAAACAGCAACAATAATGATTCCTACTATGGCAATAAAATCATAAGGACATTGTATTTAAACAAAACTATGTATGATTCAAGGGTAAGTTTTGTATGTAAGCTTTTTAGCTGTATATACTTAAAGCTATTCGTTATAATACTTTAATTATCTATTGAAGTATACATGCTCAAAAATCTTTCATTGATGGGTGCATAATCATAAAAAGTTTGCAAATCACTCCGTCTATTTTCTGACACTTTTTCCTCATTGAAACAATTACTCTTACAATACAGTTTCTTATACCAATGTTACAGTGTCAACTATGGAATTCTGGCAGTTGATGATAAAATATTGGCAGTACTTATTTTTAAAACATTTCCCACATTTTTCACTTCCACATTGTTTGATCTGTAGTTACTGCTTTGTGTTCACTTGAAGATCTCAGTATATGGGGGAAGCAATAACTCCTACCATCATTGTGATCTTTAGTGTTTGGAGTAATGTTTAGCTGAAGTATTTGGGAAAGCTAACTCTGAAAGGTACTGCTGACCTGTAATAGGAATAACTTTAGGGAAGATTGTTCTTATTGTTTACGTACTGGTGCTTCTTAAAAAAAGCAGATGCTCTTTCTCTTTACAGGATGCCATACTTTACATAAACTCATTATACTGTACTGACATCTGAATTAATATAAAAGTTTAAATTCAGATGTAATTTTCTTTTTGAAAGTTTTTGAGAACAGCTTTTATATACCAGTTTCACACTGTTATGTATCATGTGTTGTTCAGTTGCTCAGTCATGTCCAGGTCTTTGCTACTCTGTGAACTGCAGCATTGCCAGGCTTTCCTGTCCTTCACTGTCTCCCTGAGTTTGCTCAAACTCATGTCCATTGAAATCCATGATACCATCTAACCATCTTATCCTCTGTTGTCCCCTTCTCCTTCTGCCTTCAATGTTTCTCAGCATCAAGATCTTTTCCAGTGAGTTGGCTCTTCGCATCAGGTGGCCACAGTATTGGAGCTTCAGTTTCAGCATTAGTCCTTCCAGTGAATATTCAGGACTTTAGGATGGGCTGGTTGGATCTCCTTGCGGTCCACTGGACTCTCAAGAGTCTTCTCCAACACCACAGTTCAGAAGCATCAGTTCTTCAGCCCTCACCTTTCTTTATGGTCCAAGTAGATACATAACTTGCATTTGTACAGTTTTCCTAAATTTAGGGATCTGTTTTATAAAGTTAGATATGTTAAAAAGTTGAACTGATGCACTGATGTCCTCAGTATATGAATATGTATATGTATATGTATCTAATTCTCACATAAGAATGACTTGGCATAGAAAAAAGAATGATTTGATATAATCCTACTTTTAAATGGTAACCATAGAATGGTTAATGTTAAATTAATATTAAAAACTAATGTTTTTTTTTAATAAAAATAGATCTAACTTGGTTACTTATTTTATTTTAGCGAAGAATAACCAGAATTCAACAAATAGAAAAGGACATACTTCGTATACGACAGCTTTTACAGTCCCAAGCAACCGAAGGTTAGTGAATTGTCTCTTTTGTTTGTAGTTATAATGATAGGTGGTTGTTCTAAGAAAAGAAAATATGTATAATTAGCATGGCATCATTGAAATAGATGCTCTAGAGAATTGAGACACTTGATAAGCTTTTTCATTAAATTAAGTATAGATTTCAAAAATCTATACTAGTATGATTTCTTCATAACTTTTATGCAATTAAAGCTTATAGAGCCATAAATAGATACCTTACTTCAGTTATCTGTTTACATATAATTTGGCTACTAACAGTTTGTAAATAAGCTATCTCCTTGTGTAATCCATAGTAAAAGTTGATCATATACATTTATCTGTGCTTACTTTACAAACTTCATTAAAATGACAGTAAAAGGGTAAAATGAAAAAGCACAAATACCAGGGAAGGTGACAATAAAATTTGGAGAACTGCAAAGCAGATAAACAAATAATTCTTCTAGATTATGGTAGAGAGCTGACCCCAGAGTGAGCAGTAGGAGGTCACAAAGCAACTCATTTTACACTGTGGAGTCCTGAAAGTTTCCAGAGTTGGTTACACTAGGTACTTCTGGAAATGAGGATTAAAAAGGGGGTTGAAACCATATTTGTCAGCTCTTCAGCTGAAATTTGGTTTTGATCACTACACAGAAGGATGGGGTATAAAAAACCATCCCTTCAGCTATCTGTTTATAGCCACTGAATTTGGGCACTTGTCACTTTGTTTATGGGTAAATAAAAAGAAAACCTACATGGAACTTAAATGAACTATTGCTGAATAAGGAAAAATAGCATGTGGGAGGCTCAGAGAAAATAAAGTATTTCTTCTTAAGTCAACTACAGGATGACCTGTCTCTCTGCAATAAGAGCAAAAAGTGTTGAATAAAAGTCCTCATTGAACAATACAGAATTGTTGCTAGGAAAAATTGGCTCAGTATTTGGGGATATACCAATGCAAAGTTTCTAATATGCAGCCAGATTGAGACTCACATTCCAGATCATACAGGAAAAAAGAAGAGAATGCAAAGAATGAAATATCAACCTAGTGCTTTTTTCTAACTATAATTACTAAAAACATGATGAAGTGCTTGTTGATATTTTAAAATGTTTATGAGATACAAAATAGTATGTACACTTTGATCCCATTTTTTAATATGCACAAACAGTCTTTCAGAAATAATATGAAAAGGCAGGTAACCACTGCTAATACCTCCTTGTTTTCTTAGTTTGGCCAGTTTTGTAATGTTTTTATAGTAGCTGCACAGCTTTTAGAGTGAGAGAAAACTTTTGTATGCGAAACAAATCTGACGTGTCCTTTCATCACCAGCATGCTTCCCAAGTAGCTCGATGGTAAAGAATCCGCCTGCCAGCCCAGGAGACGCAGGTTCTATCACTGGGTCGGGAAGATTCCCTGGAGAACGAAATGGCAACCCACCCCAGTAGTCTTCCCTAGTAAATCCAGTAGAAAGAGACACCTGGTGGACTACCGTCCATGGGGTTGCAAAAGAGTCGGACATGACTTGGCAAGTAAACCACAGCAACAGCACTTACTGCCAGCCCTGAGAATCTGACCGGATAATGAACAGTTCTGTTTGGAGGCAGAAACTTAGTGCAAGCCCATTTACACACAGAGAAGACAACTAATTCTAATGTCAAAAAGTATAATTTTGAAAACAGTGTCTTTTAAGACTCTGGTCATGCATGCCTTGCTTTTTAAATCTCTTAGAAGCTTTGGCTTCAGTACATTTGAATTTGAAATATGTAGAAACATGTACTTGCTAAGTAGTCAAGTTCAGTGTAATAGTCATATTGCTAAAAGTAGTTTAATCTGGATGTTTTAAGTCAGTATGAACCAAATATTTGTAATATACAGACTGTGTCCTTTTTGCAATATTAACTCTTCAGTACTGTTTTTTTCTTTCCAAAATAAAACAAAACTATCTCTTTACTCCTTTTTCAATGTCATTGGCATTGCTGTATGTGGCATTCTGGTTATTATGGCCCCTTTGGGTTTCCAGGGTAGTTTATCTGTGGTGTTTTGTTTTTTTTTCCCCTTGATCAAAATTACTATACTCTATTTTTAAAACTGTTTTTAGAGAGGCAACTTTTGTTTTTTATTGAGCAGCACTGCATTTATATTTTCTTTTTATATATATTTTTTCTGCTTTGAGTGTTTGCTGTTGTTTTTCTAGCTTCTTTAGTTATAGTTAGCTTTTATTCACCATCTTTCTTGTATTATGATTTTTACTGTTTGGCTGCATCAACAGGGTTGTTTTTTTTTAAATTTCTAAATCAATATTTACACTTATTTTTTCTACTTGATTGACTCTTTCATGTGTGTTAAATAGCCTTCTTTGCTGTTAGTATTGCTGCACGGGGCTTCTTTTGGTCATCATTTGCCTGGTATAATATACTCACTGTCAGTACATTTCCAAACGTTACCAACATTCTGGCCTCTAGAAATTCCTAAGAAAAATTGTCATTTGTTAATAATAGTTCTCATTATCAGTACAATTATAAGTTTATTGCAGGTTGGGGGCTTGTTTGTGTTTTTTTATCTGTTCAAGATTTCATTTATATCATTGGATTTGGGACCAACTGTCTACCACCATAACCTAGTCTATTCTTGTTTCTTTTTGTTATAAAAATGGCCATATTTTTCATAGCCTTAAGTCGTTACATTTATTCAGTGAATATAAACTAAAAGAAGGTATCATGTCTTATTTAAGAAAGAAAGGTTTTTAATTTTACTGTTTGCTGTTTCTTTATTACTATCAGAAGGAGAAGCTAGAAAATGGAGAAAACGGGATCAGATACTCATAAATTAGTTCACATACAGTACTGAGAAGAAAAGATGTCTGCCAAATAATTTCTCCACCATGAAGCATCTTATAACACTATCTTTGCCCTACCTGCTAACAATTCTGGTTTAAGATCTAGATGCAGGATATAACTCAGATGATATAACTATTGCACTTGATTCAAATCTCAGAAGTTCCAAGAGGGTACATGAGGCAACCAGTCCTACCACTTTCTTTTGTATTCTATAGGTTATTTACTGACAAATGTATACCATTTGGGGGGGAGGGGCCCCAAAAGATGGGAGCTATAAGGAAAATTGTGGCATGATTTAATAGTCTCTAGAAAATAGCCAATGAGAAATAGTTTTTAAAATCCCATGCAGAGTACTCTTATAACTCATTAATAAAGAGACAACCCAACTTACAAATGGGCTAAAGATTTGAATACACATTTCACCAGAAAAATTCATAGGAATGGCTAATAAGCACATGAAAATAGGCTCGACATCATTGGATGTTAAGGAAGTCAAGTTAAAACCACAATGCTATATCACTCTATACTCACTAGGATGGCTGTAATCATGAGGAAAACAATAAGCATTGGCACGGATGTGGATAAATAGAAGCTGTCATATGTTGCTGATGGGAATGTAAAATGGTTCAGCCACTTGGAAAAGTTTGGCAGTTATCTAAAGTATTAAAGGTATAGTTACCATATGACCCAGCAATTCCACTTCTAGCTATCTAAGAGAAATGAGCACATATGTCCACACAGAGACTTTAATTTGAATATTCATGGAAGTATTATTCACAGTAGCCCAAAAGTAGAAAAATGCAAAAGTGTATCAACTGGTAAATCAATAAATAAAATGTATACCGTTACAATGTAATACTACTCGGCAATTAAAAGGAACAAATTGTTGACACACACTATAACTGAGGTGAACCTCAAAAACATTATACTGAGTAAAAGTAGCTAGACATGTAAGTCCGTATATTCCATTTACAATAAACGTACAGAAAAGACGAGTTTACAGAGCAGAGTCATAGTTACTTGGAGCTGTGAGTGGGAATGGGGATTACCTATAAATGAGCATGAAGGATCTTTTTAGAATGATGAAAATGGTCTAAAACTGAAATATAGTGATTCTTGGTAAGTTTATTCAATGTCATTGAGTTGTACACTTAAAGTGGGTGAATTGTCTTAAAGGCATTTTAAATCCAACGTAACCAAAGCACAACTAATGATGGTCTCCTCCTAAGTCCTCCTTGTGACCCCCACATCCTCCAAATCCTCCTTCTCCTTTAGTATTATCTGTCTCCATGAATGGTACCACCATTATTCAGCTGTGTGAGCTAAGAAACAGAAGAGTAGTTTGTGACCCCAGATCTCTTCTTCCACTCACTGTATCCAGTCTGTCGTGCAGTCCTTCAGGTTGACCTCTGTCTCCAAGCATCAGTGCTTCCCTGGGTGTAAAGGACTGTCATCTCCCACTTACTTTAATATTTAGTCTGCAAGTTGATCTCTTGTGTTTCCCATCTTCTTAGACCATTCAAAATTTGAGTTTAAATGATCAGAATACATGCACCTTTTTCCTTTAGAGTATTGGTTATGTGGGGGCATGAGTGCCATCTGAGAATCACACTAAAATTCAACAAAATCATTAAGTTCCTTTTTTTAACCATCTCTCTGTTCTACTCTTCACACTGTAATTCTTTGATATCCTAGAGCAAACCACGTTTCTCCCATCACAGCTCCTTTGCATATGGTCTCTATTTCCCTAAATTTTTGCATGTGGTCTCTGTTTCCTTCATCCTCTGCCATATCCCGTTTCCTAGAACTCCTGTTTATATTTTAGATCTCAGTCCAAACAATACTTCCTAAGAGAGCACTTCCCCTGACTCCCACAATGTCTGATGTCCCTCTGTTATATATCCTTATAAGCAACTTGTGCTCTTTTTTCAGAGTGCTTGTCGAAGTGTTTAACTTTACTGTTGTTTCTTTCATTATTTGATAGCATCCCTGACTAGACTAAATCTGGAAGAGTGCGTTGAACGATGCCTGGGTTTGTCAGTACTGTGTTCTCCAGCCCTATTGCAAGTAACTGACATAGCACATACTCAATAATTACTTTTATATTGACATCTTCAGTGATGTCAGTGTCAAATCTTTGTAGATTTAGTGCTCGTTGATTCATTTTTTCTCTTCACTGACTTTGTATTCTCTGCTTTAGATGATTTTGTTGAATTTTGTGGTATCACTTTCCCAAGGTACTGTTTTTTCTTGTTTCTGAATTATTGGGACTACTTCTCTTTTGCCTATGTATAACTTACACTTGTTTATTGATGGAAATAGTATATGTAAATTATTTTAAAGTCACATTTTAAATGGTCTAGGAAAGCTTTATGTTTAAATAAATTCCAGTGGAAGCCATTTTGTAACATAGTTTTCCATTATTATGTCACAATTTTTAATGTGTAATTTTTAATTTTGCCTATAATGTTCCTAGAGGAGGCACACTGGTAATTGTTTCTATAAAAGATACTTGATTATTTTCTTTCTTTGATTCTGTGGTGATAGTTTTCAAAGTGACTGCTTTGTACTAGATATAATCTGTCTTGAAATTACTGCTTTTACTGGATATAATCTTGCCCTTTCACTTTACCTAACAGATGGTGGTTACATTAGAAAAGGTTTTGGTTTTATTCATATTAGAATCTAAGAGCTTATCTGTTGGTTTCATATTACTTTTATTAGCAGATGTATATAAAAATATATGTGTGTGTAAGTATAAATATACTTACATAGAAGGTATTTATAAGCTATAGTAACTGCTATATTTGCAGCTCTATTAAATACCAGAACCATGTGACCTTGCGGAAAAGACAGTTATTTGCTCTAGTTGGGTTATGTCCCCGATAGTGATGTGAGCACAGCTGGTGGAGGATGGTGTTTCTGTGGGTCTCAGAAAACCCTTTGCCTTGTGCAGCCCTAGTGTTCGAGGGACACACTTCACTTTGCTGTGACCGAGACAGGCAGCTGACAGCCCGCTGGAGGCTATGGAGTGTAGCTCCGTGCTTTTGTGAACCTGTGTCATTGAGGCCTTCAGAGCTTTAGAGCAAGAAAGAAGGAAAGCTGTGGGCTGAGAAAGCATGCACCGTTTTTGTATGTATTGATGTTAACTCCATATTAACAGAGGTCATCTCAGAGCAAGCATGAAGCTGGCTCACATGAAGCCGAACGGCAGAATGAAGGTCAAGGAGTGGCAGAAATCAACATGGCAACTGTGGGTAGCGGTCAGGTAAATAGATTATTTTATTAATTTCTTTTCTAGTTAACTATTTAAATATTTTAAAAGAAATACTGAGTGAGATGATTCTCACATGACCTGTTTCCTTCCTAAATGGATATCTCCAGAAGAATTCAGTACTAAAATGCTATGTCATTTTTCTTTATTATATTTAACTATGAAGCTTTCAAATTTCCAAGTATATTTTATAGCTCTAAAGTATGTGTCTCTGTTTTAGCCTAAAATGATTAATGTGAGTGGAGTTTCTTTGAAAAATAAATACTAAGCTGCATTTTGGTCATATGTGATTTGACCTAGTTATTATTGCTTGCATTGAATAGATTTGCTCTTTCTCTGTGGCATTCTAAGATATTTTTGTGTTTTTTAAAAAAATCATAAAGAGTTAATATTTTCATCTTCAGTTGTATTCCAGGATTATAGAAACCTAGCATTTAAATAAACAATTCTAATGCCCATTAAAATAAAAGTAAATAAATACCCTAGTCATATTTACTATTATCATCTTTAGCAAAATTATGGAAGACAATTTTTTAAAATGTAGAACATTATCTTGTTGTGCTGCCATCAGTTTTCTATTAGAGTTTGATTGGAATGTATCCTAATGAGTATTTTTCTTTGGAGTGTTCTGTATTCTCCACATTTTTTCAAGCAATATTTTATGTTTTAAATGAATGATTTTTTAAAATACAGTTTCAACTAAGTTGATTTTAAGGAAATTTTCTTACTGTTGATATAAAATATTCCTTTAGTGCCTATAGATTACTTTTAATGATACTATTTATTTGTTCTATTAGTTCATTAAAATTTAAAGCTTAAAATGTCTCATACTTAATTTAAATATTTAAATTTACCACATTTAAACAAAAATATACTTCATTTTAATATTACTGGTCCACATTGTACTGGATAATACTCTACAGATGGTAAATTAGGGCAAAAAAAATTATATTCCAATAGTACATTTGGGTTCTTTGTCTACTACTTAGGGAGTTCTCTGGGATTATCATGTGTTCCTACACATATGTAGAAAGAAGTTCTGTCTTCTTGACAAAAATCTTTTTTTTTTGCTTTAGGATTAAGACCCACTATTAATACTTTGGGGTCATATTTCAATTATTATATCCTTTAAAGCCTCACCTAGCCAATAAGCTCAATATTTATTTTTTTAATTGAATTCTTATCTCATTTCTTATATCAGAATTTAACTCTGAATATATTAGATTTAATGTCAAAGATGAAAACTTTAAAAAGCAGTTTACTTATTTACCTATGTTGTGTCTTAGTCGTGGCATGTGAGATCTTCTTCCCTGCGGCATGCGGGATCTTCTGTTACGCCGTGCAGGCCCAGAAGTCGTGGCCCTCGGACTTAGTTGCCTTGCAGTATGTGGGATCTTAGTTCCCAGACCAGGGGTCAAACTCGCATCCCCTGCATTAGAAGGCAGATTCTTAATCACTGAATCACCAGGGAAGTCCCCCAAATGAAAACTGTTAGAAATATTAAAAGTTAAGGAAATGAGCATAGAGTTTTTATAATCATGAAGTGAGTAGGAAACCATAAAAGAACCATAGGCTTCATTTAAAAATGTAAGACTTTAGTGTGCGATAAAATCATAACAAACTTACAAGACAAAAACCAAAATCACATTAATGACGCTACAGCTACTTCCAGATCTTAATGTAGATAAGAGGTGTGTCTGTGAGACTGTGATCCAGTTATGCCAAAATCCCTTTACCTGTCAGACTCTTGGGGTTTGTTCATTTCTTTTGTTATTTGCTCCAGAGACAAAACAGTTGACACTAACAAAACTGAAAATAATCTCTTTGACTTTCTCAGAATCACAGTAATATGATCCATCAAGCTCCTGCCCTAGTGCCCTTGGGGAAGGAAGTTCATTGTACCTCACCTGGTTTCCTGCCCACAGCCACTCTGCCAGAATGATCTTTCACGAGTAAATCACCCTCTTGGTAAAATCCTTTGTTGGCATCCATTGATTCTCAGAAAAAGACAAGCCTTACTACGACCTGTATAACCTGGCTCCTGCCTAAACTTGCCAGCTGTCTGTCACCCTTTGCTCTCAGCACGCCTGCCACGCTGGCCCTTCAGGACTTCCCCTTGACGGCTTCCTCTGCTGCAGCCTGCACACCATCTGCCCATTCCCTCTTGTGCCTTCTCATCCCACTTCACTCAGTTAACAGCAGTCTGTGTGTGTCTGAACTTTAGCGTGATTTCTCTCAAGAGGCTTGAACTGTTCACATCCCATTACAGGCTGTCCTCGCTTGTTCTTCTCACCTTGAAGACCACATTTGCAGTTTTATATTTATTTATGTGGTTATTTCTGTTCTCCCTACTAAATTGTAAGCTCCAGAAAGACAAAGATTCTTTCCAGTTTTATTCATTTTTATATCCCCACAGTCCCTGATAAATAAATAGTAGATAATAGCAATGAATATATGTAGGTTGGAAGGGATAACTAACATCCCTTCTAGAAAGAGGGATTTTTGATCTGTGATTAATCTCCCTTGAATGTTAAATGAAAAGAGAAAGCTAGAAATAAATTATATGGGCTAGATCCCTACTTGCTTAGTATATAACTTTATGTGTAATTCATTTATGAATCGATCTCAGCTTTTCCATTTAATGTTTAGAACCAGATCTCTAGTGAGACAACCAGTAAGTAGTGATGAAGTTCAAACAAGACTGGGAAAGAGATGAAATGGTAGGAGAACCTTTTCCACTGCCAATAATATGTTTTTAAGCCTGTTATTATGGAAAATTTCAAATATATACAGAGGCAAACAGAGTAATAGAGTAATCTGCAGGTACCCTATATACTTTGTCCTCTGATTTTATTTTTGGAAAAGATCCCAGACATCATCATTTTTTGCTTAAATATTAAATACTTCACTGTGTATTTACAGAATATAACATTTTTTTAATTGAAATGTAGTTGATTCCTAACATTGTTAGTTTCAGGTATACAGCAAAGTGATTCAGTTATATTGTATTTTTCCAATTCTTTTCCATTTTAGGTTATTACAAGATATTGAATAAAATTCGCTAGGGCTTCCCAGGTGGTGCTAGTGGTAAAGAACTTGCCTGCCAGTGCAGGAGACAAAAGAGCTGCGGGTTTGATCCCTGGGTTGGGTAGATCTCGAGGGCATGGCAACCCACTTCAGTGTTGTTGCCTAGAGAATCCCACGGACAGAGGAGCCTGGCGGGCTATGGTCCATAGGGTCACAAAGAGTTGGATGTGACTGAAGCGACTTAGCATGCACACATGCACATACTATAAAGTAAATCCTTGTTTATTTTATATATATCAAAGTGTATGTATCTGTTAATCCCATACTCCTAATTTATCCCTCCTCCCATTTCCCCTTTAATAACTATAAGTTTGTTTTCTGTGTCTAAGAATACTTTCTTTTAAATTGAAAATACAGTTGATTTACATTATTGTGTTAGTTTTAGCTCTACAGCAAAGTGATTCAGTAACATATACATATTTTTTGGATTATTTATATCTGTTGATCCCATACCTTTAATTTGTCCTTCTCTGTCATCTGTGGTAACCGTAAGTTTGTTTTCTGTGTCTGTGAGTCTATTTCTGTTTTGTGTGTAGATATATTTGTATTATTTTTTAGACTGTACATATAAGTGATCTCATATAATGTCTGTCTTTGTCTGACTCCCTCACTTAGTATGGCATTCTCTAGCTCCATCCATGGTGCTGCAAGTGGCAGTATTTCATTCTTTTTTGTGACTTCTTAAACCATTGTATCTTCTTAAAACCATCATCTGTTGATGGGTACTTGGGTTCTTTCCAGGTCTTGGTTAATATAAATAGTGTTGCTGTGAACATTTGGGTGCATTTATCTTTTCAGATTAGAGTTTTCATCTTTTTTGGATTTATGCCCAGGAGTGAGATTGCTGGATCATGTGGTAACTCTATTTTTAGTTTTTTAAGAAACCTCCATACCGGTTTTCATTGTGGCTGTACCAATTTATATTCCCACTAACAGTGTAGAAGGATTTCCTTTTCTCCACATGCTCTCCAGACTTTTTGCTTTGATGGTGGCCATTTTTAATTTGAATTTCTCAGTAATCAGTGATGTTGAGCATCTTTTCATGATTTGTTGGCTATCTGTATGCCTTTTGAAGGAATGTCTGTTTAGGTCTTCTGTCCATCCTTTGATTTTTGTTGCTTTTATTTTTTATTTTTATTTTTTTGATACTGAGTTGTATGAGCTGTTTGTACATTTTGGATATTGACTGTCAATCAAATATTTTCTCCCAGTCTGTAGGCTGTGTTTCTGTTTTGTTGATAGTTTTCTTTACTGGAAAAAAATCTTTTAAGTTTGACTAGGTCCCGTTTATTTATTTTTGCTTTTATTTGTTTTCCCTTGGGAGACTGATCTAAGAAAATATTGCTATAATTTGAGACTATGAGACTATTTTGCCTATGTTTTCTTCCAGAAGTTTTATGGTATCATGTCTTATACTTATGTCTTTAAAACAATTTGAGGGATTTGGGGGGCTTGTTTGTTTATGGTGTGAGGGTGTGTGCTGACTTCACTGATTTACATGTAGCTGTCCAGCTTTCCTAGTGTCACTGGCTGAAAAGACCGTCTCTTCTCCGTTGTGTGTTCTTATCTCCTTTGTCAAGGATTAACTGACTGTAGGTATGTGGGTTTACTTCTGGGTTCTCTATCCTGTTCTTTTGGTCTGTGTGTCTATCTGTCATGTTTCTGTACAAATGCCATGCTGTTTTGATTACTGTAGCTTGGTAGTATTGTCCGAAGTCCCAAAGCACTCTGCAGATTTAATGCAATTCCTGTCAAGATGCCTATGACATTTTTCACAGAACTAGAACAAATAATACTAAAATTTCTATGGAACTACAAAAGGCCCAGAATTGCTAAAGCAGTCCTGCAGCCAGAGGACACCTAGAATACATAACTATTATGCCATTATTACACTCCCAAAGAAACTAACAGTAGTTCCTCGGTAGCATCAGATTTCAAATTTGCAGTTGCTTCGTAAATGTCATAATTTTTAAATTTATTTGACACAAGGGCCAGATAAAGTTCATGCACAGAGATTGGTTAGTGTGTCTTTGAAATTTCTTTTAATCTATAGATTTCTTCTTTGTCTCTTAGATTTTTGCTGTATATTTATTGAATAACCAAAGTTATTTGTCTTCTCAAGTTTTCCATAGTCTGAATTTTGCTAGGAACATCTGCATGGTGAAGTTTGACCTATCTCTCTGTCTTCTGTATTCCCTGTAAATTGGTATTGGGTCTAGCAATGTGATCAGATTTGGTCTCAGGCCCTCATTCTATGCCTGAGACTTTCATAGGTAGCATAGTGGTCTTCCACCAGAAAGCACATAACATCTTTTTGTGATATTCACAGCATTTATACTTAATGTCTACCTTTATTAATTCACTAAGGGTTGTAGAATTAGCTGTAGTACTTTAATAAAGAGAAACTTCTCATCTACTGTTGGGCCACTTCCGTGTACCATCTGTATGAAAAAAGGCAAGGTGAGGAGGGTGCTTGCTTCTTTTGCTTCTTCTCCCTCTTACACAGTTTCACAGAGAGTTGGAGACTGTTGCTACCTTTATGGTGAACTTCTTAGAGTCACTTTGTTTTGTTTTGTTTTCTCAGAAAAATACTGTTTTTTGAGTCCCTTCCTAAAGTGAGCAAGTAGATAATAGAAGAGGGATTTGTACCCAGCAAGTGTAGTTGAAATTGACTGTGTCCCAGCTGTACTGATTGAACTGCCAGGCATAGTCCTTCTTGGGCCCCTCGGCACACATTTGAGTGCCTCTGATGGCAGTGGATATTGAAAGGTGGATAAAGGAGGACCAGAAGATAGAGAAGTGCTTGATTCTAATGTGTGTTGAAAAGGAGATGCAGGTCAGAAGCAACAGTTAGAACCAGACATGAAACAACAGACTGGTTAAAAATCTAGAAAGGAGTACATCAAGGCTGTATATTGTCACCCTGCTTATTTAACTTATATGCAGAGTACATCATGAGAAATGCCAGGCTAGGAGACTCACAAGCTGGAATCAGGATTGTTGGAAGGAATATCAGCAACCTCAGATATGCAGATGATACCACTCTAATGGCTGAAAGTGAAGAGGAACTAAAGAACCGCTTGATGAAGGTGAAAGAGGAGAGTGAAAAGGCTGGCTTAATATTCAACATTCAAAGAATGAAGATCATGGCATCCTGTCTTATCATTTCATGGCAAGTCGATGGGAAAAGTGGGAACAGTGGCAGATGTTATTTTCTTGGGTTCCAAAATCACTGCGAATGGTGACTGCAGCCATGAAATTAAAAGACACTTGCTCCTTGGGTGAAAAGCTATGACCAACCTAGACAGCATATTAAAAAGCAGAGGCGTCACTTTGCTGACAAAGGTTCATATAGTCAAAGCTATGGTTTTTCTAGTAGTCATATACGGATGAGAGATTTGGACTGTAAAGAAGGCTGAGCAGTGAAGAATTGATGCTTTTGAACTGTGGTGTTGGAGAGGACTCTTGAGAGTCCCATGGACTACAGGGAGATCAAACCAGTCAATAGTAAATGAAATCAACCCTGAATATTCATTGGAAGAATTGATCCGGAAGCTCCAATACTTTGGCCACCTGATGCAAAGAGGCAAGTCATTGAAAAAGACCCTGATGCTGGGAAAGATTGAGCACAAGAGGAGAAGGGGGCAAAGGAGGATGAGATTGTTGGATGGCATCACCAACTCAAAGGACATGAGTTTGAGTAAACTCCAGGAGATAGTGAAGGACAGCTTGGCATGCTGCAGTCCATGGGGTCATAGAGAGTCAGACTTGGCTTAGCGACTGAACAACGATAACCATTTCTTACAGGTTACTGCTTCTCTGGTCCCTCTGAAGGATGTTGGTGCAGACTTAATCATAATAAAAAGGCCCAGGAAAGATTCTCAAGACTCAAGTTCTGGCTTATAGGTAGTATGGGTATGGGAATGTTCTCTTGGAATCTCCTTATAATAAATCCATCTAGGTTTCTAGCTAGAGAGTTTGGGAGAGCAGAGTGGAGAGTGTCCCAAAATCAAGAATCTATATAGAAAGATACTAAGTCTGAAGCTTAAAGGTGATTGATGTCTACACTGAAATGAATGTCAGAACATGTTTCATCGTAGACATGGGTTTTTCCTTGCTTTGTAATGTAACCTCTTGTTTCTCTTCTGTTTCAAACAATATGTTAGTTATCTATTGCTGCCTGACAAATTTAGCAGCTTAAATCAGCAACCATTTATTGTCTTTGTAGGTCAGGAATCCTGGTGCAGCTTAGCTGAGTGCCTCTGGTTCAGGGTCTCTCATAGGCTGCAGTCGCCATGTTGGCTGGGGCCACAGTCATTTCAAGATTTGATGAGGGGAGGATCTGCTTCTAAACTCACCATATGACTGTTAGCAGGCCTGAGATGTCCAGGCTGTCGGCCAGTGGTATCATTTCTTGCCACCAAGGCCTCTGCAAAGAGCAGTTCATAGTGTAGTATCTGGCAATCCCTCAGAGAAGAACAAGAGAGGGTGTCCAGGATGGAAGCCACAGTTTTTGTAAACTTATCTTGAAAGTGACTTCTCATCATATCTATAGCAGTCTGTTCGCTAAAAGCCTTACACAAAATCTGGCCTACACTTAACCACAGGAGTAGTTCACAAGGTGGTGAATTCTAGAAGACAAGGCTCCTTACGGGTTGTGTTACATCCTCACCACCAGAAACAAAGTATTTAGATATCCTTAAAGACAGTATGCTTGCTTCAGCATAAGGAGTCATTCATTTCCTCCTGTAGATCAAAAGCAGCCCTTTGCCAAAATTTCCTTAAAAGTCTCCCACCTGCTCTCTTTATCTTGAGTCTTGGTCCCTCAACTCCATCCTCCTTATTGCAATCAGAAGAAGCTCTTAATCTCCAAGTGAGTCAGTTTCTCTGTCTCTCTCTCTCTCTCTCTCTCTCTCTCTCTCTCTCTCTCTCTCTCTCTCTCTCACAGGCACACACACACGTACACATTCTTTGTGACCTGTGCTTAGGGCCTCTGCCTCATCTGGGCTGCTGTGTGGCTGACCCTCCTCTTTTTTAAGGAGACACCTCTCTGTCGTTCACAGTCAGACAGCCCTTTACTCTACAATCCTGAGCTGAGTGCCCGCCACTCCTGTCTGCACACCTGCGCTCGTCACGGCACTGTGTGTTTACATGTTGAGCAACCTGTCCAGGCTCCATATGCAGCGAGGGTGGGGGTGTCTTACTCACTTACATTCCTACAGACTAGCATTGCACCAAGAAAGGACAGAAATGGTATGGACATAACAAGCAGAAGATGCTAAGAAGAGGTGGCAAGAATACACAGAAGAAGTGCACAAAAAAGACCTTCATGACCCAGATGACCACGATGGTGTGGTCACTCACCTAGAGCCAGACATCCTGGAGTGTGAAGTCTAGTGGGCCTTGGGAAGCATTTCATCACTCAATGGGGCTTTCTTCCAGCCAGTGTATATTTAGCTGAATATGGTTTCATGCCTTTTGATTTGGGAAAGAATATTACTCTTAGAATGTCTTCAGTGTTTGGTTTCTTCTACATTGTACTTTGTCTTTTACAACAGTTTTTTTTTTTCCTCCTTCAGTCTTTCTCTAAATTCTACTCAAGTTTATAGATAAAAATACTCATTTTGAGCAGTTATAAATGTTCACACTTTAATGGTATATTTAGCTATTTACCCTAAAGACAGTTCATTTGGAGTATCTTAGCATGAAGCTAGCTATATTTATCTATAATCTAAATTATACTGTCTATAATTTGCTTAATTTCTAGGGGTCAAGTACACGAATAGATCATGAAACAGCCAGTGTTTTGAGCTCTAGTAGCACACATTAAGCTCCTTGAAGGCTGACCAGTCATCTGGGAACCAAGGTAACGGATTATAGAGTCTTGTCGCTAGAACTCTGAGTGCTCTACTAAAACATTCTTCATGCTTCTTTTAATTTTGGCTTAAGTATTCTTTTGTTTCCATCATCGCAGTCTCTTAAAGAAATGACAGCCAGGTCTCTGCAAGCATCCTGAGGTGCAGCCCACAGCTGGCTCGCCCCCCTGAGCTCTCCCCTCCCCGTGACTTTCTGCCTGGCTGCCCTGGCTGCAGTGGTGCAGCCCTCCACTTCCCACCCTGCTGCACAGTGACCCTCAGGGTCCTCGCCAGCCTGCAGAGCTCTTCTTGGGCTTTCCTTCTTTACAGAGCGTTTTCTGACCCAGGGCCCTCGCGCCTGCCCATGCAGTCTGTGTCTGCCTCCTTTGAAGCACTACATTTGGAGCACGGGGACTATTTTTTAAACGGTATATTTTCCATTACATCTAAATACTTCCTTGTTTTCATAGCATATTCTACATACTCTTTCTTTACTTTAGTAATATAATGGCTCTGAGGAAAAGCATTACATAACTAATGTCGATATAAGAAATGAATTTTAGAGTAGCAGTGATATTATTAATATAAAACTTAATCCTTTTAGTAACTCACAATAGTTACTACTTGGGATCACTAATATGCCAGTAACTGCTAAGACTTGTATGTAAACTATCTCTGATCTTTTCCAAAACCCTTTGAATGTGTTATTCTTGCCCCTCTTTTAAGTGAGAATACTAAAGCCAAAAAGATGGTAATTAAATTAGAATTCCACCCCAGTCTGTCCAACACGAGTAGTTTTTACTGTAAAGAAAACCTTTAATATATAAGAGTACTATTGCTTGAAAACTGGCAGCTTGAATACCATTTCCTTTTGGAGTGATTTTTGCATGATAATATTAAGACCTTACTACATTTTTGAATGCCAGCTACTGTCCTGTATACATGTGTGACTTTAGTTAATCTTCACAAAGAAAACCCTATTAGGTAAATTACTCTGTTTGGCAGCTGAGACAGCTGGACCTCAGAGAACTCTGGTAACCTGCTTGTGTCACACAGCTCACTTGCAAATAGTAGGACATTACCAGAAGAGTCTCAAGGTGGCTAAAGTTGCCCCTGGTTTGGAACCACTAATTTATAGATATGATGCATTTCTATAATAGCCTCAACTTTCACACAGTAGCTCTTGCTTTTAAAAAATGCGGTTGATCACAGGACAGGATGACTGGGTGCTATTTCCTGTTTCTGATCTGCTTCTGAGTAAATTCTTGGAATTTACAGGAAGGGAGTAATGATGCTTACCAGCTGCTTAAAAAAAATTAAATAAGAATATTGACTTTGTATCTCTATATGATCAGGGATCATCCCTATATGATCCCTTTATGAGAAAATACTTTTACATGTATAAGGGAGATATCATAATTTTAACAATATTATAATCTGGTGACGGTTAGCAATTGCTTAGAACCAGTACTTAGTAAATAGTAATTGCTAAAAAACATTTTACTGATTATGGTTGTAGATTTTAAAAAGTAAAATTTTTAATTGTGTAAAGAATTTTAGATAAACCACATTTCTTGCTCTGTATGTGTTGGTAGGTGTGTGTGTGTGTGGTGGGTGGGGGAGATGTGAGAAAGAGAAAAATCAGTTGATTGTCTTTCATTATGATAACAGATTTTCACCCACTGATCCAGATAATAGCAGTTTAGGTATGCAAGAACCTACTGTCTCCTTATGACTATATACTACCACTACTAATATTTACTCATAAAGAAGATGGTGATAATGATTATAGCAATATGGATTTTGAAATAACGCTCATTACTTCATCCTGGAAAGAGATTTTTGTTTTTGTTTCTGTTTTTGTTTGAGTTACAGCTAATATCCCATTCATCACTTCATTGGTGTTGGCTTTTGGCTATTAAAGTCATAATTTTGTTTCTAAACTCATTTGGCCCACAGGTGGAAATGGTGTATTCATTGTTGTCAATGCTTGGTACTCATGATAAGGATGATATGTCGTGAACTTTGCTAGCTATGTCTAGCTCCCAAGACAGCTGTATATCCATGCGACAGTCTGGATGTCTTCCTCTCCTCATCCAGCTTTTACACGGCAATGACAAAGACTCTGTGTTGTTGAGCAATTCCTGGGGCGGTAAAGAGGCTCTGGCCAGGGCCAGTGCAGCACTCCACAACATCATTCACTCACAGCCTGATGACAAGAGAGGCAGGCGTGAAATCCGAGTCCTTCATCTTTTGGAACAGATACGAGCTTACTGTGAAACCTGTTGGGAGTGGCAAGAAGCCCATGAACAAGGCATGGACCAGGACAAAAATCCAAGTATGTTCCATATGGTGCATGTGACAAAGCAAATGTAAAAGTTTTTGAAATGAAAAGTTTTTTAATTAGGACGGTGTCTTTATGAATCAGAGTGGGAAATTCATATTAGCCACCTGCACCGCTCACATAGTTTAAAGCTTAATTTCTCTATTTCCCTAGGAAAAAAAGTTAGCAAAGGGAAATGTTGTGTGCACTACAGTACAACCAGAAAATAACAGAAAATCAAAGTAGACTTAAACAGTCATAGCATAGTTGATCTAGAAAGAACTTGAGCGATTATGTTCTCCTTCTCTTGAGATTAAGCTCAGGAAAGTGACTTTACGTAAGTTCCTTCAGCTGTGAGTGACCAAGCCATTCTCTTATATTTGCATATCGCTTTACTCAGTGGATGCAGAGCTGTGTTATATCTGTTATTTGATCCTTAGAACAGCCTTGTGAAGTAGGAAGAGAAGATATTATCATCTTCATTTTACAGATGAAGAGACTGAGGTTCAGAGAGGCCAAAAGACTTGCCTGTGGCTTCACAGGTAGTGGGTGGGGGATCCAGGGCCAGAGGCCAGACCCCCTGACCCTCAGCCCAGTGTCCTTCCCACTTCACTGCCTGTCTTCAGGCCTTGGGGCCCCAGCTGCTGGGGTGATCAGCCACCCAGCTCTTTTCTCAGGGAGAAACCCTCTCCCCCAGGAGCAGGGATCATGGGAGTTGGGACCCTTGAGGAGATAAGTTACTTCATTCCTATGGGAAGAACCAAAAGCAGTAAGTATATAAGGTAAGACCTCCTTTCACCTGGTAAGAACCCACACATAGACATACACACAGCAAAGGACTATCGAGTCAGTATCTTGATTGGGGGAGCAGGAGAAAGACTGATGATGAGAACTTGATCTATAAAGATTTAGTAGATTTCTCTTAGGGTTAGGTATAAAGGTGAATTTATTTAAAATTAAAAAATTTTCAACAGTAAGAATATAGCAGAAATGTCCTTTCTGTTTGTCCTAGGGCTAGGGAGAATTAATAAGTTGCTTTACTGGGAGAACATTATCTTTCTGGATTGTTTTCTTTGGCTGTCCACAATTATGTAATGACTTGTATTGTGTGCTCTTAATACCTGTTCTCAGACAAGTTAAATAGAATAAATACTATTACTTCTGAAAAATAGACTTGGTTTTTCAATTTTTATTTCAAGTAACAGTTTTGAAACTTTATGTATAGCACTAAATGTGTAAGTACATTTTCTTAGACACTTTTCCTTTAAATTTTTATTTACTATCTGGTGTCTATATAATAAACTTTCTCTACTAGAGTTGCACTAGGTTTCTCTATACATTTCTATACAGCCATGTGCCTTTCAGCTTTGAAAATATAAATTATAAATAAATAGTTTTATACCAAAATGTTTTTATTATTTCAAATAACCAGTATAATTTTTAAGTTATTAGTTGAATTATAGCATAAACCTACATGGGAGTTAGTCCAGCAGACTTGGTGAAAGGCTGGTGAGGGGTAAACATTTTTACAGAACCAAGGAAAGCCCTTTACCTGTATTTTCCTTTCCATGTGTATAGTAGTTATTCATCTCTTCAGCAAATACTTGTTGATTCACTAAGCTACCATGCATGAGAAGTATATCTGCAAACTCAGTATTTTTTAGGTATAATAAACATCACTACTTTGAGAAAACAAAGCATTATGGTTTATGTCAACTTTATTTTTCAGTGCCAGCTCCTGTTGAACATCAGATCTGTCCTGCTGTGTGTGTTCTAATGAAACTTTCATTTGATGAAGAGCATAGACATGCAATGAATGAACTCGGTAAGATAAAAATGTTTCTTAATGCCATAGAAGAATCCTGAAGATTTTTTGTCATTGTTGAATTAGGATATAAGGTCACTAACTTCTATTACCATCTGTTTCTTCCTTGTAGCAAGTGACTGGTTTCAAGAGAAGACAATGTCCTAAGTGACAGAAACTGCTACCCTTTTATAGCCTAACTTGGGTTTTTAAAATCTTAGCCAGAGATGGGCGAAAATAAATAAATAAATGGGCCACTCCTGCCAATATTGTCAAGGTAGACTCTGGGTGACAGTTGGTGGGAGGGTAATTTGAATCGTTTTGAGATGTGATGATGTGGAGCTTTGTAATTATTTTTGAACTCAGTCACCTCTGATGGACACAGGAATGAATTATTATTAAGATTCTCATTTATCTTCATGGTCATCCGTACTTTACTGGATTTTCATGATAAGCAGTGTGTTTGGTATCTCTGAAACTCGTCAATAATGGAAAAAGCATTATTCTCTAATTTATGTTAGAAAGCATTCCATTAATTTTGGAAGGATTACTCTCAGTATGTATTCTCACATACTCTGAACCTTACAGAACCTGCCTCTGTGGCCCCCATTTTTCATGTGATGGTTTCTCTTTGGTTTCTAGGTTCATTTTGCACATGTGGTATTTGTAAGTTGCATCATGCTGAGCCATCTCATGTGAACCTGGATAGCTGTAGTCATGCCACAAGCAAGAAGCACGCACTGAGTCTCCATCTTGGTGTAGCTGTGCCCTTGCTTTCTGTGCTGTTTATGTTACCTTTCATTCCAGGCCCCGCTTTGCATCTCTGCCACCCTTACCATTTTCATTCATCATTTATCTTAAAAGTGACAAAGTTGTGAGTTTCTTAAGACGCAGAGAACCTGAACAGCTGAGAATGAGTGCTGTCCCCTTGAGACCGTCATTTTGTGAGGCTGTGTGTATTTGGTCTCCGCCGGCCCCCAGCTGCACGTTTCTCCCCACAGGCCCTAGCCCACTTGATTCTCTTCCCTTACTCCCCAGGTTCCTGTGAAATTGAGTATGCACTTGTGAGTTCTCCCCTCCTCAATACAATCCAGCATTGGTGAAATTTCAAGTTTGGGTGGTTTTTTTGGTTTTTTTTAACACTCATAATAATGAGAAAAATAATGAACAAACAGGAAAACTAATCCAGTTTTAAGCTCCCACAAATGTTTTCTCTAAATGTCCCTGTGTTCCAATGAACTGTAGACTAGGACTGACCCACATTAATCATCTGAATTTCCAAGTGAAATCTAGACTCAGTATTTGTTCCTCTTCCTTCTTCAGGTAGGAAGGCTACCCGGGGCATTTCATCCCAGGAGCTATGGCAGGGGCTTTCAGGTGAGGAGCAGGATGGGGCCTACGGGGGTGTTACTGTGGGGATGTAGCCACAGGGGATTACCTTCTCACTCCTAGCCTCTGACTTTGCGTTGGAGCCAAAGAAGAAACTAGGTGTGTAGACTGTGGATAGATGCAGTCAGGTAGCACAAGGGATCTGACAGTGAGGGATAGGAGGAAAGAAGTCCCAAGTAGATGAAGAAAAATTCCTAAGCCCAGTCAGCTAGGACTGTCTTTTGTAGATGCAAGAAAATTCTACAACCATTAGGGTCATTTAAGTTTGCAACTATTAGTGTTGCAAGTTTTAGACTATAATACCAGGAATGTACACATTTATTAATTTCCAACTCTGTCCTAGAAACTGTGCTAGGCACTAGATAACAAAATGAAATCCAGTAAGTGGCCCAGGTGATTCTTATGGGACTAAAAATGCCAAAGCTTCTTTCTTTCTGGCCTCTTAAAAAATACAAAGTCTTTTACACTAAATTTCATTCTGCTCAACAAAATAAATTATATGCTCTTATTCAAGTTATTTGCTTATATCCTTACCCGATTAATAGAGTCTCTGGTGCTAAATATTCAGTTTTTGTTTTACTAGATACAGAAACCTCCACCATAAACTCCTAGTTCTATTAAAACAGACACTGGCCCTGCCTATATTTCTAGATACTTTAAACAATTTTTACAATCTTTTTCTATTAAACATATTATAAGTGTTCCTTATAATCCACAGACACGAGACATAGTCGAACGAGCACCTCACACACTAAAGTTACAAATAAAAAGAACTTAAAGAAAGGGGAATACACAGGAACACTGCTGTCTTCCTTATCCAGAGCAGACTTTACTAGATTCCAACATAAGATATTTTCTCAACCCATCACTATTGTTAATACAGCTTTATTCATTTTAAAGTTTTTAAACCTGCCACAGGGAAATATTTTAACCAGGGCAGAAAGGCATTTCGAGGAACTGAAGGACACGTCTCTTCCCCTGCCCATTTGGTACCAAGACGGGTTAATGAAACAATGGAAATCTGGGAAACTAATCTTACAGGGAAAAGGATATGCTTGTATTTCCCCAGGTGGATCCAACAAACTTTTTCCTCGGAAAATTCGACCCAAGGGGGCCCCCGACATTCAAAATGGAAACAACAAAAGCCCTAAGAGGAAGACGTTCCAATACAGGCCATGGCTGCGCTAAAGATCTCCAGAAAGCACCACCCTCAGTGACATCTGTAAGGCATAGTTCCGGCCAGGCAGAAAAGGAGAGCCGACCTCAACAGAAGTAGGTTGCCTTTGTTCAGGCAAGGAGGGGCGACAGTCGGCCTAACGACAAGGCTGAGCACCGAGAGGGATCAGGGAGGCTTCATACTTATAGGGAGGTTTGTGGAAGCAATAAGGGAAACGTCAATCAGGCGGGATATTTTAAGTATTCTTTTGTTGAAATGACACTCTATAGTTGGGCAGAGGGTGATAAGTCTTCTGGGCGGGTGTAGGGGGTGGTAGGTTTCCGGACAGGGGGTGATAAGTCCCAGATAGATGCAACTGGCCTGGAGCATCAGGATGGAACTAAAATTATGCTTTGTTTTCTCCAAAGTTAGATGATTCAGCAAGGGGCCTTTGAGACTGTTGCTCTCTTTTCTAGGCCCAAAAGACTCCTTCATTCCAGACCCTGAAATCATAAAAAAAAAAAGGGTGGGGGGGGGGGAGAAGGGCGCCTTATCTCTCTGGCTACTTCCTGCCGGATGGTGCGACGGTTTTGGGTCTGGAATGGAGGATCGTCCTAGGGCCCACAGTCTCCTTTTTTCTGAGCTTGAGGTGAGGCTCTCGAGAAGAAGAAAACAGTCTTGACCTGATCTCAAGAGATGGCCCGAATCCGTTCTTGGAGAAACCTTTGAAAGAGATTAAAGAGACAGGGTCCAGATAAGAGGAATAGAATGATAAATACTAATGGCCCCAGAAAGGGAGCAGCCAAGGGAGGATCTGTGGGAACAGGTTTTGGGGAATGTAAAGGTTTTCTAACTCTTTCTGCGGCATTCAATTCTGTCTCTAAGTTCTCTGACTCGACCCTGGACTATCCCCGTTTCATTAGCAAAATAGCAGCAGTCCTCTCCTAGGAAAAGGCAGGTCCCTCCCTTTTCTGCAGTGAGAAGGTCCAGGGCTCGCCTATTTTGTAGGGCCACAGAAGCTAATGAGTTAATTTGTTTTGGGATTGAAACGAAGGACTCTACTACCTGCTCCATGTCTTCATTAAGTTCTTGGGACAGCTTGTAATAGAAATGGGCAGAGGTCGAGATGCCTCCCATCCCGGTGCCTTAGGGCTGCTGCTATCTATGCCAGTCCCAACCAGGAGGGCGGGGGGGCGATGACAGCTCATTTTTTTCTGTGGGAAAGTTCCCCTTGGGGGGTAAACTCTTTGTTCTAGCTCTCCCTCTTCGAGGAATGTTAGGCCTGGGGTCAGGAAGACCAAGATGCAGGGTCCACGGGGGTCTAAGGAGAGGCATGAATATGCATAGGTCCCACAGAGAATGAAGATTCCTGGATTGGTGCAATTATTTGTGCTGTTCCAGAGAACCCAAGTGGAACAGAAGGAGGGAGTGGAGTTTGTAAGACCAGTGCAGTTGGGACTAGAGTAGTCAATACAGGTTAGGTTTGAAGAGGCTGAGAGTAAGGACATTGTCAGAGACTGGCCCAATGAGTTGTGTAGTTTTCTGTTGGGAAGGGGAAGTACAGTTGCCCTGTGACAGCCAGGTTGAGGGTAAGGGAATGGCTCTGTGTGGTGAGGGAGAGAGTGACATGCATATCCAACACTGGGATGTGTGTGGTGTGTACTGGAAGAATTGAAAGGAAGAGTTGAGAAGGCGGGGAAGGTGTTGGTTGCCAGAGGTAGGTTTTAGGAGAGGCCGTAATTGGGAAAGGAGGTCTAGGTGTTTGTAAGGCTCAGGGGTCAACTGTAACCGGGAAATTATGTTCTTTGTAACTTGTTCTTGTTTCTTTTCCCGATTTTGATCTAGTACCCTACCCCCGTCTGAGTACCCCCAGTGGGTAATGGGATAGAAACATATGTTTCTTCCATTTGGCTTATGGCAGGTACTCATGAAACTCCCTCTCTTTTGTACTTTGACAGTGAGTAGGGATTTGGACTTCCCGCCCCCGAGGTTCATGTCATGGTGCATGGTTTTGGAGCTGTATTGTAACATGAGGAATGTACGTAGGAATAAATGTCTGAGCAGGGGCAGGGAGTAGCCAGGAGGCTGGGGAGTGCAGCAAGGATAAGGAGCAGGGGAGTCATGGGGCTGTTAGTTAGACAGTACAGAGGAAATAGCACCCTAGGAGTAGAACCCAGCTAGCAATGTAGGCGATACCCACGGAAAGATGAAGAATAGGTGGCCAGTCCTGAGGGGAGACAGTTACTAGGCCTACAGCAAGGATTAAGATTAGGAGTGCAGCTATAGTTAGAGAGACAGGGAGAGGTCAGTCAGGGTGAGGGGCAGAAGGCCCCAAGTTGGTGGTGATTTGAATCTGAGGAGGAACAGTGCTCATTAGGATGTAGAATGATGTAGAGAATGAGAGTAAAGAAATCAATTTCGTCTGGAGTCAGGTTGTAGAAGGTTCCCTGGAGCCACAGTTGAGACACCAGTGCAGTCAGGTCTTTGAAGGAAGTTCCTGTTGGGGCGCTGATCCAGAGGTCTTGTAGTAGTTGGGTCAGGAGCAGTTGTAGGTTGAAGAGAGTCCAGGTCATTCAGTGTCCTCTCCGATAGTTGGCAGGGGTTGTCGCTGGGTGAATTTTAAGGAGGTGGGTGCTGTGCGGGAGACCTGATAGGTGTCATTTAAGGAGGGCAGCGCAGGATTGGAGGTGACCCATTTTAGACGAGAGAGGTGTACCCAGGAGGCGACCTTTTTGAGTTTAGCTGCAGTTGGGGCAAGGAGGATGACTTTGAATGGTCCCTGCCACTGTGGGGTTAGGTCACCCTGGGGATGATCAGACAGATAGACCATGTCCCCAATTTGTAAAGGGGGCAGGGAGGCTTGGGGGTCAGGGGCAGGCAGATTGTGACTGATGTATTTCCAGAGGGCATTGCGGAGTTGCGTCAGCAGAGGGGGGAGTGTAGGAAGCTTGGTATGGGAGGAGGCTCAGGGGGGAGTCCAGGAGGGAGCATGGGCCTTCCATACATCACCTCAAAGGGGCTCAGCCCCAGGGGCTTTCTGGGCAAAGCCTGTATTCTGAGGAAAACAATTGGTAAAAGTTTACTCCAATTCAGATGTACCTCGAGGGTTAGTTTGGTAAGGGTTTTTTTGATTGTTCTACTCATCCTTTCTACCTTTCCTGAGGACCGGGGAGGGTATGGAATGTGAAATTTCCAGGGTGTCTGTAAGAATTGAGGAAGTTGTTGGGTGCCCTTGGATGTAAATTCTGGGCCATTATCAGACTGTAGGGATGAAGGCAGGCCAAACCTGGGGATAATTTCTGTGAGGAGGATTTGGGCCACTGTGTGGGCTCTTTTGTCTGTAGTGGGAAATGCTTCTACCCATCCCGAAAAGGTGTCCCGCAGGAGGCTCCGAGGACCGCGGCCCCGGGCCAAAGCGACACACCTCCGGAGCCACGTGAACCCTGAGTAGCAAACGGGATGGTGGGGGGCGGTGGGGGGGGAGCGGTGCGGCGCTGCTCGCTGCCCCACCCAGCTCCCGCAGGCTCGCAAGGCCGCTCAGGTTCCCAGAAGCGCCCCGGGCCGAGCCGGGCGGGTGCTGGCTGGGGGTGGCGGTGTGCGGGGCTGGGGCGGCGTCGGCTGCTCTCCGAGCTGCAGGGCCTGGCCGGCCGGAGTCCAGTCACGGGTCGTGCGGCTGGCTCAAGTGCAGCGCGCGCCCCCCGTGGAGAGCTGCGGTTCAAGGCCCGACCAGCAGGTCAGAACAAAAAGGGAGGTGCAATGCAGAGCTCTTAGGGCGCCTGGCAGCTGCCTCGGTCTAAGGACATACCACCCTGAACGTGCCCTGTCTCCTCTGATCTGGGAAGCTGAGCAGGTTCGGGCCTGGTTAGTACTTGGATGGGAGACCGCCTAGTAGTTAGACAGTTTTTTTATTTTTCTGAATGCTTACTTCAGAAAGTTAGAATTGGATGACTGTAAACAATAAAACAAATAATATTTTCATAATGTTAAGAATACAGAGTTGGATATTCTTTTTCCTGTTCTACCACAGCTAACTGGAAGTCAGTTGTAGTAAGTGTATATATATATATATATATATGTATGTATGTATAATTTTTCTTCTTCTCTATATGAATTTGCAAAGAGGTTTC
This sequence comes from Muntiacus reevesi, assembly GCF_963930625.1. NCBI lineage: Eukaryota > Metazoa > Chordata > Mammalia > Artiodactyla > Cervidae > Muntiacus > Muntiacus reevesi. The sequence goes on along the minus strand of NW_027077883.1, from coordinate 139,898 downwards.
TCTTAAAATACTGTGTTAATGTGCTATACATTTACCCCAGACTCTGTCTTCAAGTTGGTTCTGCCTAAGACTCATATTCAGACTTGACAAACTGGTATGTTTACTCATGCAAATGTTCTCTTAAGTTATGTGAATGAAAGTGTATTTGCTAGAAAACCTGCCTTTCTTCAAGATTCATGTCAATCATTTTGTGGCCGGAGACAACTCACCCGGTGCTTAGGTTTTCGCAGAGTACATGTTGTAGGTGAGGGGCCTGGTGCTATTCTCTTCAGTTTTGAGACATTTCCTTTCTCTAATTAACAGACTGCTGGTAGTTATATGACATCTGGCCAAAGACTAGCAGGGGGACACTCTTTCCGCCCCCTTCTGATGCCTATGTCAGAGGCTTTCTCTATCTCCTTTATACTTTAATAAAACCTTATTACGAATAAGTCTCGATTTGAGAACACATTACCAACATATACTGGTTTCCAAATAACTTTTCTAAAATACTGTAGAAAAATTTCATATCATGATCCTTCTGGTAAGCTGTGAAATTTCTTCAAAAACACTAGATTTATTATTTCTCGCATTATCAACTCACAGCCTATACCACAAGCTGAGGTTTTTTTATATAAATGGGACTAAAAAACGCCGAAGCTTCTTTCTGGTCTGTTGAAAAATACAAGTCTTTTACACTAAATTTCATTCTGCTCAATGAAATAAATTATATGCTCTTATTCAAGTTATTTGCCTATATCCTTACCCCATTAATATAGTCTCTGATTCTAAATATTGAGTTTTTGTATTCCTAGATACAGAAACCTCCACCATAAACTCCTAGTTCTGTTAAAACAGACACTGGCCCTGCCTATATTTCTAGATACTTTAAGCAATTTTTGCAGTATTTTTCTATTAAGAAAAAACGCCTCAGGGTGGTCCTCTCTCAGGGTCCTTGCCCCTGAGCCTGGGGGCCAGCGAGGGGCTCCACACTCCCAGGCCAAGGCAGAACCACATGCACACGTCTGTTCCTGCCCCCTGCACCGTCAGAGAGCTCGGGTGAGCCAGAGTCTGTCAGGCAGCTCCTGGGCAAGCCCAGCAGCACCGCCTGTTGCCGGGAGCCAACACATGAGACCCTACCCCTAAAAAGGCCATAGGGGAGAAATCCTGACAGGCAAGGCGAATCAGGTTTTCAGGGGTTTCGAAAAAGTCAGCTCACGAAACCCTACCCCTAACAAGGCCATGAGGGAGAAAACCTGATGGGCAAGACGAATCAGGTTTTCAGGGGTTTTCGAAAAGGCTAGTTCACAAGATCCCACCCATGACAAGGTCACGAGGAGAAAGCCTGACAGGCAAGGCAGATCAGGTTTTCAGGAATTTTGAAAAGCTGCCTCCGGCTCTAACCTTAAAGATGATATCTGTCTTTCTGATGCCTGCCTCAATGGACTACTCCCTAATTTCTCTGACACAGACAGGAAGGCCTTCCCCGATCTCTTCCCAAATAAGAATCAATTTAGAACTTTAATCAATAAGTTTCCCAGGTGGTAGTTTTTTATGAGATTATTCAGGGTGAAAGGAGTGTTTTAATTCAAACACCTCTGCTGGTAGTTTTGTTAGCCAAATGCATTTATGCGCTTGGTACTAATATGCATGATTGCTTATAATATCCTAATCATAAAATAGCATGAAGAACCTGATTATATAAAAGCCCTAATAGACATAGAGCCCTTTTAAGGGGTAAAGGAGTCCTATTAGAAAACATAAGAAAATTATTCTATAGGTGGTTATTGGGTTGTGATTTGCTTGCTGTGTTTTGCTTGCTGTATTTTTGCCTTTAATGTGCTAAGGTTGTGTTATAAAAACCATTGTTAATATAGTTAAAGATCTAGACAAATAAGAACTTAGCCCTAGTGTGGTAACAATGAGACGGTTGTTAATTGTTAGCCAGGAATACTAGGCAGAAGTTGCCTCACTGAAGCCGCAGAGTCTGTATGGGGTAAACTTCTTAGATAAATGCAACTGACAACTTTTGCAGTAAGATTAATTTTTGTATTAACAAGAATATAATTCTACTCTGTACTGTTTCCCTATGACCCTGTTACCTTTCAGTTAAGGTCACCATAAAATCGGAAAATAGGTTTACAATCACTTGACCTGCATAAAATGTTAATAGCCTCAAGGCCAGAAGATCATGTGCTAAAAATTACTATAGAATTAGAAAGCAAAAAAATCCTGCTTTTCCTAAAATTCAAAATGATGTAATGCTAATCCTGTGAAATCATGAGTAAACATCTTGTACCTTAAAAACATTCTGTGAAAGGGTATAAAACTGGTTGTCAGAAAGTAAAACACAGACTTGGGCCTATCAAGGCTAGTCTCACGTCTCTCTCTCTCTCTCTCGCCGACGCCGTTCATCCTGAGGGTACCCCCTGGATCATGTCGAGGCTGGATCCCGGCAAGTGGCACCACGAACAGGGAACCCGAAGGTAAGCCCCCCCCCCATTGTTCAGTTTTCAGGACGGCTAGGACCCCACTAGGGTGCTGCAGGGCCCCCTGCATAAGATAGGTAGGGTGAGGAAAGTGGGTAGGCTTTAGGTTTCTTCTTTACAACCCTACTAGGGCGCTACAGGTCCCCCTACATAAGAAAGGTAGGGTAAGAAAAGTGGGTACGTTTCAGTTTCCTTCTTCTCTAAATTAAGCCTCTTCCTTTTTTCTCTTTTTTTCTTCTTCTAATTAGCAACAAAAATGGGTAACAGTGAGTTAAAAGAAAGACAACTTTTTATTGGAATCATAATGCAACTTCTTAACTACAGAGGAATTAAAGTTAAAAAGACCAGTGTTCAGTCCTTTTCCCCCTTTGTCCAAGAGCAATGTCCTTGTTTTCCAGAAGACAGCAGTTCTCCTGGGTTCCCTTACCCTCCTGCCCTCCACCCCGGTGCTCTTTCCAATGAGATCTCTTGCTTTCTCAGCACATGTGTCTCCTCCGACAATTCATTTATAAGAGCTCAGTTACGGGCCCTAGAAGGGGTCCCCCTTCCTGCAACTGGTGGGAACTCTTCTTCCCTGAGACTGACATCCTGACCACTCAGGGTACTCAGAGGCCAGCTTGCCTGCCAATGGACCAGACCCAGCGGCCGCAACTGGGACCCTTTTGTCCCTGGTCTCCTCCTGACACAGACAACTGGCCAGAGTGCCCCGACTAGTAAGGAACAAGAGACTTTATTGACCTCTTTCCCCTTCCCTCTCTCTGTCCTCTCCTTAGCCCTTCCTATCCCTCCCGTTTTTCTAATCCCCCAGTAATTTGGTCGAAGGGCCTCAGCTTGAGCTGAGGATTGGAGACTGATCACCTCCTCTTGGCAGAGAACTCGAATTCTGGTAGGGCCGAGTTCCAGTCCTCCCTTCTCTGGATGCCTGGGTACCTGCAGGTGGCAGGAGACGTCTGTAAGGCCACCCTTTTTGCCCCCCCCTTTCCCGCCTCCTCCTCCTTCTCCTTTTCCTTTCCTCCTTAAAATCTTTGAAGACATCTGAAGTTCTGTGTCTATCTAGAAGGTTTTCTGAGAGACTGTATTCTTGTATTTAAGGGAGTGTCTGATGAGGACTGCCAGGTTTATATGTGTGTGTTTTAACTCTGTGTTCTGTGTTGTGATTTTTGATGGCTATTTTGCTTTTTGTTAGAACTTGATTTTCTTTCCCTGTGCCTTGAGACCAGGGAACACTTATCTAGACCATCTCTAACTCCTGAGACTGAGAGAAAAAGGGGAAAAGCCTTTAAAATTTTTTATTTATTTCAACTTTTTTATAAACTAGTAAATTTTATATTATAATATCTAATTCATCACCAAACTTAAAATATGAAGCTAGATCTCGCACTGTGTCTGTCTAAATATGTCTTGGTATATCTTTGTCTTTGGGTAGTATTTTTTAGGTTAATTTGTAAAAGAGCTCTATTTAATTGGCTTAAAAAAAAAAGGTAAGTGCTTACAAATCAAATAATTCTAAATTAAACAATAAATTCCAGGTTCAGGTAAACTAAAAAATATTCAATATTAAATACCTGATATTAATGTTTGTTTGTTGACCTATCTAATATAGACATGTCTTAGAGTAATTAACATCTAGTAAAATATTTTCATTATGCCTAGGTTTATTATAAGTTAAATGTTGTTATACTGTAATATCTGTTACAGGTTTGTCAGCAAGGAAATTACCTCAAGTAAGAAACTTAAAAAAAAAGAAGGTAAGTGAGATATGAGCTTTTAAACTTTATTAAGATTAAAAATATCTGTCTAAAACAGTTTCTCTAGGTTTTGGTAACCTAAATTTCTAAAGTTGTGCTAAACTAATAGCAGAAGTTTATTAAATAGCTTGGTCATTTCCAAATAAAATAAGATTCTGAAACATTCATTACTGAATACTAACTTACAGAGAAACTAAAGATTTTAGACTATTAATAAATAATGTTTGATGCCATCCTGAGATGTTCATTAGAAATTTTTTAGAAATTATCACTGGTATTTATGTTCACCAATCTATAGAGTGCTAATATAAAGGTAAATTCTTGGTTGCTTAAAGAAAGTAGGATGTGTGTGTTCAGTAAAAAAGGTATAAAAAATAAAGTTACATTTTACGAAGGGAAAAGAAAGTAAGTCTGACTTACAGGTGGCTGTTTCAGGATGGGAGAACAAAGTAATGGGTACAAAAAGTGTTAAGAAGGCTTGATGGAAAGTACACTCCAAGGGAAGAGTTTTGTGCATAAATACAAGTTTTCTTGAGACGTTGAACTGCCTTTGATAATGGATTTTAAGTTTCTTTACCTCTAAAGTGGTCTGTTCTATGTTTACCTTTAAAATCTTTTTTACTTTGGCTAAGTAAATATATTATTTCACAGTGATCTATATGATTCTACCTGACAGAGTACTATAAACCCTTTTGATATTTATTGACAAAACTGCCTAAATAACTTGACTTCTAGCTGACTTTGGGATGCTTCAGAGGGCCCCTGAGACATCCCAAAGAGCTATTAAACTACCTGAGTTCATTTGACCTGTTAAATTGCATGGGAATTACTGTTGGAGGAGTGATAAATCTTCAGGTTATATTGTATGGTTGATGTTACTTATATAGATATCCTAGAAATTATGTGAAATTCATGAAAATCTGATATGTCCTGGTAAAATATTGTCAGTTATCATTTTAGCTATCACGTTAAAGTGTTAGAAGTCACAGCAATGACCAGGCTACAATTTAATTAGATTTTAAACATGCCTTGTATGGTTTCACTCTCATGCCTTTTAAAAAAATACTGCTAGTTCTTCGAGATTTATAAAAAGACTTTTCTAAGATTAACTAAAAAAAATTTGTTTGTTTGCTATCCAGTAAATTGGTAACAGACTGGAATTTAGTCTACTCTCTATGTTAAGAGAAAAAAGTTTTCTTAGAATGAATCTTTCAATAAATAAGTGTTATTTAAGATTATGGTACATATAAAAGCTCATTCTGCTTCTACCAAAAATAACCCCTCACTGTTAGACTTGTGCTATCTTAATGTCTTAAAACTGACAACGCCCCTGCTTACACTTCTAAACCTTTTCAAGCTTGAATATTGGGGCAACGACATTAAACCCATTCATACCCTTCGTCCCGTCACAGAACTCATCAGAGCAACCCCAAGCAGTGCAGGACTGGACCTCTGTTCCACCGTCACAACAATACTAACACCTGACTCCACCGCTGTGAAAGTTCCCACTGGTGTTCATGGCCCTTTGCCTAGAGAAACGATGGGACTATTAATAGGCAGGAGCCCCACATCCTTACATGGGATCACAGTGATTCCAGAAGTCATAGACTCAGACTATACTGGTGAAATTCAAATAATGGTGTCTCCCCCCACTAAGACTATTCAAATCTATAAAGGACAGAAAATAGCTCAGTTGCTGATGCTACCTTGTCATGCTGACACAAGAAAAGCAGCTTCAGCTGCCAAGTGTTGGGACAGGGGGTCTGATTCAAGTGATCATGCCTTTTGGGTTACACAAGTTACTCAAAAAAGACCTATGAAGACAATTCTAGTTAATGGTAAAAAGGTGACTGGCCTGCTAGACACGGGAGCAGACATTTCCTGTATTGCGGGCAGTGACTGGCCCAGTGCTTGGCCAACTCAAACCACAGCTAATGAGTTGGTTGGCATTGGTAGAGCACCTTCAGTGACAAAGAGCTCACAAATTTTACTTTGGTATGTAGATAAAGACTGCCAGGGACATTTTCAACCTTATGTAATTCCTTCATTGGGAGAGATATTTTTGCTCAGATGGGAGTTTTGCTGTATTGCCCAGATGAAAAGGTGGCTGCACAGATGTCGCAGATAAGTTATAATCCTTTTATGGGTCTGAGTAAAGATCAAGAGAGACAAATTGAGCCAGTTGTCCCAAAAATAAGAAGAGAGAGACAAGGCTTAAGATATCCAAATTTATAAGAGAGGCCATTGTTCTCGCCGCTGACCCCATAGTCTGGAAATCTCCTGATCCAGTGTGGGTGGAACAATGGCCTTTAAATTCAGAAAAACTTTCAGCAGCACGACAGTTAGTGAGAGAACAATTAAAGGCTGGACATATAGAGTCTTCAAATAGTCCATGGAACATGCCAGTTTTTGTAATAAAAAAAAAAATCGGGGAAATGGAGACTCTTGCAAGATCTAAGAGCAATAAATGCCACTATGTAAGATATGGGAGCCTTACAGCCTGGCCTTCCCTCCCCTGTGGCTGTTCCCCAAGGCTACAATGTTATAGTGATTGATCTTCAAGATTGCTTCTTTACTATTCCCTTAGACCCTCAAGATAAAAAGAGATTTGCCTTTAGTCTTCCCTCAGAAAATTTTAGACAACCTCATCAGAGATTTCAATGGAAGGTTCTTCCCCAGGGTATGAAAAATAGTCCCACATTGTGTCAAAAGTTTGTGGACGCTGCCCTACAAGGTATCAGGGAGAAACATCGGGATGTCTATCTAGTCCACTATATGGATGATATATTGCTAGCACACCCGGATAGGGTTTATTTACAGTAAGTTTTGATTAAATTGCAAGAGACTTTGAATCGCTGGGGCCTAAAGGTGGCCCCTGAAAAAATCCAAGTGAATATGCCTATAACATATGTGAGAAGAATCCTAAATAATGAAACAGTTACTCATGTACCTTTGCAGCTTAGAAAAGATAATTTGGTTACTTTAGATGATTATCAAAAGTTGTTAGGGGATATAAATTGGATTCGGCCCTTTTTAAAGTTGACTACTTCTGATCTTAAGCCTTTCTTTGACATTCTTCAAGGGGATCCAGACCCCACCTCTGCTAGAATGCTGACACCTGCAGCCAGGGAAGCCTTAATGAAGGTAGAAGAAGCTTTAGATAAAAATTATATTAAGAGACTTGATTATAGTATGGCATGGCAATTTATAGTGTTGCCCACAGCTGTGGCCCCTACAGGGGTGCTTTGGCAAGAGGGTCCCCTAGAATGGTTGCATTTACCTGTCACGGCCAAAAAGGTTGTGGCCTGTTATCCAGGACTAGTGGCTACTTTAATAATTAAAGGGAGACATAGAAGCATTGAAATGTTTGGAAAAGAACCATCTGAAATCATAGTGCCTTATAATAAAGAGCAACTAAATGCCCTTCTATCATTAAATGAAGACTGGCCAATTGTCATTGGTAATTATCCAGGACAAATTTTACACCATTTACTTGCTAGTCCTTTATTAAATTTCCTCTCACGACATCCGGTGATATTTCAAGAAAGGTGTCAAGTTTCCCCTATCGAGGGGGCAATGTTGGTGTTTACAGATGGGTCTTCTAATGGAAAGGCTGCTATTGTCACCCAGACTTCAAAAAGGGTTTTAAATACTGGGGAAACATCAGCCCAGAAAGCAGAATTAACAGCCGTGATAGAGGCGTTCAAAGAGTTTTTAGACCAGGCTTTTAATTTATTTTCTGACTCACAGTATGTAGTTAGGTTGTTCCCTCAAATTGAAACGGCTGTTTTACCAGAAAATAAAACCACAATTTTTATATTGTTATCTACCCTTCAACAGCAAATTTGGAAAAGGTCAAAACAATTCTATGTTGGACATATAAGAGCTCATTCTAATTTACCTGGACCCCTCCATACGTTTAACCAAGAGGCAGATTTGCTAACCCGAACCATAGTGGCCAGTGATTTTGAAGATGCTAAAGCCTCACATGCTATGCATCATCAAAATGCAACTGCCCTTCAATACCAGTTCCACATTCCTAGGGAATCTGCACTCGAGATTGTTAGAACATGTCAACTTTGCCCTACTTCAGTTCCCGCTTTGCTTTTTGGGGTAAATCCCCGTGGCTTACTACCTAATGTGCTTTGGCAGATGGATGTAACACATGTTCCTTCTTTTGGAAAACTATCCTTTGTGTATGTTACTGTAGATACCTTCTCCCATGTCATTGTGGCTACTGCCAGAATGGGAGAAGCCTATAAAGATGTAGTTCAACATCTTTTTGCCTGTTTTTCCTATTTAGGAATGCCAAAATCAATTAAGACAGACAATGCTCCAGTTTATACATCTAAGTCCCTTAAAAATTTCTGTGCCCAATTCGGTATATCCCACTCTACAGGAATTCCTTACAATCCCCAGGGACAAGCAATTGTAGAAAGGGCACATCAGACACTTAAAACACAAATTTCTAAATTACAAGAAGGGCAGTTCAAATACAGTTCTCCACACCACGTTTTGCAGCACGCCCTCTTTGTGCTCAATAACCTTAACGCTGATCAAGCCGGTTTAACAGCTATGTTCCGTCACTGGAACCCAGAACAAAAAGATATGAAACCTTTAGTAAAGTGGAAAGACCTCCTTTCCGGACTATGGAAGGGACCTGATCCCTTGCTAACCAGTGGGCGAGGGTATGCTTGTATTTTCCCACAGGGTGCTGACTCGCCAATTTAGATCCCAGACAGACTGATTTGCCATGTCGAAGTCCCCCAGACCTCCGGTTCCCTCGCAGCCTCAGCCACAAAAGAGGAAGAGCACTCCTCTGCCCTCGCCTCGGTCACTCACCCGGGAAGTCCAGCAGACTTGGAAATGACCGGCAACAGAGATCCCGGAGGAACCAATGGCGGATCCACCCACTAAACAGATGTCATGGCTTTGCATGAAAGATGGCGCCCAACCTCCTACTCCTTCACGTCGCAGAAGACCACCAGGACGTCCTGCGTGGACAACTCAACAAGCCTCCATACCCACATGGGGACAAATTAAGTCACTCTGTCATCAAGCACAGGGAATAGCTTCCCTGCAGGGATCTTCAGCCTCTCCCGAAAGGGTTTTTATTGCTATGCTTGCTTTACTGTCTTGTCAGGCAAGTGCTACCTCCTCTACTTCAGAAAAATACTGGGCATATTTCCCTGGTCCCCTGACCTTCCAAGTAGTTACTTGGAACAGCGACCCTATACGGGTCAACACAGACCAGCCTCATCTCTTGGGAGGATCCTATAGTTCTTATGATAAAGATCATTATCCCATCAATTTTAACTATACTTTTAGGGGATTAACAGATGACCTTCCCCTTTGCTTTAACTTCCCCCATAGTCATACAAGTGATCTCATCACTCCCTCTAAGGAGGGACGTGTTGGAGCCTCCAAAACAATTCTGACAGATTCTCCAGCATCAAAATTTTCAGACAATACAGGAGATCGGCTGGTTTGGATATTACAGGCTCATATGCCTGGGGTCCTTGACCCCTATAAATCTTTGTTCCTTAATGCTCCACCAAAATATCCAAATTGTATTGATGTTGCTCCATCAGATGTCATATGGAAAACTATAGACAACCGCCTGGGATACCCAGTATGGAAATCTTGTACTTATAATTCAAACATAGATTATAGAATACCGGGAGGTGGAAATTATTCGGTACAAGACTGGAGCAATCCAAATCCAAGTCAGAATCTAGGAGCTGTCAGTAGGCTTAGCAATTAAAATAATGATTCCCTCCCTTGGCCTTTGGTGCCCAGCAGATGGCATTATAATCAATTTGTTCCCCCCATGTTGTCCTATACAACTAAGGGTAAAACTTTTTGACAGCCAGAAATTTGGAGAGCCCTTGCTGCCACCTCCATTGTTACTTTAACTCGACCAGAAAACAATTCCACCTATTCTGTGCTGGCTTGTTTACCCTCCCCTTAGGTTTTTTTGTTTACTAATGATTCAAAAAGACTTCGTATACAAATGAATCATTCAGGTGGACCAAATATAGTCTACTGTGAACAATGCATGCTTTCATCCTGTTTAACCCCTCAATGTAATATTTGTTCTTTTGTGGTACTGCAACGTCCACCTTATCTTATGGTGCCTGTCAGAGTGAACGCCTATTGGTATGACAATTGTGGTTTAGCCGTTCTGCAACACCTACAAGATTTAATGTGTTCCCAACGGTTTGTAGGACTACTTATTCTAGGGATTTCAGCTTTGATAACAGCAATTACCTCTGTCACTGTGGCAGCGATATCCTTGACTCAACAAGTACATACCACTCAATATGTCAATGATATTTCAAAAAATGTTTCCTTAACTCTAGCTATGCAAGAGATTATAGATAGGAAATTAGAAGTAAAAATAGATGCCCTGGAAGAAGCAGTCATGCATATTGGAACTGAGTTACAGGCTTTAAGGGTAAAGTTAGCGTTATCCTGTCACGCTGATTATCAGTAGATCTGTGTAATGCCCCCCAAAAGTAAATGATATGGATTACAATGGAGAAAAGATTAAAAATCATATTTCGGGTATATGGAATAGCTCCAGCATTACTTTAGATCTTGGAGAGCTTCACGGTCAGATAAAAACATTAGAACATTCCCGCCTGGACTTTATTACTACAGGAGCTGCTAACGATATTTTTCATAACTTTTCTAACTTTATTACTGAAAAAAATATCCTATCAACTATTTTCAGTTATGCAGCTGTAGCAGCACTAGTTTTACTATTCATTATAATCCTTCCTTGCATCATCAGAACTCTCCGGCAGAGCACTCAAAAGCTTGCGACTCAGATCCATCTGGCTGTCTTAAAAAGTAAAAAAAGGGCGAGATGCCGGGAGCCAACACATGAGACCCTACCCCTAAAAAGGCCATAGGGGAGAAAACCTGATGGGCAAGGCGAATCAGGTTTTCAGGGGTTTCGAAAAAGTCAGCTCACGAAACCCTACCCCTAACAAGGCCGTAAGGGAGATAACCTGACAGGCAAGGCGAATCAGGTTTTCAGGGGTTTCGAAAAAGTCAGCTCATGAAACCCTACCCCTAACAAGGCCGTAAGAGAGAAAACCTGACGGGCAAGACGAATCAGGTTTTCAGGGGTTTCTGAAAAGGCTAGCTCACGAGATCCCACCCATGACAAGGTCACGAGGAGAAAGCCTGACAGGCAAGGCAGATCAGGTTTTCAGGGATTTTGAAAAGCTGCCCCCGGCTCTAACCTTAAAGATGATATCTGTCTTTCTGATGCCTGCCTCAATGGACTACTCCCTAATTTCTCTGACACAGACAGGAAGGCCTTCCCCGATCTCTTCCCAAATAAGAATCAATTTAGAACTTTAATCAATAAGTTTCCCAGGTGGTAGTTTTTTATGAGATTATTCAGGGTGAAAGGAGTGTTTTAATTCAAACACCTCTGCTGGTAGTTTTGTTAGCCAAATGCATTTATGCGCTTGGTACTAATATGCATGATTGCTTATAATATCCTAATCATAAAATAGCATGAAGAACCTGATTATATAAAAGCCCTAATAGACATAGAGCCCTTTTAAGGGGTAAAGGAGTCCTATTAGAAAACATAAGAAAATTATTCTATAGGTGGTTATTGGGTTGTGATTTGCTTGCTGTGTTTTGCTTGCTGTATTTTTGCCTTTAATGTGCTAAGGTTGTGTTATAAAAACCATTGTTAATATAGTTAAAGATCTAGACAAATAAGAACTTAGCCCTAGTGTGGTACCAATGAGACGGTTGTTAATTGTCAGTCAGGAGTACTAGGGCAGAAGTTGCCTCACTGAAGCCGCAGAGTCTGTATGGGGTAAACTTCTTAGATAAACGCAACTGACAACTTTTGCACTAAGATTAATTTTTGTATTAACAAGAATATAATTCTACTCTGTACTGTTTCCCTATGACCCTGTTACCTTTCAGTTAAGGTCACCATAAAATCGGAAAATAGGTTTACAATCACTTGACCTGCATAAAATGTTAATAGCCTCAAGGCCAGAAGATCATGTGCTAAAAACTACTATAGAATTAGAAAGCAAAAAAATCCTGCTTTTCCTAAAAATCAAAATGATGTATGCTAATCCTGTGAAATCATGAGTAAACATCTTGTACCTTAAAAACGTTCTGTGAAAGGGTATAAACCCAGTTATCAGAAAGTAAAACACAGACTTGGGCCTATCAAGGCTAGTCTCACGTCTCTTTCTCTCTCGCCAACGCGGTTCATCCTGAGGTACCACCTGGATCATGTCGAGGCTGGACCCCGGCAGCCTCTGAGGCAGGGCCGACCTAGGGGCACAGTGGGCCTCTTGCTCTCCCTGCTGCCCTGAGGCTGCTGGGCCAAAGAGGCCTTGGGCATCGACCCCCTTCCTGGCCTCTTCCCTCTGACCAGGCCGTCCAGGCTCCAGGCCCCTGCAGTGTGGAGAGAGCCCCTGCCAGAAACCTCCCCTTCAATTAGGCCTCAACTGAGGCCTAGGCAACAGGGGAAAGGCGCTAAGGGAATGAGCCTGGGGAGGCATCTGGGCATGCCTGGACACACTTCCCGCAGCCTGCCTCCTTGTGGGGCAGTACCCCCAGAGGCCAGGAACGTCTGGACAAGGCTGGCCTGGGGCAGGGTCCATGCTGGGACCTGCCCCTGGCCTGTGGGGCCTCTGAGCAGAACCGGCCCTCGCCGCTGGAAGACCTCCCCGGATGCCTCCAAAGGCCGGTTTGCAAGCACTCTCGCTGGCTGGCCGCCGCTCCCTCCCCGAGGGAGGCCCGCGTTTCCCATAAGCCACGAACTCTGCTCCCAAGCCTGGGAGAAAAGCGCTTCGGGGTGATCCTCTCTCAGGGCCCTTGTCCCAGAGCCTGGGGGAGAGGTATAGGCTCCACAATCCCAGGCCAAGGCAGAATCAAATGGACACGTCTGTTCTTGCCCCCTGCAACGTCAGAGAACTCGGGTGAGCAAGAGTCTGTCAGGCAGCTCCTGGGCAAGCACAGCAGCAGCACCTGTGTGGGAAGGGGCAGGGCCGACCTAGGGGCACAGTGGGCCTCTTGCTCTCCCTGCTGCCCTGAGGCTGCTGGGCCAAAGAAGCCTTGGACATCGACCCCCTTGCTGGCCTCTTCCCTCTAACCAGGATGTCTGGACTCCAGGCCCTTACAGTGTGGAGAGAGCCCCTGCCAGAAACCTCCCCTGCAAGTAGGCCTCAAATGAGGCCTAGGCACCAGGGTAAAGGCACTAAGGGAATGAGCCTGGGGAGGCGCCTGGGCATGTCGGGACACACTCCCCGCAGCCTGACCCATCGTGGGGCAGTACCCCAGGAGGCCAGGAAGGTCTGGACAAGGCAGGCCTGGAGCAGGGTCCATGCTGGGACCTGCCCCTGGCCTGTGGGGCCACAGAGCAAATCCAGCACTCTGCCGCTAGAAGACGTCCCCGGCCGACACCTGAGGGCATGTTTGCAAGCACTATACCCGAGGAAAGCCCACGTTTCCCGCAAGCCGCGCACTCTGCTTCCAAGCACGGGAGAAATATGATTAGTGGTGGTCCTCTCTCAGGGCCCTTGCCCCTGAGCCGGGGGCCAGCTAGGGGCTTCACACTCCCAGGCCAAGGCAGAACCACATGCACACGTCTTTTCCTGCCCCCTGCACCGTCAGAGAGCTTGGGTGAGCCAGAGTCTGTCAGGCAGCTCCTGGGCAAGCCCAGCAGCAGCGCCTGCCTGTGAAGGGGCAGGGCCGACCTAGGGGCACAGTGGGCCACTTGTTCCCCCTGCTGCCCTGAGGCTGCTGGGCCAAAGAGGCCTTGAGCATAGACCCTCTTGCTGGCCTCTTCCCTCTGACCAGGCGATCTGTGCTCCAGACCCTTGCAGTGTGGAGAAAGCCCCTGCCAGAAACCTCCCCACCAAGTAGGCCTCAAATGAGGCCTAGGCACCAGGGAAAAGGCGCTAACGGAATGAGCCTGGGGAGGTGCATGGGCATGTCTGGACACACTCCCTGCGACCTGCTCCTTCGTGGGGCAGTACCTCCGGAGGCCAGGAAGGACTGGGCAAGGCTGGCCTGCGTCAGGGTCCATGTTGGGACCTACCCGTGGCCTGTGGGTCCTCTGAGCAGGACCAACACTCTGCTGCTGGACGACCTCCCCGGCTGCATCCAAAGGCCAGTTTGCAAGCACTCTTGCCAGCTGGCCGCCGCTCCCTCCCCGACGGAGGCCCGTGTTTTCCGCAAGCCGCGCATTCTGATCCCAAGCCCGGGAGAACTGCGCTTGGGTGGTCCTCACTCAGGGCCTTGTTCCTGAGCCTGGGGGTCAGCGAGTGGCTCCAAACTCCCAGGCCATGTCAGAGCCACATGCACACGAGTCTTACTGCCCTCTGAACCATCAGACAACTCGGGTGAGCCAGAGTCTGTCAGGCATCTACTGGGCAAGCCCAGCAGCAGCGCCTGTGTGTGAACGGGCAGGGCCGACCTAGGGGTGCAGTGGGCCACTTGCTCTCCCTGCTGCCATGAGGCTGCTGAGCCAAAGATGCCTTGAGCATAGACCCCCTTGCTATCCTCTTCATCTGACCAGGCCGTCCGGGCTCCAGACAATTGTAGTGTGGAGAGAGCCCCTGCCGGAAAACACCCCTCAAAGTAGACCTCAAATGAGGCATAGGAACCATGGGAAAGGCGCTAAGGGAATGAGACTGGGGAGGTGCCTGGGCATGTCTGGACACATCTCCGCAGTCTGCCACTTCTTGGGGCAGTACCCCCGGAGGCCAGGAAGGTCGGTGCAAGGCTGGCCTGGGGCAAGGTCCATGCTGGGACCTGCCCGTGGCCTGTGGGGCCTCCGAGCAGAACCAGCATTCTGCCGCTGGAAGACCTCCCCGGGTGCCTCCGAAGGCCGGTTTGCAAGATCTCTTCCCGAGGGAGACCCGTGTTTCCGGCAAGCCACGCACTCTGCACTCAAGCCCAGGACAATAGCGCATAGGGGTGGTCCTCTCTCAGGTGCTTACCCCAGACCCTGGGGGACAGCTAGGGGCTCCACACACCCAGGTCAAGGCAGAACCACATGCACACATCTCTTCCTGCCCCCTGCACCGTCAGAGAGCTCGGGTGAGCCAGAGTCTGTCAGGCAGCTCCTGGGCAAGCCCAGGATCAGCGTCTGTGTGCGATGGGGCAGGGCCGACCTAGTGGCACTGTGGGCCACTTGCTCACCCTGCGGCCCTGAGACTGCTGGAACAAAGAGGCCTTGGGAATTGACCCCCTTGCTGGCCTCTTCCCTCTGACAAGGCCGTCCGGGCTCCAGTCCCTTGCAGTGTGGAGAGAGCCCCTGCCAGAGACCTCCCTTCCAAGTAGGCCTCAAATGAGGCCTAGGCACCAGGGGAAAGGCACTCAGGGAGTGAGCCTGGGGAGGCGCCTGGGCATGTCTGGACACACTCGCTGCAGCATGCTCCTTCGTGGGGCAGTACCCCCGGAGTCCAGGAAGGTCTGGTCAAGGCTGGCCTCTGGCAGGGTCCATGCTGGGACCTGGCCCTAGCCTGTGGGGACTCTGAGAAGAACCAGCATTCTGCCGCTGGAAGACCTACCAGGCTGATTCTAAAGGCCAGTTGCAAGCACTCTCGCTGGCTGGCCACCTCTCCCTCACCAAGGGAGGCCCGTGTTTCCAGCAAGCTGCGCACTCTGCAAACAAGCCTGGGAGAAAAGCACTTCAGGGTGTTGCTCTCTCAGGCCTTTGCCCCTGAGCCTGGGGGACAGCTAGGGGATCCACACACCCAGGCCAAGGCAAAACCACATGCCCACGTCTCTTCCAGCACTCTGCACCATCATAGAGCTCTGGTGAGCCACAGTCTGTCAGACAGCTCCTGGGCAAGCCCAGCAGCAGCACCTGTGTGTGAAGGGGCAGGGCTGACCAAGGGGCACAGTGGGCCACTTGCTCTCCCTGCTGCCCTGAGGCTGCTGGGCCAAAGATGCCTTGAGCATAGACCCCCTTGCTGGCCTCGTCCCGCTGACCAGGCAATCCGTGCTCCAGACCCTTGAATTGTGGAGAGAGCCCCTGCCAGAAACCTCCCCTCCAAGTAGGCCTCAAATGAGGCCTAGGCACCAGGGAAAAGGCGCTCAGGGGATGAGCCTGGGGAGGTGCTTGGGTATGTCTGGAAACACTCCCCGCAGCCTGCCCCTTCGTGGGGCAGTACCCCCAGAGGCCAGGAAGGTCTGGGCAAGGCTGGACTGGGGCAGGGTCCATGCTGGGACCTGCCCCTGTCCTTTGGGTAATCTGAGCAAAACCAAAACTCTGCCGCTAGAAGACCTCCCCGGCTGCCTCCAAAGGCCTGTTTGCAAGCACTCTCACCGGCTGGCCGCCTCGCCGTCACTGAGGGAGGCCCGCGTTTCCCGCAAGCCGCGCACTCTGCTCCCAAGGCTGGGAGAAAAGCACTTCAGAGTGTGCCTCTCTCAGGCCTTTGCCCCTGAGCCTGAGGAACAGCTAGGGGCTCCAACACCCAGGCCAAGGCAGAACCACATGCCCACGTCTCTTGCGACCCTCTGCACCGTCAGAGAGCTCGGGTGAGCCACAGTCTGTCAGGCAGCTCCTGGGCAAGCCCAACAGCAGCACCTATGTGTGAAGGGGCAGGGCCGACCTAGGGGCATATTGGGCCACTTGCTCTCCCTGCTGCCCTGAGGCTGTGGCCAAAGAGGCCTTGGGCATCGACCCCCTTTGTGGCCTCTTCCCTCTGACCAGGCCGTCCGGGCTCCAGGCCCTTGCAGTGTGGAGAGAGACCCTGCCAGAAACCTCACCTCCAAGTAGGCCTCAAATGAGGCCTAGGCACCAGGGGAAAGGTGCTCAGGGAGTGAGCCTGGGGAGATGCCTTGGTATGCCTGGACACACTCCCCACAGCCTGCCCCTTCATGGGGCAGTACCCCCGGAGGCCAGGAAGGTCTGGGCAAGGCTGGCCTGGGGCAGGGTCAAAGCTGGAACCTGACCCTGGCCTGTGGGACCTCTGAGCAGAGCTAGCACTCTGCCGCTGGAAGACCTCCCCAGGTGCCTCCAAAGGCCGGTTTGCAAGATCTCTTCCCAAGGGAGACCCACATATCTGGCAAGCCACGCACTCTGTACCCAAGTCCAAGACAATAGCGCATCGGGGTGGTCCTCTCTCAGGCCCTTGCCACAGACCCTGGGGGACAGCTAGGGCCTCCACACACCAGGTCAAGGCAGAACCATATGCACACATCTCTTCCTGCCCCCTGCACCGTCAGAGAGCTTAGGTGAGACAGAGTCTGTCAGGCAGCTCCTGGGCAGGCACAGCAGGAGCGCCTGTGTGTGATTGGGCTGGGCCAACCTAGCGGCATGGTGGGCCACGTGCTCACCCTGCTGCCCTGAGGCTGCTGGGCCAAAGAGGCCTTGGGCATCGCACCCATTGCTGGCCTCTTCCCTCTGACCAGGCCTTCCTGGCTCAAGTCCCTTGCAGTGTGGAGAGAGCCCCTGCCAGAGACCTCCCCTCCACGAAGCCCTCAAATGGGGCCTAGGCACCAGGGGAAAGGCGCTCAGGGAGTGAGCGCTGCACCTGGAGAGGCGCCTGTGCATGTCTGGACACACTCCCTGCAGTGTGCTCCTTCATGGGGCAGTAGCCCCGGAGGCCAGGAAGGTCTGGGCAAGGCTGGCCTGGGGCAGAGTCCTTGCTGGGACCTGCCACTAGCCTCTGGGGCCTCTGAGAAGAACCAGCATTCTGCCGCTGGAAGACCTCCCAGGCTGCCTCCAAAGGCCGGTTGCAAGCACTCTCGCCGGCTGGCCACCTCTCCCTCACTGAGGGAGGCCCACGTTTCCCGCAATCCACGCACTCTGTACCCAAGCCGTGGAGAAAAGCATTTCGGGGTGTTCCTCCCTTAGGCCTTTGCCCCTGATCCTGGGGGACAGCTAGGGGATCCACACACACAGGCCAAGGCAGAACCACATGCACACATCTTTTCCGGCCCTCTGCACCGTCGGCTGAGCTAGAGTTTGTCAGGCAGCTCCTGGGCAAGGCCAGCAGCAGCGCCTGTCTGTGAAGGGGCATGACCGGCCTAGGGGCTCAGTGGGCCACTTTCTCTCACTGCTGCACTGAGGTTGTTGGGCCAAAAAGGCCCTGGGCAAAGACCCCCTTGCTGGCCTCTTCCCGCTAACCAGGCAATCCGTGCTCCAGCCCCTTGCAGTGTGGAGAGAGCCCCTGCCAGAAACCTCCCCGCCAAGTAGGCCTCAAATGATGCCTAGGCACCAGGGGAAAGACGCTAATGGAAAGAGCCTGGGGAGGCACCTGAGCATGTCTGGACACACTCCCCGCGACCTGCCCCTTCGTGGGGCAGTACCCCCGGAGGCCAGGAAGGTCTGGGAAAGGCTACCCTGGTTCAGGGTCCATGCTGGGACCTGCCCCTGGCCTTTGGGTCCTCTGAGTAGAACCAACACTCTGCAGCTGGAAAACCTCCCCGGCTGCCTCCAAAGGCCTGTTTGCAAGCACTCTCACCGGCTGGCCGCCTCGCCCTCACTGAGGGAGACCCGCATATCCTGCAAGCCGCGCACTCTGCTCCCAAGTCAAGGAGAATAGCAGTTCGGGGTTTTCTTCTCTCAGGCCTTTGCCCCTGAGCCTGGGGGACAACTAGGGCCTCCACACACACAGGCCAAGGCAGAACCACATGCACACGTCTTTTCCTGCCCTTTGCACCGTCAGAGAGCTCGGGTGAGCCAGAGTCTGTCAGGCAGCTCCTGGGCAAGCCCAGAAGCAGCGCCTGTGTGTGATGTGGCAGGGCCGACCTAGGGGCACTGAAGGCCACTTGCTCACCCTGCTGCCCTGAAGCTGCTGGGACAAAGAGGCCTTGGGCATCGAACCCCTTGCTGGCCTCTTCCCTCTGACCAGGCCGTCCGGCTCCAGTCCCTTTCAGTGTGCAGAGAGGCCCTGCCAGAATCCGCCCCTCCAAGTAGGCCTCAAATGAGGCATAGGAACCATGGGCAAGCCGCTCAGGGAATGAGCCTGGGGAGGTCCCTGGGCATGTCTGGACACACTACCCGTCGCCTGCCCCTTCGTGAAGCAGTATCCCCGGAGGCCAGGAAGGTCTGGTCAAGGCTGGCCTGGGGCAGGGTCGGTGCTGGGATCTGCCCCTGGCCTGTGGGGCTTCTGAGCAGAACCAGCAGTGTGCCCCTGGAAGACCTCACTGGCAGCCTCCAAAGGCTGGTTTGCAAGCACTCTCGGTGGCTAGGCACCTCTCCCTCACCTAGGAACACCCGTGATTTACGCAAGCCACACACTTTGCTCCCAAGCCCAGGAGAAAAGCGCTTTGGTTGTCCATTCTAAGGGCCTTGCCCCTGAGCCTGGGGGACAGCTAGGGGCTCCAAACTCCCAGGCCAAGGCAGAGCCACATGCACACGAGTCTTCCTGCCCCCTGCATTTTCAGAGAGCTCAGGTGAGCCAGAGTCGGTTAGGCAGCACCTGGGCAAGCCCAGCAGCAGCGCCTGAGTGTGAAGGGGCAGGGGCGACCTAGGGGCACAGTGGGCCAAACCTCCCCTCCAAGTAGGCCTCAAATGAGGCCTAGGAATCATGGGAAAGGCGCTAAGTGAATGAGAATGGGGAGGCCCCTGGGCAAGTCTGGACACACTCCCTGCCACCTGCCCCTTCGTGGGGCAGTACCCAAGAGGCCAGGAAGGTCTGTTCAAGGCTGGCCTGGGGCAGGGTCCTTGCTGGGACCTGCCCCTGGCATGTGGGGTCTCTGAGCAGAACCAGCACTGTGCCGTTGGAAGACCTCACCAGCAGCCCCCAAAGGCCGGTTTGCAAGCACCTCCCAGGCTGGCCGCCTCTCCCTCACCGAGGGAAGCCCGCGTTTCCCACAAGCCGCGCACTCTGCACCCAAGCCTGGGAGAAAACTGCTTCGGGGTGTTCCTCTCTCAGTCCTTTGCCCCTGAGCCTGGGAGACAGATAGGGCTCCAAACTCCCAGGCCAAGGCAGAGCCACATGCACACGAGTCTTCCTGCCCCCTGCATTTTCAGAGAGCTCAGGTGAGCCAGAGTCGGTTAGGCAGCACCTGGGCAAGCCCAGCAGCAGCGCCTGAGTGTGAAGGGGCAGGGGCGACCTAGGGGCACAGTGGGCCAAACCTCCCCTCCAAGTAGGCCTCAAATGAGGCCTAGGAATCATGGGAAAGGCGCTAAGTGAATGAGAATGGGGAGGCCCCTGGGCAAGTCTGGACACACTCCCTGCCACCTGCCCCTTCGTGGGGCAGTACCCAAGAGGCCAGGAAGGTCTGTTCAAGGCTGGCCTGGGGCAGGGTCCTTGCTGGGACCTGCCCCTGGCATGTGGGGCCTCTGAGCAGAACCAGCACTGTGCCGTTGGAAGACCTCACCAGCAGCCCCCAAAGGCCGGTTTGCAAGCACCTCCCAGGCTGGCCGCCTCTCCCTCACCGAGGGAAGCCCGCGTTTCCCACAAGCCGCGCACTCTGCTCCCAAGCCTGGGAGAAAAGTGCTTCGGGGTGTTCCTCTCTCAGTCCTTTGCCCCTGAGCCTGGGAGACAGCTAGGGGCTCCACACACCCAGGCCAATGCGGAGCCACATGCACACGTATTATATTGCCCCCTGCTCCGTCAGAGAGCTTGCGTGAGCCAGAGTATGTCAGGCAGCTCCTGGGAAAGCCCAGCAGCAGCGCCTGTGTGTGATGGGGCAGGGCTGACCAAGGGGCACTGAAGGCCGCTTGCTCACCCTGCTGCCCTGAGACTGCTGGGAAAAATAGTTCTTGGGCATCGACCCCCTTGCTGGCCTTTTCCCTCTGACCAGGCCGTCCGTGCTCCAGACCCTTGCAGTGTGGAGAGAGGTCCTGCCAGAAACCTCCCCTACAAGTACCCTCAAATGAGGCCTGGGAACCATGGGAAAGGCGCTCAGGGATTGAACCTGGGGAGGTGCCTGGGCATGCCTGGACACACACCCCGCCGCCTGCCCCTTCGTGAGGCAGTACCCACGGAGTCCAGGAAGGTCAGGTCAAGGCTGGCCTGGGGCAGGGTCCGAGCTGGGACCTGCCACGGTCCTGTGGGGTCTCTGAGCAGAACCAGCACTGTGCCAATGGAAGACCTCGCCGGCAGCCTCCAAAGGCCGGTTTGCAAGCACTCTCGCCGGCTGGCCACCTCTCCCTCACCGAAGGAGGCCCGCGATTCCCGCAAGCCACGCACTCTACTCACAAGCCCAGGAGAAAAGCGCTTGGGTGGTCCCGTCTCAGGGCCTTGCCCCTGAGCCTGGGGGACAGCGAGTGGCTACACAAACCCAGGCCAAGGCACAACCACATGCACACGAGTCTTCCTGCCCCCTGAACTGTCAGAGAGCTCGGGTGAGCCAGAGTCTGTCAGGCAGCTCCTGGGCAAGACCAGCAGGAGCGCCTGTGTGTGAAGGGGCAGGGCTGGCCTAGGGGCAAAGTGGGCCACTTGCTCTTCCTGCTGCCCTCAGGCTGCTGGGCCGAAGAGGCCATGGACAACGACCCCCGTGCAGGCCTCTTCCCTCTGACCAGGCCGTCCGGGATCCAGTCCCTTGCACTGTGAAGAGAGCCCCTGCCAGAAACCTCCCCTCCAAGTAGGCCTCAAACGAGGCCTAGGAACCTGGGAAAAGGCGCTCAGGGAATGAGCCTGGGGAGGAGCCTGGGCATGTCTGGACACACTCCCCGCAGCGTTCTCCTTCGTGGGGCAGTACCCCCGGAGGCCAGGAAGGTCTGGTCAAGGCTGGCCTGGGTCAGGGTCCAGGCTGGGACCTGCCCCTGGCCTTTGGGTCCTCTGAGTAGAACCAACACTCTGCAGCTGGAAGACCTCCCCGGCTGTCTCCAAAGGCCTGTTTGCAAGCACTCTCGCCGGCTGGCCACCTCGCATTCACTGAGGGAGGCCGGCGTATCCCGCAAGCCGTGCACTCTGCTCCCAAGCCTGGGAGAAAAGCACTTCTGAGTGTTCTTCTCTCAGGCCTTTGCCCCTGAGCCTGGGGGACAGCTAGGGGCTCCACACACCAAGACCAAGGCAGAACCACATGCCCACGTCTCTTCCGGCCCTCTGCACCGTCAGAGAGCTCAGGTGATCCAGAGTATGTCAGGCAGCTCATGGGAAAAACCCAGCAGCAGCCCCTGTGTGTGAAGGGGCAGGGCCAACCTTGGGGCACAGTGGCCACTTGCTCTTCCTGCTGCCCTGAGGCTGCTGGGCCAAAGAGGCCTTGGGGATCAAACCCCTTGCTGGCCTCTTCCCTCTGACCAGACCGTCCGGGCTCCAGTCCCCTGCAGTGTGGAGAGAGGCCCTGCCAGAAACCTCCCCTCCTAGTAGGACTCAAATGAGGTCTAGGAATCATGGGAAGGCGCTAATGGATTGAGACTGGGGAGAGGACTGGGCATGTCTGATCACACTCCCTGCCACCTGCCCCTTCGTGGGGCAGTACCCCCGGAGGACAGGAAGGTCTGGTCAAGGCTGGCCTGGGGCAGGGTCCTTGCTGGGACCTGCCCCTGGCCTGTTGGGGCTCTGAGCAGAACCAGCATTGTGCCGTTGGAGAACCTCACCCGCAGATTCCAAATGCCGGTTTGCAAGCACTCTCGCCACCTGGCCTCTTCTCCCTCACTGAGGGAGGCCCACGTTTCCCGCAAGCCGCGCACTCTGCTTCCAAGCCAAGGAGAATAGCAGTTCGGGGTGTTCCTCTCTCAGGCGTTTGCCCCTGAGCCTGGGAGACAACTAGGGTATCCACACACCCAGGCCAATGCAGAACCACATGCACACGTCTCTTCCGGCCCTCTGCACCGTCAGAGAGCTCGAGTGAGGCACAGTCTGTTAGGCAGCTCCTGGGCAAGCCCAGCAGCAGTGCCTGTGTGTGAAGGGGCAGGGCCGACCAAGGGGCACATTGGGCCACTTGCTCATCCTGCTGCCATGACGCTGCTGGGCCAAAGAGGCCTTGGGCATCGTCCCCCTTGCTGGCCTCTTTCCTCTGACCAAGCCCTCTGGGCTCCAGGCCCTTGCAGTGTGGAGATAGCCCATGCCAGAAACCTCCCCTCCAAGTAGGCCTCAAATGAGGCCTAGGCACCAGGGAAAAAACGCTAATGGAATGAGCCTGGGAAGGTGCCTGAGCATGACTGGACACACCTCCGCAGCCTGCTCCTTCGTGGGGCAGTACCCTCGGAGGCCAGGACGGTCTGGGCAAGGCTCTCCTGGGGCAGGGTCCATGCTGGAACCTGCGCGTGTCCTGTGGGGCCCCAGAGCAAATCCAGCACTCTGCCGCTAGAAGACCTCCCTGGCTGCCTCCAAAGGCCAGTTTGCAAGCACTCTCCCCGAGGGAGGCCCGCGATTCCCGCAAGCTGAGCACACTGCTCCCAAGCCCGGGAGAAAAGCGCTTCGGGGTGGTCCTCTCTCAGGGCCCTTGCCCCTGAGCCTGGGAGCCAGCTAGGGGCTCCACACTCCCAGGCCAAGGCAGAACCACATGCACACGTCTTTTCCTGCCCTTTGCACCATCAGAGAGCTCGGGTGAGCCAGAGTCTGTCAGGCAGCTCCTGGGCAAGCCCAGAAGCAGCGCCTGTGTGTGATGTGGCAGGGCCGACCTAGGGGCACTGAAGGCCACTTGCTCACCCTGCTGCCCTGAAGCTGCTGGGACAAAGAGGCCTTGGGCATCGAACCCCTTGCTGGCCTCTTCCCTCTGACCAGGCCGTCCGGCTCCAGTCCCTTTCAGTGTGCAGAGAGGCCCTGCCAGAATCCGCCCCTCCAAGTAGGCCTCAAATGAGGCATAGGAACCATGGGCAAGCCGCTCAGGGAATGAGCCTGGGGAGGTCCCTGGGCATGTCTGGACACACTACCCGTCACCTGCCCCTTCGTGAAGCAGTATCCCCGGAGGCCAGGAAGGTCTGGTCAAGGCTGGCCTGGGGCAGGGTCGGTGCTGGGATCTGCCCCTGGCCTGTGGGGCTTCTGAGCAGAACCAGCAGTGTGCCCCTGGAAGACCTCACTGGCAGCCTCCAAAGGCTGGTTTGCAAGCACTCTCGGTGGCTAGGCACCTCTCCCTCACCTAGGAACACCCGTGATTTACGCAAGCCACACACTTTGCTCCCAAGCCCAGGAGAAAAGCGCTTTGGTTGTCCATTCTAAGGGCCTTGCCCCTGAGCCTGGGGGACAGCTAGGGGCTCCAAACTCCCAGGCCAAGGCAGAGCCACATGCACACGAGTCTTCCTGCCCCCTGCATTTTCAGAGAGCTCAGGTGAGCCAGAGTCGGTTAGGCAGCACCTGGGCAAGCCCAGCAGCAGCGCCTGAGTGTGAAGGGGCAGGGGCGACCTAGGGGCACAGTGGGCCAAACCTCCCCTCCAAGTAGGCCTCAAATGAGGCCTAGGAATCATGGGAAAGGCGCTAAGTGAATGAGAATGGGGAGGCCCCTGGGCAAGTCTGGACACACTCCCTGCCACCTGCCCCTTCGTGGGGCAGTACCCAAGAGGCCAGGAAGGTCTGTTCAAGGCTGGCCTGGGGCAGGGTCCTTGCTGGGACCTGCCCCTGGCATGTGGGGCCTCTGAGCAGAACCAGCACTGTGCCGTTGGAAGACCTCACCAGCAGCCCCCAAAGGCCGGTTTGCAAGCACCTCCCAGGCTGGCCGCCTCTCCCTCACCGAGGGAAGCCCGCGTTTCCCACAAGCCGCGCACTCTGCTCCCAAGCCTGGGAGAAAAGTGCTTCGGGGTGTTCCTCTCTCAGTCCTTTGCCCCTGAGCCTGGGAGACAGCTAGGGGCTCCACACACCCAGGCCAATGCGGAGCCACATGCACACGTATTATATTGCCCCCTGCTCCGTCAGAGAGCTTGCGTGAGCCAGAGTATGTCAGGCAGCTCCTGGGAAAGCCCAGCAGCAGCGCCTGTGTGTGATGGGGCAGGGCTGACCAAGGGGCACTGAAGGCCGCTTGCTCACCCTGCTGCCCTGAGACTGCTGGGAAAAATAGTTCTTGGGCATCGACCCCCTTGCTGGCCTTTTCCCTCTGACCAGGCCGTCCGTGCTCCAGACCCTTGCAGTGTGGAGAGAGGTCCTGCCAGAAACCTCCCCTACAAGTACCCTCAAATGAGGCCTGGGAACCATGGGAAAGGCGCTCAGGGATTGAACCTGGGGAGGTGCCTGGGCATGCCTGGACACACACCCCGCCGCCTGCCCCTTCGTGAGGCAGTACCCACGGAGTCCAGGAAGGTCAGGTCAAGGCTGGCCTGGGGCAGGGTCCGAGCTGGGACCTGCCACGGTCCTGTGGGGTCTCTGAGCAGAACCAGCACTGTGCCAATGGAAGACCTCGCCGGCAGCCTCCAAAGGCCGGTTTGCAAGCACTCTCGCCGGCTGGCCACCTCTCCCTCACCGAAGGAGGCCCGCGATTCCCGCAAGCCACGCACTCTACTCACAAGCCCAGGAGAAAAGCGCTTGGGTGGTCCCGTCTCAGGGCCTTGCCCCTGAGCCTGGGGGACAGCGAGTGGCTACACAAACCCAGGCCAAGGCACAACCACATGCACACGAGTCTTCCTGCCCCCTGAACTGTCAGAGAGCTCGGGTGAGCCAGAGTCTGTCAGGCAGCTCCTGGGCAAGACCAGCAGGAGCGCCTGTGTGTGAAGGGGCAGGGCTGGCCTAGGGGCAAAGTGGGCCACTTGCTCTTCCTGCTGCCCTCAGGCTGCTGGGCCGAAGAGGCCATGGACAACGACCCCCGTGCAGGCCTCTTCCCTCTGACCAGGCCGTCCGGGATCCAGTCCCTTGCACTGTGAAGAGAGCCCCTGCCAGAAACCTCCCCTCCAAGTAGGCCTCAAACGAGGCCTAGGAACCTGGGAAAAGGCGCTCAGGGAATGAGCCTGGGGAGGAGCCTGGGCATGTCTGGACACACTCCCCGCAGCGTTCTCCTTCGTGGGGCAGTACCCCCGGAGGCCAGGAAGGTCTGGTCAAGGCTGGCCTGGGTCAGGGTCCAGGCTGGGACCTGCCCCTGGCCTTTGGGTCCTCTGAGTAGAACCAACACTCTGCAGCTGGAAGACCTCCCCGGCTGTCTCCAAAGGCCTGTTTGCAAGCACTCTCGCCGGCTGGCCACCTCGCATTCACTGAGGGAGGCCGGCGTATCCCGCAAGCCGTGCACTCTGCTCCCAAGCCTGGGAGAAAAGCACTTCTGAGTGTTCTTCTCTCAGGCCTTTGCCCCTGAGCCTGGGGGACAGCTAGGGGCTCCACACACCAAGACCAAGGCAGAACCACATGCCCACGTCTCTTCCGGCCCTCTGCACCGTCAGAGAGCTCAGGTGATCCAGAGTATGTCAGGCAGCTCATGGGAAAAACCCAGCAGCAGCCCCTGTGTGTGAAGGGGCAGGGCCAACCTTGGGGCACAGTGGCCACTTGCTCTTCCTGCTGCCCTGAGGCTGCTGGGCCAAAGAGGCCTTGGGGATCAAACCCCTTGCTGGCCTCTTCCCTCTGACCAGACCGTCCGGGCTCCAGTCCCCTGCAGTGTGGAGAGAGGCCCTGCCAGAAACCTCCCCTCCTAGTAGGACTCAAATGAGGTCTAGGAATCATGGGAAGGCGCTAATGGATTGAGACTGGGGAGAGGACTGGGCATGT
Source organism: Muntiacus reevesi (assembly GCF_963930625.1). Lineage (NCBI taxonomy): Eukaryota > Metazoa > Chordata > Mammalia > Artiodactyla > Cervidae > Muntiacus > Muntiacus reevesi. The sequence continues at coordinate 113,156 of NW_027077883.1, read as the reverse complement.
CTGATCACACTCCCTGCCACCTGCCCCTTCGTGGGGCAGTACCCCCGGAGGACAGGAAGGTCTGGTCAAGGCTGGCCTGGGGCAGGGTCCTTGCTGGGACCTGCCCCTGGCCTGTTGGGGCTCTGAGCAGAACCAGCATTGTGCCGTTGGAGAACCTCACCCGCAGATTCCAAATGCCGGTTTGCAAGCACTCTCGCCACCTGGCCTCTTCTCCCTCACTGAGGGAGGCCCGCGTTTCCCGCAAGCCGCGCACTCTGCTTCCAAGCCAAGGAGAATAGCAGTTCGGGGTGTTCCTCTCTCAGGCGTTTGCCCCTGAGCCTGGGAGACAACTAGGGTATCCACACACCCAGGCCAATGCAGAACCACATGCACACGTCTCTTCCGGCCCTCTGCACCGTCAGAGAGCTCGAGTGAGGCACAGTCTGTTAGGCAGCTCCTGGGCAAGCCCAGCAGCAGTGCCTGTGTGTGAAGGGGCAGGGCCGACCAAGGGGCACATTGGGCCACTTGCTCATCCTGCTGCCATGACGCTGCTGGGCCAAAGAGGCCTTGGGCATCGTCCCCCTTGCTGGCCTCTTTCCTCTGACCAAGCCCTCTGGGCTCCAGGCCCTTGCAGTGTGGAGATAGCCCATGCCAGAAACCTCCCCTCCAAGTAGGCCTCAAATGAGGCCTAGGCACCAGGGAAAAAACGCTAATGGAATGAGCCTGGGAAGGTGCCTGAGCATGACTGGACACACCTCCGCAGCCTGCTCCTTCGTGGGGCAGTACCCTCGGAGGCCAGGACGGTCTGGGCAAGGCTCTCCTGGGGCAGGGTCCATGCTGGAACCTGCGCGTGTCCTGTGGGGCCCCAGAGCAAATCCAGCACTCTGCCGCTAGAAGACCTCCCTGGCTGCCTCCAAAGGCCAGTTTGCAAGCACTCTCCCCGAGGGAGGCCCGCGATTCCCGCAAGCTGAGCACACTGCTCCCAAGCCCGGGAGAAAAGCGCTTCGGGGTGGTCCTCTCTCAGGGCCCTTGCCCCTGAGCCTGGGAGCCAGCTAGGGGCTCCACACTCCCAGGCCAAGGCAGAACCACATGCACACGTCTTTTCCTGCCCTTTGCACCGTCAGAGAGCTCGGGTGAGCCAGAGTCTGTCAGGCAGCTCCTGGGCAAGCCCAGAAGCAGCGCCTGTGTGTGATGTGGCAGGGCCGACCTAGGGGCACTGAAGGCCACTTGCTCACCCTGCTGCCCTGAGACTGCTGGGAAAAATAGTTCTTGGGCATCGACCCCCTTGCTGGCCTTTTCCCTCTGACCAGGCCGTCCGTGCTCCAGACCCTTGCAGTGTGGAGAGAGGTCCTGCCAGAAACCTCCCCTACAAGTACCCTCAAATGAGGCCTGGGAACCATGGGAAAGGCGCTCAGGGATTGAACCTGGGGAGGTGCCTGGGCATGCCTGGACACACACCCCGCCGCCTGCCCCTTCGTGAGGCAGTACCCACGGAGTCCAGGAAGGTCAGGTCAAGGCTGGCCTGGGGCAGGGTCCGAGCTGGGACCTGCCACGTTCCTGTGGGGTCTCTGAGCAGAACCAGCACTGTGCCAATGGAAGACCTCGCCGGCAGCCTCCAAAGGCCGGTTTGCAAGCACTCTCGCCGGCTGGCCACCTCTCCCTCACCGAGGGAGGCCCGCGATTCCCGCAAGCCACGCACTCTACTCACAACTCCAGGAGAAAAGCGCTTGGGTGGTCCCGTCTCAGGGCCTTGCCCCTGAGCCTGGGGGACAGCGAGTGGCTACACAAACCCAGGCCAAGGCACAACCACATGCACACGAGTCTTCCTGCCCCCTGAACTGTCAGAGAGCTCGGGTGAGCCAGAGTCTGTCAGGCAGCTCCTGGGCAAGACCAGCAGGAGCGCCTGTGTGTGAAGGGGCAGGGCTGGCCTAGGGGCAAAGTGGGCCACTTGCTCTTCCTGCTGCCCTCAGGCTGCTGGGCCGAAGAGGCCATGGACAACGACCCCCGTGCAGGCCTCTTCCCTCTGACCAGGCCGTCCGGGATCCAGTCCCTTGCACTGTGAAGAGAGCCCCTGCCAGAAACCTCCCCTCCAAGTAGGCCTCAAACGAGGCCTAGGAACCTGGGAAAAGGCGCTCAGGGAATGAGCCTGGGGAGGAGCCTGGGCATGTCTGGACACACTCCCCGCAGCGTTCTCCTTCGTGGGGCAGTACCCCCGGAGGCCAGGAAGGTCTGGTCAAGGCTGGCCTGGGTCAGGGTCCAGGCTGGGACCTGCCCCTGGCCTTTGGGTCCTCTGAGTAGAACCAACACTCTGCAGCTGGAAGACCTCCCCGGCTGTCTCCAAAGGCCTGTTTGCAAGCACTCTCGCCGGCTGGCCACCTCGCATTCACTGAGGGAGGCCGGCGTATCCCGCAAGCCGTGCACTCTGCTCCCAAGCCTGGGAGAAAAGCACTTCTGAGTGTTCTTCTCTCAGGCCTTTGCCCCTGAGCCTGGGGGACAGCTAGGGGCTCCACACACCAAGACCAAGGCAGAACCACATGCCCACGTCTCTTCCGGCCCTCTGCACCGTCAGAGAGCTCAGGTGATCCAGAGTATGTCAGGCAGCTCATGGGAAAAACCCAGCAGCAGCCCCTGTGTGTGAAGGGGCAGGGCCAACCTTGGGGCACAGTGGCCACTTGCTCTTCCTGCTGCCCTGAGGCTGCTGGGCCAAAGAGGCCTTGGGGATCAAACCCCTTGCTGGCCTCTTCCCTCTGACCAGACCGTCCGGGCTCCAGTCCCCTGCAGTGTGGAGAGAGGCCCTGCCAGAAACCTCCCCTCCTAGTAGGACTCAAATGAGGTCTAGGAATCATGGGAAGGCGCTAATGGATTGAGACTGGGGAGAGGACTGGGCATGTCTGATCACACTCCCTGCCACCTGCCCCTTCGTGGGGCAGTACCCCCGGAGGACAGGAAGGTCTGGTCAAGGCTGGCCTGGGGCAGGGTCCTTGCTGGGACCTGCCCCTGGCCTGTTGGGGCTCTGAGCAGAACCAGCATTGTGCCGTTGGAGAACCTCACCCGCAGATTCCAAATGCCGGTTTGCAAGCACTCTCGCCACCTGGCCTCTTCTCCCTCACTGAGGGAGGCCCACGTTTCCCGCAAGCCGCGCACTCTGCTTCCAAGCCAAGGAGAATAGCAGTTCGGGGTGTTCCTCTCTCAGGCGTTTGCCCCTGAGCCTGGGAGACAACTAGGGTATCCACACACCCAGGCCAATGCAGAACCACATGCACACGTCTCTTCCGGCCCTCTGCACCGTCAGAGAGCTCGAGTGAGGCACAGTCTGTTAGGCAGCTCCTGGGCAAGCCCAGCAGCAGTGCCTGTGTGTGAAGGGGCAGGGCCGACCAAGGGGCACATTGGGCCACTTGCTCATCCTGCTGCCATGACGCTGCTGGGCCAAAGAGGCCTTGGGCATCGTCCCCCTTGCTGGCCTCTTTCCTCTGACCAAGCCCTCTGGGCTCCAGGCCCTTGCAGTGTGGAGATAGCCCATGCCAGAAACCTCCCCTCCAAGTAGGCCTCAAATGAGGCCTAGGCACCAGGGAAAAAACGCTAATGGAATGAGCCTGGGAAGGTGCCTGAGCATGACTGGACACACCTCCGCAGCCTGCTCCTTCGTGGGGCAGTACCCTCGGAGGCCAGGACGGTCTGGGCAAGGCTCTCCTGGGGCAGGGTCCATGCTGGAACCTGCGCGTGTCCTGTGGGGCCCCAGAGCAAATCCAGCACTCTGCCGCTAGAAGACCTCCCTGGCTGCCTCCAAAGGCCAGTTTGCAAGCACTCTCCCCGAGGGAGGCCCGCGATTCCCGCAAGCTGAGCACACTGCTCCCAAGCCCGGGAGAAAAGCGCTTCGGGGTGGTCCTCTCTCAGGGCCCTTGCCCCTGAGCCTGGGAGCCAGCTAGGGGCTCCACACTCCCAGGCCAAGGCAGAACGACATGCACACGTCTTTTCCTGCCCTTTGCACCGTCAGAGAGCTCGGGTGAGCCAGAGTCTGTCAGGCAGCTCCTGGGCAAGCCCAGAAGCAGCGCCTGTGTGTGATGTGGCAGGGCCGACCTAGGGGCACTGAAGGCCACTTGCTCACCCTGCTGCCCTGAGACTGCTGGGAAAAATAGTTCTTGGGCATCGACCCCCTTGCTGGCCTTTTCCCTCTGACCAGGCCGTCCGTGCTCCAGACCCTTGCAGTGTGGAGAGAGGTCCTGCCAGAAACCTCCCCTACAAGTACCCTCAAATGAGGCCTGGGAACCATGGGAAAGGCGCTCAGGGATTGAACCTGGGGAGGTGCCTGGGCATGCCTGGACACACACCCCGCCGCCTGCCCCTTCGTGAGGCAGTACCCACGGAGTCCAGGAAGGGCAGGTCAAGGCTGGCCTGGGGCAGGGTCCGAGCTGGGACCTGCCACGTTCCTGTGGGATCTCTGAGCAGAACCAGCACTGTGCCAATGGAAGACCTCGCCGGCAGCCTCCAAAGGCCGGTTTGCAAGCACTCTCGCCGGCTGGCCACCTCTCCCTCACCGAGGGAGGCCCGCGATTCCCGCAAGCCACGCACTCTACTCACAACTCCAGGAGAAAAGCGCTTGGGTGGTCCCGTCTCAGGGCCTTGCCCCTGAGCCTGGGGGACAGCGAGTGGCTACACAAACCCAGGCCAAGGCACAACCACATGCACACGAGTCTTCCTGCCCCCTGAACTGTCAGAGAGCTCGGGTGAGCCAGAGTCTGTCAGGCAGCTCCTGGGCAAGACCAGCAGGAGCGCCTGTGTGTGAAGGGGCAGGGCTGGCCTAGGGGCAAAGTGGGCCACTTGCTCTTCCTGCTGCCCTCAGGCTGCTGGGCCGAAGAGGCCATGGACAACGACCCCCGTGCAGGCCTCTTCCCTCTGACCAGGCCGTCTGGGATCCAGTCCCTTGCACTGTGAAGAGAGCCCCTGCCAGAAACCTCCCCTCCAAGTAGGCCTCAAACGAGGCCTAGGAACCTGGGAAAAGGCGCTCAGGGAATGAGCCTGGGGAGGAGCCTGGGCATGTCTGGACACACTCCCCGCAGCGTTCTCCTTCGTGGGGCAGTACCCCCGGAGGCCAGGAAGGTCTGGTCAAGGCTGGCCTGGGTCAGGGTCCAGGCTGGGACCTGCCCCTGGCCTTTGGGTCCTCTGAGTAGAACCAACACTCTGCAGCTGGAAGACCTCCCCGGCTGTCTCCAAAGGCCTGTTTGCAAGCACTCTCGCCGGCTGGCCACCTCGCATTCACTGAGGGAGGCCGGCGTATCCCGCAAGCCGTGCACTCTGCTCCCAAGCCTGGGAGAAAAGCACTTCTGAGTGTTCTTCTCTCAGGCCTTTGCCCCTGAGCCTGGGGGACAGCTAGGGGCTCCACACACCAAGACCAAGGCAGAACCACATGCCCACGTCTCTTCCGGCCCTCTGCACCGTCAGAGAGCTCAGGTGATCCAGAGTATGTCAGGCAGCTCATGGGAAAAACCCAGCAGCAGCCCCTGTGTGTGAAGGGGCAGGGCCAACCTTGGGGCACAGTGGCCACTTGCTCTTCCTGCTGCCCTGAGGCTGCTGGGCCAAAGAGGCCTTGGGGATCAAACCCCTTGCTGGCCTCTTCCCTCTGACCAGACCGTCCGGGCTCCAGTCCCCTGCAGTGTGGAGAGAGGCCCTGCCAGAAACCTCCCCTCCTAGTAGGACTCAAATGAGGTCTAGGAATCATGGGAAGGCGCTAATGGATTGAGACTGGGGAGAGGACTGGGCATGTCTGATCACACTCCCTGCCACCTGCCCCTTCGTGGGGCAGTACCCCCGGAGGACAGGAAGGTCTGGTCAAGGCTGGCCTGGGGCAGGGTCCTTGCTGGGACCTGCCCCTGGCCTGTTGGGGCTCTGAGCAGAACCAGCATTGTGCCGTTGGAGAACCTCACCCGCAGATTCCAAATGCCGGTTTGCAAGCACTCTCGCCACCTGGCCTCTTCTCCCTCACCGAGGGAGGCCCGCGTTTCCCGCAAGCCGCGCACTCTGCTTCCAAGCCAAGGAGAATAGCAGTTCGGGGTGTTCCTCTCTCAGGCGTTTGCCCCTGAGCCTGGGAGACAACTAGGGTATCCACACACCCAGGCCAATGCAGAACCACATGCACACGTCTCTTCCGGCCCTCTGCACCGTCAGAGAGCTCGAGTGAGGCACAGTCTGTTAGGCAGCTCCTGGGCAAGCCCAGCAGCAGTGCCTGTGTGTGAAGGGGCAGGGCCGACCAAGGGGCACATTGGGCCACTTGCTCATCCTGCTGCCATGACGCTGCTGGGCCAAAGAGGCCTTGGGCATCGTCCCCCTTGCTGGCCTCTTTCCTCTGACCAAGCCCTCCGGGCTCCAGGCCCTTGCAGTGTGGAGATAGCCCATGCCAGAAACCTCCCCTCCAAGTAGGCCTCAAATGAGGCCTAGGCACCAGGGAAAAAACGCTAATGGAATGAGCCTGGGAAGGTGCCTGAGCATGACTGGACACACCTCCGCAGCCTGCTCCTTCGTGGGGCAGTACCCTCGGAGGCCAGGACGGTCTGGGCAAGGCTCTCCTGGGGCAGGGTCCATGCTGGAACCTGCGCGTGTCCTGTGGGGCCCCAGAGCAAATCCAGCACTCTGCCGCTAGAAGACCTCCCTGGCTGCCTCCAAAGGCCAGTTTGCAAGCACTCTCCCCGAGGGAGGCCCGCGATTCCCGCAAGCTGAGCACACTGCTCCCAAGCCCGGGAGAAAAGCGCTTCGGGGTGGTCCTCTCTCAGGGCCCTTGCCCCTGAGCCTGGGAGCCAGCTAGGGGCTCCACACTCCCAGGCCAAGGCAGAACCACATGCACACGTCTTTTCCTGCCCTTTGCACCGTCAGAGAGCTCGGGTGAGCCAGAGTCTGTCAGGCAGCTCCTGGGCAAGCCCAGAAGCAGCGCCTGTGTGTGATGTGGCAGGGCCGACCTAGGGGCACTGAAGGCCACTTGCTCACCCTGCTGCCCTGAAGCTGCTGGGACAAAGAGGCCTTGGGCATCGAACCCCTTGCTGGCCTCTTCCCTCTGACCAGGCCGTCCGGCTCCAGTCCCTTTCAGTGTGCAGAGAGGCCCTGCCAGAATCCGCCCCTCCAAGTAGGCCTCAAATGAGGCATAGGAACCATGGGCAAGCCGCTCAGGGAATGAGCCTGGGGAGGTCCCTGGGCATGTCTGGACACACTACCCGTCACCTGCCCCTTCGTGAAGCAGTATCCCCGGAGGCCAGGAAGGTCTGGTCAAGGCTGGCCTGGGGCAGGGTCGGTGCTGGGATCTGCCCCTGGCCTGTGGGGCTTCTGAGCAGAACCAGCAGTGTGCCCCTGGAAGACCTCACTGGCAGCCTCCAAAGGCTGGTTTGCAAGCACTCTCGGTGGCTAGGCACCTCTCCCTCACCTAGGAACACCCGTGATTTACGCAAGCCACACACTTTGCTCCCAAGCCCAGGAGAAAAGCGCTTTGGTTGTCCATTCTAAGGGCCTTGCCCCTGAGCCTGGGGGACAGCTAGGGGCTCCAAACTCCCAGGCCAAGGCAGAGCCACATGCACACGAGTCTTCCTGCCCCCTGCATTTTCAGAGAGCTCAGGTGAGCCAGAGTCGGTTAGGCAGCACCTGGGCAAGCCCAGCAGCAGCGCCTGAGTGTGAAGGGGCAGGGGCGACCTAGGGGCACAGTGGGCCAAACCTCCCCTCCAAGTAGGCCTCAAATGAGGCCTAGGAATCATGGGAAAGGCGCTAAGTGAATGAGAATGGGGAGGCCCCTGGGCAAGTCTGGACACACTCCCTGCCACCTGCCCCTTCGTGGGGCAGTACCCAAGAGGCCAGGAAGGTCTGTTCAAGGCTGGCCTGGGGCAGGGTCCTTGCTGGGACCTGCCCCTGGCATGTGGGGCCTCTGAGCAGAACCAGCACTGTGCCGTTGGAAGACCTCACCAGCAGCCCCCAAAGGCCGGTTTGCAAGCACCTCCCAGGCTGGCCGCCTCTCCCTCACCGAGGGAAGCCCGCGTTTCCCACAAGCCGCGCACTCTGCTCCCAAGCCTGGGAGAAAAGTGCTTCGGGGTGTTCCTCTCTCAGTCCTTTGCCCCTGAGCCTGGGAGACAGCTAGGGGCTCCACACACCCAGGCCAATGCGGAGCCACATGCACACGTATTATATTGCCCCCTGCTCCGTCAGAGAGCTTGCGTGAGCCAGAGTATGTCAGGCAGCTCCTGGGAAAGCCCAGCAGCAGCGCCTGTGTGTGATGGGGCAGGGCTGACCAAGGGGCACTGAAGGCCGCTTGCTCACCCTGCTGCCCTGAGACTGCTGGGAAAAATAGTTCTTGGGCATCGACCCCCTTGCTGGCCTTTTCCCTCTGACCAGGCCGTCCGTGCTCCAGACCCTTGCAGTGTGGAGAGAGGTCCTGCCAGAAACCTCCCCTACAAGTACCCTCAAATGAGGCCTGGGAACCATGGGAAAGGCGCTCAGGGATTGAACCTGGGGAGGTGCCTGGGCATGCCTGGACACACACCCCGCCGCCTGCCCCTTCGTGAGGCAGTACCCACGGAGTCCAGGAAGGTCAGGTCAAGGCTGGCCTGGGGCAGGGTCCGAGCTGGGACCTGCCACGGTCCTGTGGGGTCTCTGAGCAGAACCAGCACTGTGCCAATGGAAGACCTCGCCGGCAGCCTCCAAAGGCCGGTTTGCAAGCACTCTCGCCGGCTGGCCACCTCTCCCTCACCGAAGGAGGCCCGCGATTCCCGCAAGCCACGCACTCTACTCACAAGCCCAGGAGAAAAGCGCTTGGGTGGTCCCGTCTCAGGGCCTTGCCCCTGAGCCTGGGGGACAGCGAGTGGCTACACAAACCCAGGCCAAGGCACAACCACATGCACACGAGTCTTCCTGCCCCCTGAACTGTCAGAGAGCTCGGGTGAGCCAGAGTCTGTCAGGCAGCTCCTGGGCAAGACCAGCAGGAGCGCCTGTGTGTGAAGGGGCAGGGCTGGCCTAGGGGCAAAGTGGGCCACTTGCTCTTCCTGCTGCCCTCAGGCTGCTGGGCCGAAGAGGCCATGGACAACGACCCCCGTGCAGGCCTCTTCCCTCTGACCAGGCCGTCCGGGATCCAGTCCCTTGCACTGTGAAGAGAGCCCCTGCCAGAAACCTCCCCTCCAAGTAGGCCTCAAACGAGGCCTAGGAACCTGGGAAAAGGCGCTCAGGGAATGAGCCTGGGGAGGAGCCTGGGCATGTCTGGACACACTCCCCGCAGCGTTCTCCTTCGTGGGGCAGTACCCCCGGAGGCCAGGAAGGTCTGGTCAAGGCTGGCCTGGGTCAGGGTCCAGGCTGGGACCTGCCCCTGGCCTTTGGGTCCTCTGAGTAGAACCAACACTCTGCAGCTGGAAGACCTCCCCGGCTGTCTCCAAAGGCCTGTTTGCAAGCACTCTCGCCGGCTGGCCACCTCGCATTCACTGAGGGAGGCCGGCGTATCCCGCAAGCCGCGCACTCTGCTCCCAAGCCTGGGAGAAAAGCACTTCTGAGTGTTCTTCTCTCAGGCCTTTGCCCCTGAGCCTGGGGGACAGCTAGGGGCTCCACACACCAAGACCAAGGCAGAACCACATGCCCACGTCTCTTCCGGCCCTCTGCACCGTCAGAGAGCTCAGGTGATCCAGAGTATGTCAGGCAGCTCATGGGAAAAACCCAGCAGCAGCCCCTGTGTGTGAAGGGGCAGGGCCAACCTTGGGGCACAGTGGCCACTTGCTCTTCCTGCTGCCCTGAGGCTGCTGGGCCAAAGAGGCCTTGGGGATCAAACCCCTTGCTGGCCTCTTCCCTCTGACCAGACCGTCCGGGCTCCAGTCCCCTGCAGTGTGGAGAGAGGCCCTGCCAGAAACCTCCCCTCCTAGTAGGACTCAAATGAGGTCTAGGAATCATGGGAAGGCGCTAATGGATTGAGACTGGGGAGAGGACTGGGCATGTCTGATCACACTCCCTGCCACCTGCCCCTTCGTGGGGCAGTACCCCCGGAGGACAGGAAGGTCTGGTCAAGGCTGGCCTGGGGCAGGGTCCTTGCTGGGACCTGCCCCTGGCCTGTTGGGGCTCTGAGCAGAACCAGCATTGTGCCGTTGGAGAACCTCACCCGCAGATTCCAAATGCCGGTTTGCAAGCACTCTCGCCACCTGGCCTCTTCTCCCTCACTGAGGGAGGCCCGCGTTTCCCGCAAGCCGCGCACTCTGCTTCCAAGCCAAGGAGAATAGCAGTTCGGGGTGTTCCTCTCTCAGGCGTTTGCCCCTGAGCCTGGGAGACAACTAGGGTATCCACACACCCAGGCCAATGCAGAACCACATGCACACGTCTCTTCCGGCCCTCTGCACCGTCAGAGAGCTCGAGTGAGGCACAGTCTGTTAGGCAGCTCCTGGGCAAGCCCAGCAGCAGTGCCTGTGTGTGAAGGGGCAGGGCCGACCAAGGGGCACATTGGGCCACTTGCTCATCCTGCTGCCATGACGCTGCTGGGCCAAAGAGGCCTTGGGCATCGTCCCCCTTGCTGGCCTCTTTCCTCTGACCAAGCCCTCTGGGCTCCAGGCCCTTGCAGTGTGGAGATAGCCCATGCCAGAAACCTCCCCTCCAAGTAGGCCTCAAATGAGGCCTAGGCACCAGGGAAAAAACGCTAATGGAATGAGCCTGGGAAGGTGCCTGAGCATGACTGGACACACCTCCGCAGCCTGCTCCTTCGTGGGGCAGTACCCTCGGAGGCCAGGACGGTCTGGGCAAGGCTCTCCTGGGGCAGGGTCCATGCTGGAACCTGCGCGTGTCCTGTGGGGCCCCAGAGCAAATCCAGCACTCTGCCGCTAGAAGACCTCCCTGGCTGCCTCCAAAGGCCAGTTTGCAAGCACTCTCCCCGAGGGAGGCCCGCGATTCCCGCAAGCTGAGCACACTGCTCCCAAGCCCGGGAGAAAAGCGCTTCGGGGTGGTCCTCTCTCAGGGCCCTTGCCCCTGAGCCTGGGAGCCAGCTAGGGGCTCCACACTCCCAGGCCAAGGCAGAACCACATGCACACGTCTTTTCCTGCCCTTTGCACCGTCAGAGAGCTCGGGTGAGCCAGAGTCTGTCAGGCAGCTCCTGGGCAAGCCCAGAAGCAGCGCCTGTGTGTGATGTGGCAGGGCCGACCTAGGGGCACTGAAGGCCACTTGCTCACCCTGCTGCCCTGAGACTGCTGGGAAAAATAGTTCTTGGGCATCGACCCCCTTGCTGGCCTTTTCCCTCTGACCAGGCCGTCCGTGCTCCAGACCCTTGCAGTGTGGAGAGAGGTCCTGCCAGAAACCTCCCCTACAAGTACCCTCAAATGAGGCCTGGGAACCATGGGAAAGGCGCTCAGGGATTGAACCTGGGGAGGTGCCTGGGCATGCCTGGACACACACCCCGCCGCCTGCCCCTTCGTGAGGCAGTACCCACGGAGTCCAGGAAGGGCAGGTCAAGGCTGGCCTGGGGCAGGGTCCGAGCTGGGACCTGCCACGTTCCTGTGGGATCTCTGAGCAGAACCAGCACTGTGCCAATGGAAGACCTCGCCGGCAGCCTCCAAAGGCCGGTTTGCAAGCACTCTCGCCGGCTGGCCACCTCTCCCTCACCGAGGGAGGCCCGCGATTCCCGCACTCACAACTCCAGGAGAAAAGCGCTTGGGTGGTCCCGTCTCAGGGCCTTGCCCCTGAGCCTGGGGGACAGCGAGTGGCTACACAAACCCAGGCCAAGGCACAACCACATGCACACGAGTCTTCCTGCCCCCTGAACTGTCAGAGAGCTCGGGTGAGCCAGAGTCTGTCAGGCAGCTCCTGGGCAAGACCAGCAGGAGCGCCTGTGTGTGAAGGGGCAGGGCTGGCCTAGGGGCAAAGTGGGCCACTTGCTCTTCCTGCTGCCCTCAGGCTGCTGGGCCGAAGAGGCCATGGACAACGACCCCCGTGCAGGCCTCTTCCCTCTGACCAGGCCGTCCGGGATCCAGTCCCTTGCACTGTGAAGAGAGCCCCTGCCAGAAACCTCCCCTCCAAGTAGGCCTCAAACGAGGCCTAGGAACCTGGGAAAAGGCGCTCAGGGAATGAGCCTGGGGAGGAGCCTGGGCATGTCTGGACACACTCCCCGCAGCGTTCTCCTTCGTGGGGCAGTACCCCCGGAGGCCAGGAAGGTCTGGTCAAGGCTGGCCTGGGTCAGGGTCCAGGCTGGGACCTGCCCCTGGCCTTTGGGTCCTCTGAGTAGAACCAACACTCTGCAGCTGGAAGACCTCCCCGGCTGTCTCCAAAGGCCTGTTTGCAAGCACTCTCGCCGGCTGGCCACCTCGCATTCACTGAGGGAGGCCGGCGTATCCCGCAAGCCGCGCACTCTGCTCCCAAGCCTGGGAGAAAAGCACTTCTGAGTGTTCTTCTCTCAGGCCTTTGCCCCTGAGCCTGGGGGACAGCTAGGGGCTCCACACACCAAGACCAAGGCAGAACCACATGCCCACGTCTCTTCCGGCCCTCTGCACCGTCAGAGAGCTCAGGTGATCCAGAGTATGTCAGGCAGCTCATGGGAAAAACCCAGCAGCAGCCCCTGTGTGTGAAGGGGCAGGGCCAACCTTGGGGCACAGTGGCCACTTGCTCTTCCTGCTGCCCTGAGGCTGCTGGGCCAAAGAGGCCTTGGGGATCAAACCCCTTGCTGGCCTCTTCCCTCTGACCAGACCGTCCGGGCTCCAGTCCCCTGCAGTGTGGAGAGAGGCCCTGCCAGAAACCTCCCCTCCTAGTAGGACTCAAATGAGGTCTAGGAATCATGGGAAGGCGCTAATGGATTGAGACTGGGGAGAGGACTGGGCATGTCTGATCACACTCCCTGCCACCTGCCCCTTCGTGGGGCAGTACCCCCGGAGGACAGGAAGGTCTGGTCAAGGCTGGCCTGGGGCAGGGTCCTTGCTGGGACCTGCCCCTGGCCTGTTGGGGCTCTGAGCAGAACCAGCATTGTGCCGTTGGAGAACCTCACCCGCAGATTCCAAATGCCGGTTTGCAAGCACTCTCGCCACCTGGCCTCTTCTCCCTCACCGAGGGAGGCCCGCGTTTCCCGCAAGCCGCGCACTCTGCTTCCAAGCCAAGGAGAATAGCAGTTCGGGGTGTTCCTCTCTCAGGCGTTTGCCCCTGAGCCTGGGAGACAACTAGGGTATCCACACACCCAGGCCAATGCAGAACCACATGCACACGTCTCTTCCGGCCCTCTGCACCGTCAGAGAGCTCGAGTGAGGCACAGTCTGTTAGGCAGCTCCTGGGCAAGCCCAGCAGCAGTGCCTGTGTGTGAAGGGGCAGGGCCGACCAAGGGGCACATTGGGCCACTTGCTCATCCTGCTGCCATGACGCTGCTGGGCCAAAGAGGCCTTGGGCATCGTCCCCCTTGCTGGCCTCTTTCCTCTGACCAAGCCCTCCGGGCTCCAGGCCCTTGCAGTGTGGAGATAGCCCATGCCAGAAACCTCCCCTCCAAGTAGGCCTCAAATGAGGCCTAGGCACCAGGGAAAAAACGCTAATGGAATGAGCCTGGGAAGGTGCCTGAGCATGACTGGACACACCTCCGCAGCCTGCTCCTTCGTGGGGCAGTACCCTCGGAGGCCAGGACGGTCTGGGCAAGGCTCTCCTGGGGCAGGGTCCATGCTGGAACCTGCGCGTGTCCTGTGGGGCCCCAGAGCAAATCCAGCACTCTGCCGCTAGAAGACCTCCCTGGCTGCCTCCAAAGGCCAGTTTGCAAGCACTCTCCCCGAGGGAGGCCCGCGATTCCCGCAAGCTGAGCACACTGCTCCCAAGCCCGGGAGAAAAGCGCTTCGGGGTGGTCCTCTCTCAGGGCCCTTGCCCCTGAGCCTGGGAGCCAGCTAGGGGCTCCACACTCCCAGGCCAAGGCAGAACCACATGCACACGTCTTTTCCTGCCCTTTGCACCGTCAGAGAGCTCGGGTGAGCCAGAGTCTGTCAGGCAGCTCCTGGGCAAGCCCAGAAGCAGCGCCTGTGTGTGATGTGGCAGGGCCGACCTAGGGGCACTGAAGGCCACTTGCTCACCCTGCTGCCCTGAAGCTGCTGGGACAAAGAGGCCTTGGGCATCGAACCCCTTGCTGGCCTCTTCCCTCTGACCAGGCCGTCCGGCTCCAGTCCCTTTCAGTGTGCAGAGAGGCCCTGCCAGAATCCGCCCCTCCAAGTAGGCCTCAAATGAGGCATAGGAACCATGGGCAAGCCGCTCAGGGAATGAGCCTGGGGAGGTCCCTGGGCATGTCTGGACACACTACCCGTCACCTGCCCCTTCGTGAAGCAGTATCCCCGGAGGCCAGGAAGGTCTGGTCAAGGCTGGCCTGGGGCAGGGTCGGTGCTGGGATCTGCCCCTGGCCTGTGGGGCTTCTGAGCAGAACCAGCAGTGTGCCCCTGGAAGACCTCACTGGCAGCCTCCAAAGGCTGGTTTGCAAGCACTCTCGGTGGCTAGGCACCTCTCCCTCACCTAGGAACACCCGTGATTTACGCAAGCCACACACTTTGCTCCCAAGCCCAGGAGAAAAGCGCTTTGGTTGTCCATTCTAAGGGCCTTGCCCCTGAGCCTGGGGGACAGCTAGGGGCTCCAAACTCCCAGGCCAAGGCAGAGCCACATGCACACGAGTCTTCCTGCCCCCTGCATTTTCAGAGAGCTCAGGTGAGCCAGAGTCGGTTAGGCAGCACCTGGGCAAGCCCAGCAGCAGCGCCTGAGTGTGAAGGGGCAGGGGCGACCTAGGGGCACAGTGGGCCAAACCTCCCCTCCAAGTAGGCCTCAAATGAGGCCTAGGAATCATGGGAAAGGCGCTAAGTGAATGAGAATGGGGAGGCCCCTGGGCAAGTCTGGACACACTCCCTGCCACCTGCCCCTTCGTGGGGCAGTACCCAAGAGGCCAGGAAGGTCTGTTCAAGGCTGGCCTGGGGCAGGGTCCTTGCTGGGACCTGCCCCTGGCATGTGGGGCCTCTGAGCAGAACCAGCACTGTGCCGTTGGAAGACCTCACCAGCAGCCCCCAAAGGCCGGTTTGCAAGCACCTCCCAGGCTGGCCGCCTCTCCCTCACCGAGGGAAGCCCGCGTTTCCCACAAGCCGCGCACTCTGCTCCCAAGCCTGGGAGAAAAGTGCTTCGGGGTGTTCCTCTCTCAGTCCTTTGCCCCTGAGCCTGGGAGACAGCTAGGGGCTCCACACACCCAGGCCAATGCGGAGCCACATGCACACGTATTATATTGCCCCCTGCTCCGTCAGAGAGCTTGCGTGAGCCAGAGTATGTCAGGCAGCTCCTGGGAAAGCCCAGCAGCAGCGCCTGTGTGTGATGGGGCAGGGCTGACCAAGGGGCACTGAAGGCCGCTTGCTCACCCTGCTGCCCTGAGACTGCTGGGAAAAATAGTTCTTGGGCATCGACCCCCTTGCTGGCCTTTTCCCTCTGACCAGGCCGTCCGTGCTCCAGACCCTTGCAGTGTGGAGAGAGGTCCTGCCAGAAACCTCCCCTACAAGTACCCTCAAATGAGGCCTGGGAACCATGGGAAAGGCGCTCAGGGATTGAACCTGGGGAGGTGCCTGGGCATGCCTGGACACACACCCCGCCGCCTGCCCCTTCGTGAGGCAGTACCCACGGAGTCCAGGAAGGTCAGGTCAAGGCTGGCCTGGGGCAGGGTCCGAGCTGGGACCTGCCACGGTCCTGTGGGGTCTCTGAGCAGAACCAGCACTGTGCCAATGGAAGACCTCGCCGGCAGCCTCCAAAGGCCGGTTTGCAAGCACTCTCGCCGGCTGGCCACCTCTCCCTCACCAAAGGAGGCCCGCGATTCCCGCAAGCCACGCACTCTACTCACAAGCCCAGGAGAAAAGCGCTTGGGTGGTCCCGTCTCAGGGCCTTGCCCCTGAGCCTGGGGGACAGCGAGTGGCTACACAAACCCAGGCCAAGGCACAACCACATGCACACGAGTCTTCCTGCCCCCTGAACTGTCAGAGAGCTCGGGTGAGCCAGAGTCTGTCAGGCAGCTCCTGGGCAAGACCAGCAGGAGCGCCTGTGTGTGAAGGGGCAGGGCTGGCCTAGGGGCAAAGTGGGCCACTTGCTCTTCCTGCTGCCCTCAGGCTGCTGGGCCGAAGAGGCCATGGACAACGACCCCCGTGCAGGCCTCTTCCCTCTGACCAGGCCGTCCGGGATCCAGTCCCTTGCACTGTGAAGAGAGCCCCTGCCAGAAACCTCCCCTCCAAGTAGGCCTCAAACGAGGCCTAGGAACCTGGGAAAAGGCGCTCAGGGAATGAGCCTGGGGAGGAGCCTGGGCATGTCTGGACACACTCCCCGCAGCGTTCTCCTTCGTGGGGCAGTACCCCCGGAGGCCAGGAAGGTCTGGTCAAGGCTGGCCTGGGTCAGGGTCCAGGCTGGGACCTGCCCCTGGCCTTTGGGTCCTCTGAGTAGAACCAACACTCTGCAGCTGGAAGACCTCCCCGGCTGTCTCCAAAGGCCTGTTTGCAAGCACTCTCGCCGGCTGGCCACCTCGCATTCACTGAGGGAGGCCGGCGTATCCCGCAAGCCGCGCACTCTGCTCCCAAGCCTGGGAGAAAAGCACTTCTGAGTGTTCTTCTCTCAGGCCTTTGCCCCTGAGCCTGGGGGACAGCTAGGGGCTCCACACACCAAGACCAAGGCAGAACCACATGCCCACGTCTCTTCCGGCCCTCTGCACCGTCAGAGAGCTCAGGTGATCCAGAGTATGTCAGGCAGCTCATGGGAAAAACCCAGCAGCAGCCCCTGTGTGTGAAGGGGCAGGGCCAACCTTGGGGCACAGTGGCCACTTGCTCTTCCTGCTGCCCTGAGGCTGCTGGGCCAAAGAGGCCTTGGGGATCAAACCCCTTGCTGGCCTCTTCCCTCTGACCAGACCGTCCGGGCTCCAGTCCCCTGCAGTGTGGAGAGAGGCCCTGCCAGAAACCTCCCCTCCTAGTAGGACTCAAATGAGGTCTAGGAATCATGGGAAGGCGCTAATGGATTGAGACTGGGGAGAGGACTGGGCATGTCTGATCACACTCCCTGCCACCTGCCCCTTCGTGGGGCAGTACCCCCGGAGGACAGGAAGGTCTGGTCAAGGCTGGCCTGGGGCAGGGTCCTTGCTGGGACCTGCCCCTGGCCTGTTGGGGCTCTGAGCAGAACCAGCATTGTGCCGTTGGAGAACCTCACCCGCAGATTCCAAATGCCGGTTTGCAAGCACTCTCGCCACCTGGCCTCTTCTCCCTCACTGAGGGAGGCCCGCGTTTCCCGCAAGCCGCGCACTCTGCTTCCAAGCCAAGGAGAATAGCAGTTCGGGGTGTTCCTCTCTCAGGCGTTTGCCCCTGAGCCTGGGAGACAACTAGGGTATCCACACACCCAGGCCAATGCAGAACCACATGCACACGTCTCTTCCGGCCCTCTGCACCGTCAGAGAGCTCGAGTGAGGCACAGTCTGTTAGGCAGCTCCTGGGCAAGCCCAGCAGCAGTGCCTGTGTGTGAAGGGGCAGGGCCGACCAAGGGGCACATTGGGCCACTTGCTCATCCTGCTGCCATGACGCTGCTGGGCCAAAGAGGCCTTGGGCATCGTCCCCCTTGCTGGCCTCTTTCCTCTGACCAAGCCCTCTGGGCTCCAGGCCCTTGCAGTGTGGAGATAGCCCATGCCAGAAACCTCCCCTCCAAGTAGGCCTCAAATGAGGCCTAGGCACCAGGGAAAAAACGCTAATGGAATGAGCCTGGGAAGGTGCCTGAGCATGACTGGACACACCTCCGCAGCCTGCTCCTTCGTGGGGCAGTACCCTCGGAGGCCAGGACGGTCTGGGCAAGGCTCTCCTGGGGCAGGGTCCATGCTGGAACCTGCGCGTGTCCTGTGGGGCCCCAGAGCAAATCCAGCACTCTGCCGCTAGAAGACCTCCCTGGCTGCCTCCAAAGGCCAGTTTGCAAGCACTCTCCCCGAGGGAGGCCCGCGATTCCCGCAAGCTGAGCACACTGCTCCCAAGCCCGGGAGAAAAGCGCTTCGGGGTGGTCCTCTCTCAGGGCCCTTGCCCCTGAGCCTGGGAGCCAGCTAGGGGCTCCACACTCCCAGGCCAAGGCAGAACCACATGCACACGTCTTTTCCTGCCCTTTGCACCGTCAGAGAGCTCGGGTGAGCCAGAGTCTGTCAGGCAGCTCCTGGGCAAGCCCAGAAGCAGCGCCTGTGTGTGATGTGGCAGGGCCGACCTAGGGGCACTGAAGGCCACTTGCTCACCCTGCTGCCCTGAGACTGCTGGGAAAAATAGTTCTTGGGCATCGACCCCCTTGCTGGCCTTTTCCCTCTGACCAGGCCGTCCGTGCTCCAGACCCTTGCAGTGTGGAGAGAGGTCCTGCCAGAAACCTCCCCTACAAGTACCCTCAAATGAGGCCTGGGAACCATGGGAAAGGCGCTCAGGGATTGAACCTGGGGAGGTGCCTGGGCATGCCTGGACACACACCCCGCCGCCTGCCCCTTCGTGAGGCAGTACCCACGGAGTCCAGGAAGGGCAGGTCAAGGCTGGCCTGGGGCAGGGTCCGAGCTGGGACCTGCCACGTTCCTGTGGGATCTCTGAGCAGAACCAGCACTGTGCCAATGGAAGACCTCGCCGGCAGCCTCCAAAGGCCGGTTTGCAAGCACTCTCGCCGGCTGGCCACCTCTCCCTCACCGAGGGAGGCCCGCGATTCCCGCACTCACAACTCCAGGAGAAAAGCGCTTGGGTGGTCCCGTCTCAGGGCCTTGCCCCTGAGCCTGGGGGACAGCGAGTGGCTACACAAACCCAGGCCAAGGCACAACCACATGCACACGAGTCTTCCTGCCCCCTGAACTGTCAGAGAGCTCGGGTGAGCCAGAGTCTGTCAGGCAGCTCCTGGGCAAGACCAGCAGGAGCGCCTGTGTGTGAAGGGGCAGGGCTGGCCTAGGGGCAAAGTGGGCCACTTGCTCTTCCTGCTGCCCTCAGGCTGCTGGGCCGAAGAGGCCATGGACAACGACCCCCGTGCAGGCCTCTTCCCTCTGACCAGGCCGTCCGGGATCCAGTCCCTTGCACTGTGAAGAGAGCCCCTGCCAGAAACCTCCCCTCCAAGTAGGCCTCAAACGAGGCCTAGGAACCTGGGAAAAGGCGCTCAGGGAATGAGCCTGGGGAGGAGCCTGGGCATGTCTGGACACACTCCCCGCAGCGTTCTCCTTCGTGGGGCAGTACCCCCGGAGGCCAGGAAGGTCTGGTCAAGGCTGGCCTGGGTCAGGGTCCAGGCTGGGACCTGCCCCTGGCCTTTGGGTCCTCTGAGTAGAACCAACACTCTGCAGCTGGAAGACCTCCCCGGCTGTCTCCAAAGGCCTGTTTGCAAGCACTCTCGCCGGCTGGCCACCTCGCATTCACTGAGGGAGGCCGGCGTATCCCGCAAGCCGCGCACTCTGCTCCCAAGCCTGGGAGAAAAGCACTTCTGAGTGTTCTTCTCTCAGGCCTTTGCCCCTGAGCCTGGGGGACAGCTAGGGGCTCCACACACCAAGACCAAGGCAGAACCACATGCCCACGTCTCTTCCGGCCCTCTGCACCGTCAGAGAGCTCAGGTGATCCAGAGTATGTCAGGCAGCTCATGGGAAAAACCCAGCAGCAGCCCCTGTGTGTGAAGGGGCAGGGCCAACCTTGGGGCACAGTGGCCACTTGCTCTTCCTGCTGCCCTGAGGCTGCTGGGCCAAAGAGGCCTTGGGGATCAAACCCCTTGCTGGCCTCTTCCCTCTGACCAGACCGTCCGGGCTCCAGTCCCCTGCAGTGTGGAGAGAGGCCCTGCCAGAAACCTCCCCTCCTAGTAGGACTCAAATGAGGTCTAGGAATCATGGGAAGGCGCTAATGGATTGAGACTGGGGAGAGGACTGGGCATGTCTGATCACACTCCCTGCCACCTGCCCCTTCGTGGGGCAGTACCCCCGGAGGACAGGAAGGTCTGGTCAAGGCTGGCCTGGGGCAGGGTCCTTGCTGGGACCTGCCCCTGGCCTGTTGGGGCTCTGAGCAGAACCAGCATTGTGCCGTTGGAGAACCTCACCCGCAGATTCCAAATGCCGGTTTGCAAGCACTCTCGCCACCTGGCCTCTTCTCCCTCACCGAGGGAGGCCCGCGTTTCCCGCAAGCCGCGCACTCTGCTTCCAAGCCAAGGAGAATAGCAGTTCGGGGTGTTCCTCTCTCAGGCGTTTGCCCCTGAGCCTGGGAGACAACTAGGGTATCCACACACCCAGGCCAATGCAGAACCACATGCACACGTCTCTTCCGGCCCTCTGCACCGTCAGAGAGCTCGAGTGAGGCACAGTCTGTTAGGCAGCTCCTGGGCAAGCCCAGCAGCAGTGCCTGTGTGTGAAGGGGCAGGGCCGACCAAGGGGCACATTGGGCCACTTGCTCATCCTGCTGCCATGACGCTGCTGGGCCAAAGAGGCCTTGGGCATCGTCCCCCTTGCTGGCCTCTTTCCTCTGACCAAGCCCTCCGGGCTCCAGGCCCTTGCAGTGTGGAGATAGCCCATGCCAGAAACCTCCCCTCCAAGTAGGCCTCAAATGAGGCCTAGGCACCAGGGAAAAAACGCTAATGGAATGAGCCTGGGAAGGTGCCTGAGCATGACTGGACACACCTCCGCAGCCTGCTCCTTCGTGGGGCAGTACCCTCGGAGGCCAGGACGGTCTGGGCAAGGCTCTCCTGGGGCAGGGTCCATGCTGGAACCTGCGCGTGTCCTGTGGGGCCCCAGAGCAAATCCAGCACTCTGCCGCTAGAAGACCTCCCTGGCTGCCTCCAAAGGCCAGTTTGCAAGCACTCTCCCCGAGGGAGGCCCGCGATTCCCGCAAGCTGAGCACACTGCTCCCAAGCCCGGGAGAAAAGCGCTTCGGGGTGGTCCTCTCTCAGGGCCCTTGCCCCTGAGCCTGGGAGCCAGCTAGGGGCTCCACACTCCCAGGCCAAGGCAGAACCACATGCACACGTCTTTTCCTGCCCTTTGCACCGTCAGAGAGCTCGGGTGAGCCAGAGTCTGTCAGGCAGCTCCTGGGCAAGCCCAGAAGCAGCGCCTGTGTGTGATGTGGCAGGGCCGACCTAGGGGCACTGAAGGCCACTTGCTCACCCTGCTGCCCTGAAGCTGCTGGGACAAAGAGGCCTTGGGCATCGAACCCCTTGCTGGCCTCTTCCCTCTGACCAGGCCGTCCGGCTCCAGTCCCTTTCAGTGTGCAGAGAGGCCCTGCCAGAATCCGCCCCTCCAAGTAGGCCTCAAATGAGGCATAGGAACCATGGGCAAGCCGCTCAGGGAATGAGCCTGGGGAGGTCCCTGGGCATGTCTGGACACACTACCCGTCACCTGCCCCTTCGTGAAGCAGTATCCCCGGAGGCCAGGAAGGTCTGGTCAAGGCTGGCCTGGGGCAGGGTCGGTGCTGGGATCTGCCCCTGGCCTGTGGGGCTTCTGAGCAGAACCAGCAGTGTGCCCCTGGAAGACCTCACTGGCAGCCTCCAAAGGCTGGTTTGCAAGCACTCTCGGTGGCTAGGCACCTCTCCCTCACCTAGGAACACCCGTGATTTACGCAAGCCACACACTTTGCTCCCAAGCCCAGGAGAAAAGCGCTTTGGTTGTCCATTCTAAGGGCCTTGCCCCTGAGCCTGGGGGACAGCTAGGGGCTCCAAACTCCCAGGCCAAGGCAGAGCCACATGCACACGAGTCTTCCTGCCCCCTGCATTTTCAGAGAGCTCAGGTGAGCCAGAGTCGGTTAGGCAGCACCTGGGCAAGCCCAGCAGCAGCGCCTGAGTGTGAAGGGGCAGGGGCGACCTAGGGGCACAGTGGGCCAAACCTCCCCTCCAAGTAGGCCTCAAATGAGGCCTAGGAATCATGGGAAAGGCGCTAAGTGAATGAGAATGGGGAGGCCCCTGGGCAAGTCTGGACACACTCCCTGCCACCTGCCCCTTCGTGGGGCAGTACCCAAGAGGCCAGGAAGGTCTGTTCAAGGCTGGCCTGGGGCAGGGTCCTTGCTGGGACCTGCCCCTGGCATGTGGGGCCTCTGAGCAGAACCAGCACTGTGCCGTTGGAAGACCTCACCAGCAGCCCCCAAAGGCCGGTTTGCAAGCACCTCCCAGGCTGGCCGCCTCTCCCTCACCGAGGGAAGCCCGCGTTTCCCACAAGCCGCGCACTCTGCTCCCAAGCCTGGGAGAAAAGTGCTTCGGGGTGTTCCTCTCTCAGTCCTTTGCCCCTGAGCCTGGGAGACAGCTAGGGGCTCCACACACCCAGGCCAATGCGGAGCCACATGCACACGTATTATATTGCCCCCTGCTCCGTCAGAGAGCTTGCGTGAGCCAGAGTATGTCAGGCAGCTCCTGGGAAAGCCCAGCAGCAGCGCCTGTGTGTGATGGGGCAGGGCTGACCAAGGGGCACTGAAGGCCGCTTGCTCACCCTGCTGCCCTGAGACTGCTGGGAAAAATAGTTCTTGGGCATCGACCCCCTTGCTGGCCTTTTCCCTCTGACCAGGCCGTCCGTGCTCCAGACCCTTGCAGTGTGGAGAGAGGTCCTGCCAGAAACCTCCCCTACAAGTACCCTCAAATGAGGCCTGGGAACCATGGGAAAGGCGCTCAGGGATTGAACCTGGGGAGGTGCCTGGGCATGCCTGGACACACACCCCGCCGCCTGCCCCTTCGTGAGGCAGTACCCACGGAGTCCAGGAAGGTCAGGTCAAGGCTGGCCTGGGGCAGGGTCCGAGCTGGGACCTGCCACGGTCCTGTGGGGTCTCTGAGCAGAACCAGCACTGTGCCAATGGAAGACCTCGCCGGCAGCCTCCAAAGGCCGGTTTGCAAGCACTCTCGCCGGCTGGCCACCTCTCCCTCACCGAAGGAGGCCCGCGATTCCCGCAAGCCACGCACTCTACTCACAAGCCCAGGAGAAAAGCGCTTGGGTGGTCCCGTCTCAGGGCCTTGCCCCTGAGCCTGGGGGACAGCGAGTGGCTACACAAACCCAGGCCAAGGCACAACCACATGCACACGAGTCTTCCTGCCCCCTGAACTGTCAGAGAGCTCGGGTGAGCCAGAGTCTGTCAGGCAGCTCCTGGGCAAGACCAGCAGGAGCGCCTGTGTGTGAAGGGGCAGGGCTGGCCTAGGGGCAAAGTGGGCCACTTGCTCTTCCTGCTGCCCTCAGGCTGCTGGGCCGAAGAGGCCATGGACAACGACCCCCGTGCAGGCCTCTTCCCTCTGACCAGGCCGTCCGGGATCCAGTCCCTTGCACTGTGAAGAGAGCCCCTGCCAGAAACCTCCCCTCCAAGTAGGCCTCAAACGAGGCCTAGGAACCTGGGAAAAGGCGCTCAGGGAATGAGCCTGGGGAGGAGCCTGGGCATGTCTGGACACACTCCCCGCAGCGTTCTCCTTCGTGGGGCAGTACCCCCGGAGGCCAGGAAGGTCTGGTCAAGGCTGGCCTGGGTCAGGGTCCAGGCTGGGACCTGCCCCTGGCCTTTGGGTCCTCTGAGTAGAACCAACACTCTGCAGCTGGAAGACCTCCCCGGCTGTCTCCAAAGGCCTGTTTGCAAGCACTCTCGCCGGCTGGCCACCTCGCATTCACTGAGGGAGGCCGGCGTATCCCGCAAGCCGTGCACTCTGCTCCCAAGCCTGGGAGAAAAGCACTTCTGAGTGTTCTTCTCTCAGGCCTTTGCCCCTGAGCCTGGGGGACAGCTAGGGGCTCCACACACCAAGACCAAGGCAGAACCACATGCCCACGTCTCTTCCGGCCCTCTGCACCGTCAGAGAGCTCAGGTGATCCAGAGTATGTCAGGCAGCTCATGGGAAAAACCCAGCAGCAGCCCCTGTGTGTGAAGGGGCAGGGCCAACCTTGGGGCACAGTGGCCACTTGCTCTTCCTGCTGCCCTGAGGCTGCTGGGCCAAAGAGGCCTTGGGGATCAAACCCCTTGCTGGCCTCTTCCCTCTGACCAGACCGTCCGGGCTCCAGTCCCCTGCAGTGTGGAGAGAGGCCCTGCCAGAAACCTCCCCTCCTAGTAGGACTCAAATGAGGTCTAGGAATCATGGGAAGGCGCTAATGGATTGAGACTGGGGAGAGGACTGGGCATGTCTGATCACACTCCCTGCCACCTGCCCCTTCGTGGGGCAGTACCCCCGGAGGACAGGAAGGTCTGGTCAAGGCTGGCCTGGGGCAGGGTCCTTGCTGGGACCTGCCCCTGGCCTGTTGGGGCTCTGAGCAGAACCAGCATTGTGCCGTTGGAGAACCTCACCCGCAGATTCCAAATGCCGGTTTGCAAGCACTCTCGCCACCTGGCCTCTTCTCCCTCACTGAGGGAGGCCCACGTTTCCCGCAAGCCGCGCACTCTGCTTCCAAGCCAAGGAGAATAGCAGTTCGGGGTGTTCCTCTCTCAGGCGTTTGCCCCTGAGCCTGGGAGACAACTAGGGTATCCACACACCCAGGCCAATGCAGAACCACATGCACACGTCTCTTCCGGCCCTCTGCACCGTCAGAGAGCTCGAGTGAGGCACAGTCTGTTAGGCAGCTCCTGGGCAAGCCCAGCAGCAGTGCCTGTGTGTGAAGGGGCAGGGCCGACCAAGGGGCACATTGGGCCACTTGCTCATCCTGCTGCCATGACGCTGCTGGGCCAAAGAGGCCTTGGGCATCGTCCCCCTTGCTGGCCTCTTTCCTCTGACCAAGCCCTCTGGGCTCCAGGCCCTTGCAGTGTGGAGATAGCCCATGCCAGAAACCTCCCCTCCAAGTAGGCCTCAAATGAGGCCTAGGCACCAGGGAAAAAACGCTAATGGAATGAGCCTGGGAAGGTGCCTGAGCATGACTGGACACACCTCCGCAGCCTGCTCCTTCGTGGGGCAGTACCCTCGGAGGCCAGGACGGTCTGGGCAAGGCTCTCCTGGGGCAGGGTCCATGCTGGAACCTGCGCGTGTCCTGTGGGGCCCCAGAGCAAATCCAGCACTCTGCCGCTAGAAGACCTCCCTGGCTGCCTCCAAAGGCCAGTTTGCAAGCACTCTCCCCGAGGGAGGCCCGCGATTCCCGCAAGCTGAGCACACTGCTCCCAAGCCCGGGAGAAAAGCGCTTCGGGGTGGTCCTCTCTCAGGGCCCTTGCCCCTGAGCCTGGGAGCCAGCTAGGGGCTCCACACTCCCAGGCCAAGGCAGAACCACATGCACACGTCTTTTCCTGCCCTTTGCACCATCAGAGAGCTCGGGTGAGCCAGAGTCTGTCAGGCAGCTCCTGGGCAAGCCCAGAAGCAGCGCCTGTGTGTGATGTGGCAGGGCCGACCTAGGGGCACTGAAGGCCACTTGCTCACCCTGCTGCCCTGAAGCTGCTGGGACAAAGAGGCCTTGGGCATCGAACCCCTTGCTGGCCTCTTCCCTCTGACCAGGCCGTCCGGCTCCAGTCCCTTTCAGTGTGCAGAGAGGCCCTGCCAGAATCCGCCCCTCCAAGTAGGCCTCAAATGAGGCATAGGAACCATGGGCAAGCCGCTCAGGGAATGAGCCTGGGGAGGTCCCTGGGCATGTCTGGACACACTACCCGTCACCTGCCCCTTCGTGAAGCAGTATCCCCGGAGGCCAGGAAGGTCTGGTCAAGGCTGGCCTGGGGCAGGGTCGGTGCTGGGATCTGCCCCTGGCCTGTGGGGCTTCTGAGCAGAACCAGCAGTGTGCCCCTGGAAGACCTCACTGGCAGCCTCCAAAGGCTGGTTTGCAAGCACTCTCGGTGGCTAGGCACCTCTCCCTCACCTAGGAACACCCGTGATTTACGCAAGCCACACACTTTGCTCCCAAGCCCAGGAGAAAAGCGCTTTGGTTGTCCATTCTAAGGGCCTTGCCCCTGAGCCTGGGGGACAGCTAGGGGCTCCAAACTCCCAGGCCAAGGCAGAGCCACATGCACACGAGTCTTCCTGCCCCCTGCATTTTCAGAGAGCTCAGGTGAGCCAGAGTCGGTTAGGCAGCACCTGGGCAAGCCCAGCAGCAGCGCCTGAGTGTGAAGGGGCAGGGGCGACCTAGGGGCACAGTGGGCCAAACCTCCCCTCCAAGTAGGCCTCAAATGAGGCCTAGGAATCATGGGAAAGGCGCTAAGTGAATGAGAATGGGGAGGCCCCTGGGCAAGTCTGGACACACTCCCTGCCACCTGCCCCTTCGTGGGGCAGTACCCAAGAGGCCAGGAAGGTCTGTTCAAGGCTGGCCTGGGGCAGGGTCCTTGCTGGGACCTGCCCCTGGCATGTGGGGCCTCTGAGCAGAACCAGCACTGTGCCGTTGGAAGACCTCACCAGCAGCCCCCAAAGGCCGGTTTGCAAGCACCTCCCAGGCTGGCCGCCTCTCCCTCACCGAGGGAAGCCCGCGTTTCCCACAAGCCGCGCACTCTGCTCCCAAGCCTGGGAGAAAAGTGCTTCGGGGTGTTCCTCTCTCAGTCCTTTGCCCCTGAGCCTGGGAGACAGCTAGGGGCTCCACACACCCAGGCCAATGCGGAGCCACATGCACACGTATTATATTGCCCCCTGCTCCGTCAGAGAGCTTGCGTGAGCCAGAGTATGTCAGGCAGCTCCTGGGAAAGCCCAGCAGCAGCGCCTGTGTGTGATGGGGCAGGGCTGACCAAGGGGCACTGAAGGCCGCTTGCTCACCCTGCTGCCCTGAGACTGCTGGGAAAAATAGTTCTTGGGCATCGACCCCCTTGCTGGCCTTTTCCCTCTGACCAGGCCGTCCGTGCTCCAGACCCTTGCAGTGTGGAGAGAGGTCCTGCCAGAAACCTCCCCTACAAGTACCCTCAAATGAGGCCTGGGAACCATGGGAAAGGCGCTCAGGGATTGAACCTGGGGAGGTGCCTGGGCATGCCTGGACACACACCCCGCCGCCTGCCCCTTCGTGAGGCAGTACCCACGGAGTCCAGGAAGGTCAGGTCAAGGCTGGCCTGGGGCAGGGTCCGAGCTGGGACCTGCCACGGTCCTGTGGGGTCTCTGAGCAGAACCAGCACTGTGCCAATGGAAGACCTCGCCGGCAGCCTCCAAAGGCCGGTTTGCAAGCACTCTCGCCGGCTGGCCACCTCTCCCTCACCGAAGGAGGCCCGCGATTCCCGCAAGCCACGCACTCTACTCACAAGCCCAGGAGAAAAGCGCTTGGGTGGTCCCGTCTCAGGGCCTTGCCCCTGAGCCTGGGGGACAGCGAGTGGCTACACAAACCCAGGCCAAGGCACAACCACATGCACACGAGTCTTCCTGCCCCCTGAACTGTCAGAGAGCTCGGGTGAGCCAGAGTCTGTCAGGCAGCTCCTGGGCAAGACCAGCAGGAGCGCCTGTGTGTGAAGGGGCAGGGCTGGCCTAGGGGCAAAGTGGGCCACTTGCTCTTCCTGCTGCCCTCAGGCTGCTGGGCCGAAGAGGCCATGGACAACGACCCCCGTGCAGGCCTCTTCCCTCTGACCAGGCCGTCCGGGATCCAGTCCCTTGCACTGTGAAGAGAGCCCCTGCCAGAAACCTCCCCTCCAAGTAGGCCTCAAACGAGGCCTAGGAACCTGGGAAAAGGCGCTCAGGGAATGAGCCTGGGGAGGAGCCTGGGCATGTCTGGACACACTCCCCGCAGCGTTCTCCTTCGTGGGGCAGTACCCCCGGAGGCCAGGAAGGTCTGGTCAAGGCTGGCCTGGGTCAGGGTCCAGGCTGGGACCTGCCCCTGGCCTTTGGGTCCTCTGAGTAGAACCAACACTCTGCAGCTGGAAGACCTCCCCGGCTGTCTCCAAAGGCCTGTTTGCAAGCACTCTCGCCGGCTGGCCACCTCGCATTCACTGAGGGAGGCCGGCGTATCCCGCAAGCCGTGCACTCTGCTCCCAAGCCTGGGAGAAAAGCACTTCTGAGTGTTCTTCTCTCAGGCCTTTGCCCCTGAGCCTGGGGGACAGCTAGGGGCTCCACACACCAAGACCAAGGCAGAACCACATGCCCACGTCTCTTCCGGCCCTCTGCACCGTCAGAGAGCTCAGGTGATCCAGAGTATGTCAGGCAGCTCATGGGAAAAACCCAGCAGCAGCCCCTGTGTGTGAAGGGGCAGGGCCAACCTTGGGGCACAGTGGCCACTTGCTCTTCCTGCTGCCCTGAGGCTGCTGGGCCAAAGAGGCCTTGGGGATCAAACCCCTTGCTGGCCTCTTCCCTCTGACCAGACCGTCCGGGCTCCAGTCCCCTGCAGTGTGGAGAGAGGCCCTGCCAGAAACCTCCCCTCCTAGTAGGACTCAAATGAGGTCTAGGAATCATGGGAAGGCGCTAATGGATTGAGACTGGGGAGAGGACTGGGCATGTCTGATCACACTCCCTGCCACCTGCCCCTTCGTGGGGCAGTACCCCCGGAGGACAGGAAGGTCTGGTCAAGGCTGGCCTGGGGCAGGGTCCTTGCTGGGACCTGCCCCTGGCCTGTTGGGGCTCTGAGCAGAACCAGCATTGTGCCGTTGGAGAACCTCACCCGCAGATTCCAAATGCCGGTTTGCAAGCACTCTCGCCACCTGGCCTCTTCTCCCTCACTGAGGGAGGCCCACGTTTCCCGCAAGCCGCGCACTCTGCTTCCAAGCCAAGGAGAATAGCAGTTCGGGGTGTTCCTCTCTCAGGCGTTTGCCCCTGAGCCTGGGAGACAACTAGGGTATCCACACACCCAGGCCAATGCAGAACCACATGCACACGTCTCTTCCGGCCCTCTGCACCGTCAGAGAGCTCGAGTGAGGCACAGTCTGTTAGGCAGCTCCTGGGCAAGCCCAGCAGCAGTGCCTGTGTGTGAAGGGGCAGGGCCGACCAAGGGGCACATTGGGCCACTTGCTCATCCTGCTGCCATGACGCTGCTGGGCCAAAGAGGCCTTGGGCATCGTCCCCCTTGCTGGCCTCTTTCCTCTGACCAAGCCCTCTGGGCTCCAGGCCCTTGCAGTGTGGAGATAGCCCATGCCAGAAACCTCCCCTCCAAGTAGGCCTCAAATGAGGCCTAGGCACCAGGGAAAAAACGCTAATGGAATGAGCCTGGGAAGGTGCCTGAGCATGACTGGACACACCTCCGCAGCCTGCTCCTTCGTGGGGCAGTACCCTCGGAGGCCAGGACGGTCTGGGCAAGGCTCTCCTGGGGCAGGGTCCATGCTGGAACCTGCGCGTGTCCTGTGGGGCCCCAGAGCAAATCCAGCACTCTGCCGCTAGAAGACCTCCCTGGCTGCCTCCAAAGGCCAGTTTGCAAGCACTCTCCCCGAGGGAGGCCCGCGATTCCCGCAAGCTGAGCACACTGCTCCCAAGCCCGGGAGAAAAGCGCTTCGGGGTGGTCCTCTCTCAGGGCCCTTGCCCCTGAGCCTGGGAGCCAGCTAGGGGCTCCACACTCCCAGGCCAAGGCAGAACGACATGCACACGTCTTTTCCTGCCCTTTGCACCGTCAGAGAGCTCGGGTGAGCCAGAGTCTGTCAGGCAGCTCCTGGGCAAGCCCAGAAGCAGCGCCTGTGTGTGATGTGGCAGGGCCGACCTAGGGGCACTGAAGGCCACTTGCTCACCCTGCTGCCCTGAGACTGCTGGGAAAAATAGTTCTTGGGCATCGACCCCCTTGCTGGCCTTTTCCCTCTGACCAGGCCGTCCGTGCTCCAGACCCTTGCAGTGTGGAGAGAGGTCCTGCCAGAAACCTCCCCTACAAGTACCCTCAAATGAGGCCTGGGAACCATGGGAAAGGCGCTCAGGGATTGAACCTGGGGAGGTGCCTGGGCATGCCTGGACACACACCCCGCCGCCTGCCCCTTCGTGAGGCAGTACCCACGGAGTCCAGGAAGGGCAGGTCAAGGCTGGCCTGGGGCAGGGTCCGAGCTGGGACCTGCCACGTTCCTGTGGGATCTCTGAGCAGAACCAGCACTGTGCCAATGGAAGACCTCGCCGGCAGCCTCCAAAGGCCGGTTTGCAAGCACTCTCGCCGGCTGGCCACCTCTCCCTCACCGAGGGAGGCCCGCGATTCCCGCAAGCCACGCACTCTACTCACAACTCCAGGAGAAAAGCGCTTGGGTGGTCCCGTCTCAGGGCCTTGCCCCTGAGCCTGGGGGACAGCGAGTGGCTACACAAACCCAGGCCAAGGCACAACCACATGCACACGAGTCTTCCTGCCCCCTGAACTGTCAGAGAGCTCGGGTGAGCCAGAGTCTGTCAGGCAGCTCCTGGGCAAGACCAGCAGGAGCGCCTGTGTGTGAAGGGGCAGGGCTGGCCTAGGGGCAAAGTGGGCCACTTGCTCTTCCTGCTGCCCTCAGGCTGCTGGGCCGAAGAGGCCATGGACAACGACCCCCGTGCAGGCCTCTTCCCTCTGACCAGGCCGTCTGGGATCCAGTCCCTTGCACTGTGAAGAGAGCCCCTGCCAGAAACCTCCCCTCCAAGTAGGCCTCAAACGAGGCCTAGGAACCTGGGAAAAGGCGCTCAGGGAATGAGCCTGGGGAGGAGCCTGGGCATGTCTGGACACACTCCCCGCAGCGTTCTCCTTCGTGGGGCAGTACCCCCGGAGGCCAGGAAGGTCTGGTCAAGGCTGGCCTGGGTCAGGGTCCAGGCTGGGACCTGCCCCTGGCCTTTGGGTCCTCTGAGTAGAACCAACACTCTGCAGCTGGAAGACCTCCCCGGCTGTCTCCAAAGGCCTGTTTGCAAGCACTCTCGCCGGCTGGCCACCTCGCATTCACTGAGGGAGGCCGGCGTATCCCGCAAGCCGTGCACTCTGCTCCCAAGCCTGGGAGAAAAGCACTTCTGAGTGTTCTTCTCTCAGGCCTTTGCCCCTGAGCCTGGGGGACAGCTAGGGGCTCCACACACCAAGACCAAGGCAGAACCACATGCCCACGTCTCTTCCGGCCCTCTGCACCGTCAGAGAGCTCAGGTGATCCAGAGTATGTCAGGCAGCTCATGGGAAAAACCCAGCAGCAGCCCCTGTGTGTGAAGGGGCAGGGCCAACCTTGGGGCACAGTGGCCACTTGCTCTTCCTGCTGCCCTGAGGCTGCTGGGCCAAAGAGGCCTTGGGGATCAAACCCCTTGCTGGCCTCTTCCCTCTGACCAGACCGTCCGGGCTCCAGTCCCCTGCAGTGTGGAGAGAGGCCCTGCCAGAAACCTCCCCTCCTAGTAGGACTCAAATGAGGTCTAGGAATCATGGGAAGGCGCTAATGGATTGAGACTGGGGAGAGGACTGGGCATGTCTGATCACACTCCCTGCCACCTGCCCCTTCGTGGGGCAGTACCCCCGGAGGACAGGAAGGTCTGGTCAAGGCTGGCCTGGGGCAGGGTCCTTGCTGGGACCTGCCCCTGGCCTGTTGGGGCTCTGAGCAGAACCAGCATTGTGCCGTTGGAGAACCTCACCCGCAGATTCCAAATGCCGGTTTGCAAGCACTCTCGCCACCTGGCCTCTTCTCCCTCACCGAGGGAGGCCCGCGTTTCCCGCAAGCCGCGCACTCTGCTTCCAAGCCAAGGAGAATAGCAGTTCGGGGTGTTCCTCTCTCAGGCGTTTGCCCCTGAGCCTGGGAGACAACTAGGGTATCCACACACCCAGGCCAATGCAGAACCACATGCACACGTCTCTTCCGGCCCTCTGCACCGTCAGAGAGCTCGAGTGAGGCACAGTCTGTTAGGCAGCTCCTGGGCAAGCCCAGCAGCAGTGCCTGTGTGTGAAGGGGCAGGGCCGACCAAGGGGCACATTGGGCCACTTGCTCATCCTGCTGCCATGACGCTGCTGGGCCAAAGAGGCCTTGGGCATCGTCCCCCTTGCTGGCCTCTTTCCTCTGACCAAGCCCTCCGGGCTCCAGGCCCTTGCAGTGTGGAGATAGCCCATGCCAGAAACCTCCCCTCCAAGTAGGCCTCAAATGAGGCCTAGGCACCAGGGAAAAAACGCTAATGGAATGAGCCTGGGAAGGTGCCTGAGCATGACTGGACACACCTCCGCAGCCTGCTCCTTCGTGGGGCAGTACCCTCGGAGGCCAGGACGGTCTGGGCAAGGCTCTCCTGGGGCAGGGTCCATGCTGGAACCTGCGCGTGTCCTGTGGGGCCCCAGAGCAAATCCAGCACTCTGCCGCTAGAAGACCTCCCTGGCTGCCTCCAAAGGCCAGTTTGCAAGCACTCTCCCCGAGGGAGGCCCGCGATTCCCGCAAGCTGAGCACACTGCTCCCAAGCCCGGGAGAAAAGCGCTTCGGGGTGGTCCTCTCTCAGGGCCCTTGCCCCTGAGCCTGGGAGCCAGCTAGGGGCTCCACACTCCCAGGCCAAGGCAGAACCACATGCACACGTCTTTTCCTGCCCTTTGCACCGTCAGAGAGCTCGGGTGAGCCAGAGTCTGTCAGGCAGCTCCTGGGCAAGCCCAGAAGCAGCGCCTGTGTGTGATGTGGCAGGGCCGACCTAGGGGCACTGAAGGCCACTTGCTCACCCTGCTGCCCTGAAGCTGCTGGGACAAAGAGGCCTTGGGCATCGAACCCCTTGCTGGCCTCTTCCCTCTGACCAGGCCGTCCGGCTCCAGTCCCTTTCAGTGTGCAGAGAGGCCCTGCCAGAATCCGCCCCTCCAAGTAGGCCTCAAATGAGGCATAGGAACCATGGGCAAGCCGCTCAGGGAATGAGCCTGGGGAGGTCCCTGGGCATGTCTGGACACACTACCCGTCACCTGCCCCTTCGTGAAGCAGTATCCCCGGAGGCCAGGAAGGTCTGGTCAAGGCTGGCCTGGGGCAGGGTCGGTGCTGGGATCTGCCCCTGGCCTGTGGGGCTTCTGAGCAGAACCAGCAGTGTGCCCCTGGAAGACCTCACTGGCAGCCTCCAAAGGCTGGTTTGCAAGCACTCTCGGTGGCTAGGCACCTCTCCCTCACCTAGGAACACCCGTGATTTACGCAAGCCACACACTTTGCTCCCAAGCCCAGGAGAAAAGCGCTTTGGTTGTCCATTCTAAGGGCCTTGCCCCTGAGCCTGGGGGACAGCTAGGGGCTCCAAACTCCCAGGCCAAGGCAGAGCCACATGCACACGAGTCTTCCTGCCCCCTGCATTTTCAGAGAGCTCAGGTGAGCCAGAGTCTGTCAGGCAGCCCCTGGGCAAGCCCAGTAGCAGCGCCTATGTATGATGGGGCACGGCCAACCTAGGGGCACAGTGGGACACTTGCTCTTCCTGCTGCCCTGAGGCTGCTGGGACAAAGAGGCCTTGGGCATCGACCGCCTTGCTGGCCTCTTCCCTCTGACCAGGCCATCCGGGCTCCAGTCCTTGTAGTGTGGAGAGAGGCCCTGCCAGAAACCTCCCCTCGAAGTAGGCCTCAAATGAGGCCTAGGAACCATGGGAAAGGTGCTCAGGGAATGAGCCTGGGGAGGTGCCTGTGTATGTCTGGACACATTCCCCACTGCCTGCCCCTTCGTGAGGCAGTATCCTCGGAGGCCAGGTAGGTCTGGTCAAGGCTGGCCTGGGCAGGGTCCGTGCTGGGACCTGCCACTGGCCTGTGGATCCTCTGTGCAGAACCAGCACACTGCCGCTGGAAGACATCACCGGCAGCCTCCAAAGGCCGTTTTGCAAGTACTCTCTCCAGCTGGAAACCTCTCCCTCACTGAGGGAGGCCCGCGATTCCCGCAAGCCTCCCACTCTGCTTCCAAGCCCAGGACAATAGCGCTGGGTGGTCCCCTCTCAGGGCCTTGCCCCTGAGCCTTGGAGACAGCTAGGGGCTCCAAACTCCCAGGCCAAGGCAGAACCACATGCACACGAGTCTTCCTGCCCCCTGCACCATCAGAGAGCTCAGGTGTGCCAGAGTATATCAGGCAGCTCATGGGCAAACCCAGCACCACGGCCTGTGCATGAAGGGGCAGGATCAACCTAGGGGCACAGAGGGCCACTTGCTCATCCTGCTGCCCTGAGGCTGTTGGGCCAAAGAGGCCTTGGGCATCGACCTCCTTGCTGGCCTCTTCCCTCTGACCATGGCCTCAGCGCTCCAGGCCCTAGCGCGGTGGAGAGAGCCCCTGCCAGAAACCTCCCCTCTAAATAGGCCTCAAATGCGGCCTAGGCACCAGGGGAAGAGTGCTCACGGAATGAGCCTGGGGAGGTGCATGAGCATGTCTGGACACACTTCCCACAGCCTGCCCCTTCGTGGGCACTACCCCCAAAGGACAGGAAGGTCTGGTCAAGACTGGCCTGGGGCAGTGTCCATGCTGGGACCTGCGCCTGGAATGTGGGGCCTCTGAGCACATCCAGCATTCTGCTGCTGGAATACCTCACCGGCAGCCTCCAAAGGCTGGTTTGCAAGCACTCTCACAGGCTGGCGTCCTCTCCCTCACCGAGGGAGACCCGCGTTTCCCACAAGCCATATACTCTGTTCCCAAGACCAGGAAAATAGTGCATCGTGTTCGTCCGATCTAAGGCCCTTGCCCCAGTGCCTGGGGGACAGCTACGGGCTCCACACACCCAGGCCAAGGCAGAACCACATGCACACGTCTCTTTCTGCCCCCTGCACCGTCAGAGAGCTTGGGAGAGCCAGAGTCTGTCTGTCAGCACCTGGGCAAGACCAGCAGCAGCACCTGTGTGTGATGGGGCAGAGCCGACCTAGAGGCAGTGAGGGCCAGTTGCTCACCCTGTTGCCCTGAGGCTGCTGGGCCAAAGACACCTTGGACATCGACCCCATTGCTGGCCTCTTCTCTCTGACCAGGCCGTCCAGGCTCCAGTCCCTTGTAGTGTGAAGAGAGGCCCTGCCAGAAACGTCCCCTCCAAATAGACCTGAAATGAGGCCAAGGTATCTTGAGAAAGGTGCTAAGGGAATGAGACTGGGGAGGCGCCTGAGCATGTCTGGACACACTCCCTGCTGCCTGAATCTTCATGGGGCAGTACACCCAGAGGCCAGGAAGGTCTTGGCAAGGCTGGCCTGGGGCCGGTCCTTGCTGGGGCCTGCCCCTGGCCTGTAGGGCCTCTGAGCAGAACCAGCACTGTGCCATTGGAACACCTCACCAGCAGCTGGTTTGCAAACACTCTCACAGGCTGGCATCCTCTCCCTAACCGAGGGAGGACTGGGTTTCCCGCAAGCCGCGCACTCTGCTTCCATGCCTGGGAGAAAAGAGCTTGGGATGTTCCTCTCTCAGGCCTTTGGCGCTGAGCCTGGGAGACAGCTAGGGGCTCCACAATAACAGGCCAAGGCAGAACCACATGCACACGTATCTTCCGGCCCTCTGCACGGTCAGAGAGCTCGGGAGAGCCACAGGCTGTTAGGCAGCTCCTGGGGAAGCCCAGTAGCAGTGCCTGTGTGTGAAGGGGCAGGGCCGACCTAGGGTCACTGAGGGCCACTTGTTCACCCTGCTGCCCTGAGTATTCTGGGAAAAAGAGGCCTTAGGTATCGACCGCCTTGCTGGACTCTTCCCTCTCACCACGCCGTCCGGACTCGAGTCACTTGCAGTGTGGAGAGAGCCCCTGGCAGAAACTCCCCTCCAAATAGGCCTCAAATGAGGCCTAGGAACCATGGGAAAGGCGCTCAGGGAATGATCCTGGGGAGGTGTCTGGGCATGCCTGAACAACTCGCCGCCGCCTGCCCTTTCATGAGGCAGTACCCCGGAGGCCAGGAAGGTCTGGTCATGGCTGTCCTAGGGCAGGGTCTATGCTGGAAACTGCCCATGGCCTTTGGGGCCTTTGAGCAGAACCAGGACTCTGTCCTTGGAAGACCTCACCAGCAGCCTCCAAAGGCCTGTTTGCAAGACCTCTCGTCTGCTGGCCGTAACTCCCTCACCGAGGCCCATTCTGCCCCTAGGTCGGCTCTGCCCCTTGACACACAGGCAGTACTGCTGGGGCTGCGGAGGACATGTCTGACAGGGCTCAATGAAGCCCTCGGAAGGTGCAGGGGGCAGGAACAAAAGTATGCATGTGATTCTGCCTCTTCCTGGCAATGTGGATGTCCAAGCTTGACTCCAAGCTCAGGCGCAAGGGCCCAGAGAGAGGACCACCCTGAAGCGCTTTTCTCCTGGGCTTAAGAGCAGAGTGTGCGACTTGCGGGAAAAGCAGGCCTCCCTCGGTAGGGAGCGGCAGCAGTCTGGCGAGAAGGCTTGCAATCCGGCCTTTGGAGGCAGTTGGGGAGGTCTTCCTGCGGGAAAGGGCCGGTTCTGCTCAGAGTCCCCACAGGCCATGGGAAGGACCCAGCAAGACCCCTGTCCTTGGCCAGCCTTGCCCAGACCTTCCTGGTCTCCGGGGCTCCTGCCCCATGAAGGAGCAGGCTGCGGCGTGTGTGTCTAGACATGCGTGGTCGCTTCCCCAGTCACATACTCCGTAGCATATTTTCCCTGGCCTAGGCCTCTTTTGGGTCAAAGTCGGAGGGACGTGCAGGCAGAGGCTGTCTCCACACTGCAAGGACTTGGAGCTCAGACGGCCTGGAGAGAGGGAAGTGGGGAGCAATGGGTCTTTCTCCCAGCAGCCTCAGGGCAGCTGGGAGAGCAAGAGGCCCACTCTGCCCCTAGGTCGGCTCTGCCCCTTGACACACAGGCTGTGCTGCTGGGGTGGCCGAGGAGCGCCTGAGAGACTCTGACTCACTCGAGCTCTCGGAAGGTGCAGGGCTCAGGAAACGACGTGTGCATGTGGTTCTTTCTTGGTCTGGGAGTGTGGACCCCCAAGGTTGACTCCAGGCTCAGGGGAAACGGCCCAGAGAAAGGACCACCCCGAAGCGCTTTTCTCCCGGGCTTAAGAGCAGAGTGCGCGACTTGCGGGAAAAGCAGGCCTCCCTCGGCAGGGAGCGGCAGCAGTCTGGTGAGAATGCTTGCAAACCGGCCTTTGGAGGCAGTCGGGGAGGTCTTCCTACGGGAGAGGCCTGGTTCTCCTCAGAGTCCCCACAGGCCAGGGGAAACACCCAGCAAGATTCCTGCCCTTGGTCAGCCTTGCCCAGACCTTCCTGGCCTCCGCGGCCGCTGTCCCATGAAGGGGCAGGCTGCGGGTGTGACTAGACATGCCCGGCTTCCTCCCCAGTCTCTTACCCCCTAGCGCATTTCCCCTGGATCTAGGCCTCTTTTGAGTCCTACTCGGAGGGAAGGTGCTGGTAGAGGCTGTCTCCACACTGCAAGGACTTGGAGCTCAGACGGCCTGGTGAGAGGGAAGTGGGGAGCAATGGGTTGGATGCCCAAAGCCTTTTTCACCCAGCAGCCTCAGGGCAGCTGGGAGAGCAAGAGGCCCACTCTGCCCCTAGGTCGGCTCTGCCCCTTGGCACACAGGCTGTGCTGCTGGGGTGGCCCAGGATATGCCTGAGAGACGCTGGCTCACTCGAACTCTCGGAAGGTGCAGGGCTCAGGAAACGGCGTGTGCATGTGGTTCTTTCTTGGTCTGGGAGTGTGGACCTCCAAGGTTGACTCCAGGCTCAGGGGCAAGGGCCCAGAGAAAGGACCACCCCGATGTGCTTTTCTCCCGGCTTGGGAGCGGATTGCGCGACTTGCGGGAAAAACAGGCCTCCCTTGGGGAGGGACGTGCGGCAGCCGGCGAGAATGCTTTCAACGGGCCCTTGGAGGCAGCCGGGGAGGTCTTCATGCGGGAAAGGGGTGGTTCTGAAGAGAGGACCCACAGGCCAGGGGCAGCACCCAGCATGGTCTCTGTCCTTGGCCAGGGTTGCCCCGACCTTCCTGGCCTCCGGGGCTGCTGCCTCATGAAGGGCAGGCTGCGGGGAGTGTGTCCAGACATGCCTCGTCACCTCCCCAGTCTCTTACACCCTAGCGCATTTGCCCTGTGCTTGGCCTAATTTAAGGCCTACTCGGAGGGCAGGTGCTGGCATGGGCTGTTTACACACAGCAAGAGCCTGGAGCTCAGACCACCTCGTCACAGGGAAGTGCGGAGCAAGTGTGTGGATGCCCAAGTCCTCTTTGGCCCAGCAGCCTCCAGGCAGCTGGGAGAGCAGGAGGCCCACTCTGCCCCTAGATCAGCCCTGCCACTTGACACTCAGGCAGGCCTGCTGGGGCTGCGGAGGACATGTCTGACAGACTCTGGCTCAACCAAGTCCTCGGAAGTTGCAGGCGGCAGGAACAAACGTATGCACGTGATTCTGCCTCTTCCTGGCAATGTGGACGTCCAAGCTTGACTCCAGGCTCAGGGGCAAGGGCCCAGAGAAAGGACCACCCCGAAGCGCTTTTCTCCCGGGCTTAAGAGCAGAGTGCGCGACTTGCGGGAAAAGCAGGCCTCTCTCGGCAGGGAGCGGCAGCAGTCTGGCGAGAATGCTTGCAAACCGGCCTTTGGAGGCAGTCGGGGAGGTCTTCCTACGGGAGAGGCCTAGTTCTCCTCAGAGTCCCCACAGGCCAGGGAAGACACCCAGCAAGATTCCTGCCCTTGGTCAGCCTTGCCCAGACCTTCCTGGCCTCCGGGGCTGCTGTCCCATGAAGGGGCAGGCTGCGGCGTGTGTCTAGACATGCCCGGCTTCCTCCCCAGTCTCTTACCCCCTAGCGCATTTCCCCTGGATCTAGGCCTCTTTTGAGTCCTACTCGGAGGGAAGGTGCTGGCAGAGGCTGTCTCCACACTGCAAGGACTTGGAGCTCAGACGGCCTGGTGAGAGGGAAGTGGGGAGCAATAGGTTGGATGCCCAAAACCTTTTTCTCCCAGCAGCCTCAGGGCAGCTGGGAGAGCAGGAGGCCCACTCTGCCCCTAGGTCGGCTCTGCCCCTTGACACACAGGCTGTGCTGCTGGGGTGGCCGAAGAGCTGCCTGAGAGACTCTGGCTCACTTGAGCTCTCGGAAGGTGCAGGGCTCAGGAAACGACGTGTGCATGTGGTTCTTTCTTGGTCTGGGAGTGTGGACCCCCAAGGTTGACTCCAGGCTCAGGGAAAACGGCCCAGAGAAAGGACCACCCCGTTGTGCTTTTCTCCCGGCTTGGGAGCGTATTGCGCGACTTGCGGGAAAAACAGGCCTCCCTTGGGGAGGGTCGTGCGGCAGCCGGCGAGAATGCTTGCCACCGGCCCTTGGAGGCAGCCGGGGAGGTCTTCATGCGGGAAATGGGTGGTTCTGCTGAGAGGACCCACAGGCCAGGGGAAACACCCAGCATGGTCTCTGTCCTTGGCCAGGGTTGCACAGACCTGCCGGGCCTCTGGGGCTGCTGCCTCATGAAGGGGCAGGCTGCAGGGAGTGTGTCCAGACATGCCTGGTCACCTCCCCAGTCTCTTACCCCCTAGCGCATTTCCCCTGTGCTTGGCCTAATTTAAGGCCTACTCGGAGGAAAGGTGTTGACATGGGCTGTTTTCACACAGCAAGAGCCTGGAGCTCCGACGGCCTCGTCATAGGGGAGTGCGGAGCAAGTGTGTGGATGCCCTACTCTTCTTTGGCCCAGCAGGTTCCGGGCTACTGGGAGAGCAGGAGGCCCACTCTGCCCCTAGATCAGCCCTGCCACTTGACACTCAGGCAGGCCTGCTGGGGCTGCGGAGGACATGTCTGACAGACTCTGGCTCAACCAAGTCCTCGGATGGTGAAGACGGCAGGAACAAAGGTATGCACGTGATTCTGCCTCTTCCTGGCAATGTGGACGTCCAAGCTTGACTCCAGGCTCAGGGGCAAGGGCCCAGAAAAAGGACCACCCCGAAGCGCTTTTCTCCCGGGCTTAAGAGCAGAGTGCGCGACTTGCGGGAAAAGCAGGCCTCCCTCGGCAGGGAGCGGCAGCAGTGTGGCGAGAATGCTTGCAAACCGGCCTTTGGAGGCAGTCGGGGAGGTCTTCCTACGGGAGAGGCCTGGTTCTCCTCAGAGTCCCCACAGGCCAGGGGAAACACCCAGCAAGATTCCTGCCCTTGGTCAGCCTTGCCCAGACCTTCCTGGCCTCCGGGGCTGCTGTCCCATGAAGGAGCAGGCTGCGGCGTGTGTGACTAGACATGCCCGGCTTCCTCCCCAGTCTCTTACCCCCTAGCGCATTTCCCCTGGATCTAGGCCTCTTTTGAGTCCTACTCGGAGGGAAGGTGCTGGCAGAGGCTGTCTCCACACTGCAAGGACTTGGAGCTCAGACGGCCTGGTGAGAGGGAAGTGGGGAGCAATGGGTTGGATGCCCAAAGCCTTTTTCTCCCAGCAACCTCAGGGCAGCTGGGAGAGCAAGAGGCCCACTCTGCCCCTAGGTCGGCTCTGCCCCTTGGCACACAGGCTGTGCTGCTGGGGTGGCCCAGGATATGCCTGAGAGACGCTGGCTCACTCGAGTTCTCGGAAGGTGCAGGGCTCAGGAAACGGCGTGTGCATGTGGTTCTTTCTTGGTCTGGGAGTGTGGACCTCCAAGGTTGACTCCAGGCTCAGGGGCAAGGGCCCAGAGAAAGGACCACCCCGATGTGCTTTTCTCCCGGCTTGGGAGCGGATTGCGCGACTTGCGGGAAAAACAGGCCTCCCTTGGGGAGGGACGTGCGGCAGCCGGCGAGAATGCTTTCAACGGGCCCTTGGAGGCAGCCGGGGAGGTCTTCATGCGGGAAAGGGGTGGTTCTGAAGAGAGGACCCACAGGCCAGGGGCAGCACCCAGCATGGTCTCTGTCCTTGGCCAGGGTTGCCCCGACCTTCCTGGCCTCCGGGGCTGCTGCCTCATGAAGGGCAGGCTGCGGGGAGTGTGTCCAGACATGCCTCGTCACCTCCCCAGTCTCTTACCCCCTAGCGCATTTGCCCTGTGCTGGCCTAATTTAAGGCATACTCGGAGGGCAGGTGCTGGCATGGGCTGTTTTCACACAGCAAGAGCCTGGAGCTCAGACCGCCTCGTCACAGGGAAGTGCGGAGCAAGTGTGTGGATGCCCAAGTCCTCTTTGGCCCAGCAGCCTCCGGGCAGCTGGGAGAGCAGGAGGCCCACTCTGCCCCTAGATCAGCCCTGCCACTTGACACTCAGGCAGGCCTGCTGGGGCTGCGGAGGACATGTCTGACAGACTCTGGCTCAACCAAGTCCTCGGAAGTTGCAGGCGGCAGGAACAAAGGTATGCACGTGATTCTGCCTCTTCCTGGCAATGTGGACGTCCAAGCTTGACTCCAGGCTCAGGGGCAAGGGCCCAGATAAAGGACCACCCCGAAGCGCTTTTCTCCCGGGCTTAAGAGCAGAGTGCGCGACTTGCGGGAAAAGCAGGCCTCCCTCGGCAGGGAGCAGCAGCAATCTGGCGAGAATGCTTGCAAACCGGCCTTTGGAGGCAGTCGGGGAGGTCTTCCTACGGGAGAGGCCTGGTTCTCCTCAGAGTCCCCACAGGCCAGGGGAAACACCCAGCAAGATTCCTGCCCTTGGTCAGCCTTGCCCAGACCTTCCTGGCCTCCGCGGCCGCTGTCCCATGAAGGGGCAGGCTGCAGGTGTGACTAGACATGCCCGTCTTCCTCCCCAGTCTCTTACCCCCTAGCGCATTTCCCCTGGATCTAGGCCTCTTTTGAGTCCTACTCGGAGGGAAGGTGCTGGTAGAGGCTGTCTCCACACTGCAAGGACTTGGAGCTCAGACGGCCTGGTGAGAGGGAAGTGGGGAGCAATGGGTTGGATGCCCAAAGCCTTTTTCACCCAGCAGCCTCAGGGCAGCTGGGAGAGCAAGAGGCCCACTCTGCCCCTAGGTCGGCTCTGCCCCTTGGCACACAGGCTGTGCTGCTGGGGTGGCTGAGGATATGCCTGAGAGACGCTGGCTCACTCGAACTCTCGGAAGGTGCAGGGCTCAGGAAACGGCGTGTGCATGTGGTTCTTTCTTGGTCTGGGAGTGTGGACCTCCAAGGTTGACTCCAGGCTCAGGGGCAAGGGCCCAGAGAAAGGACCACCCCGATGTGCTTTTCTCCCGGCTTGGGAGCGGATTGCGCGACTTGCGGGAAAAACAGGCCTCCCTTGGGGAGGGACGTGTGGCAGCCGGCGAGAATGCTTTCAACGGGCCCTTGGAGGCAGCCGGGGAGGTCTTCATGCGGGAAAGGGGTGGTTCTGAAGAGAGGACCCACAGGCCAGGGGCAGCACCCAGCATGGTCTCTGTCCTTGGCCAGGGTTGCCCCGACCTTCCTGGCCTCCGGGGCTGCTGCCTCATGAAGGGCAGGCTGCGGGGAGTGTGTCCAGACATGCCTCGTCACCTCCCCAGTCTCTTACCCCCTAGCGCATTTGCCCTGTGCTTGGCCTAATTTAAGGCCTACTCGGAGGGCAGGTGCTGGCATGGGCTGTTTACACACAGCAAGAGCCTGGAGCTCAGACCGCCTCGTCACAGGGAAGTGCGGAGCAAGTGTGTGGATGCCCAAGTCCTCTTTGGCCCAGCAGCCTCCGGGCAGCTGGGAGAGCAGGAGGCCCACTCTGCCCCTAGATCAGCCCTGCCACTTGACACTCAGGCAGGCCTGCTGGGGCTGCGGAGGACATGTCTGACAGACTCTGGCTCAACCAAGTCCTCGGAAGTTGCAGGCGGCAGGAACAAAGGTATGCACGTGATTCTGCCTCTTCCTGGCAATGTGGACGTCCAAGCTTGACTCCAGGCTCAGGGGCAAGGGCCCAGAGAAAGGACCACCCCGAAGCGCTTTTCTCCCGGGCTTAAGAGCAGAGTGCGCGACTTGCGGGAAAAGCAGGCCTCTCTCGGCAGGGAGCGGCAGCAGTGTGGCGAGAATGCTTGCAAACCGGCCTTTGGAGGCAGTCGGGGAGGTCTTCCTACGGGAGAGGCCTAGTTCTCCTCAGAGTCCCCACAGGCCAGGGAAGACACCCAGCAAGATTCCTGCCCTTGGTCAGCCTTGCCCAGACCTTCCTGGCCTCCGGGGCTGCTGTCCCATGAAGGGGCAGGCTGCGGCGTGTGTCTAGACATGCCCGGCTTCCTCCCCAGTCTCTTACCCCCTAGCGCATTTCCCCTGGACATAGGCCTCTTTTGAGTCCTACTCGGAGGGAAGGTGCTGGCAGAGGCTGTCTCCACACTGCAAGGACTTGGAGCTCAGACGGCCTGGTGAGAGGGAAGTGGGGAGCAATGGGTTGGATGCCCAAAACCTTTTTCTCCCAGCAGCCTCAGGGCAGCTGGGAGAGCAGGAGGCCCACTCTGCCCCTAGGTCGGCTCTGCCCCTTGACACACAGGCTGTGCTGCTGGGGTGGCCGAAGAGCTGCCTGAGAGACTCTGGCTCACTTGAGCTCTCGGAAGGTGCAGGGCTCAGGAAACGACGTGTGCATGTGGTTCTTTCTTGGTCTGGGAGTGTGGACCCCCAAGGTTGACTCCAGGCTCAGGGAAAACGGCCCAGAGAAAGGACCACCCCGATGTGCTTTTCTCCCGGCTTGGGAGCGTATTGCGCGACTTGCGGGAAAAACAGGCCTCCCTTGGGTAGGGTCGTGCGGCAGCCGGCGAGAATGCTTGCCACCGGCCCTTGGAGGCAGCCGGGGAGGTCTTCATGCGGGAAATGGGTGGTTCTGCTGAGAGGACCCACAGGCCAGGGGAAACACCCAGCATGGTCTCTGTCCTTGGCCAGGGTTGCACAGACCTGCCGGGCCTCTGGGGCTGCTGCCTCATGAAGGGGCAGGCTGCAGGGAGTGTGTCCAGACATGCCTGGTCACCTCCCCAGTCTCTTACCCCCTAGTGCATTTCCCCTGTGCTTGGCCTAATTTAAGGCCTACTCGGAGGAAAGGTGTTGACATGGGCTGTTTTCACACAGCAAGAGCCTGGAGCTCCGACGGCCTCGTCATAGGGGAGTGCGGAGCAAGTGTGTGGATGCCCTACTCTTCTTTGGCCCAGCAGGTTCCGGGCTACTGGGAGAGCAGGAGGCCCACTCTGCCCCTAGATCAGCCCTGCCACTTGACACTCAGGCAGGCCTGCTGGGGCTGCGGAGGACATGTCTGACAGACTCTGGCTCAACCAAGTCCTCGGATGGTGAAGACGGCAGGAACAAAGGTATGCACGTGATTCTGCCTCTTCCTGGCAATGTGGACGTCCAAGCTTGACTCCAGGCTCAGGGGCAAGGGCCCAGAAAAAGGACCACCCCGAAGCGCTTTTCTCCCGGGCTTAAGAGCAGAGTGCGCGACTTGCGGGAAAAGCAGGCCTCCCTCGGCAGGGAGCGGCAGCAGTGTGGCGAGAATGCTTGCAAACCGGCCTTTGGAGGCAGTCGGGGAGGTCTTCCTACGGGAGAGGCCTGGTTCTCCTCAGAGTCCCCACAGGCCAGGGGAAACACCCAGCAAGATTCCTGCCCTTGGTCAGCCTTGCCCAGACCTTCCTGGCCTCCGGGGCTGCTGTCCCATGAAGGAGCAGGCTGCGGCGTGTGTGACTAGACATGCCCGGCTTCCTCCCCAGTCTCTTACCCCCTAGCGCATTTCCCCTGGATCTAGGCCTCTTTTGAGTCCTACTCGGAGGGAAGGTGCTGGCAGAGGCTGTCTCCACACTGCAAGGACTTGGAGCTCAGACGGCCTGGTGAGAGGGAAGTGGGGAGCAATGGGTTGGATGCCCAAAGCCTTTTTCTCCCAGCAGCCTCAGGGCAGCTGGGAGAGCAAGAGGCCCACTCTGCCCCTAGGTCGGCTCTGCCCCTTGGCACACAGGCTGTGCTGCTGGGGTGGCCCAGGATATGCCTGAGAGACGCTGGCTCACTCGAGTTCTCGGAAGGTGCAGGGCTCAGGAAACGGCGTGTGCATGTGGTTCTTTCTTGGTCTGGGAGTGTGGACCTCCAAGGTTGACTC
Source organism: Muntiacus reevesi (assembly GCF_963930625.1). NCBI lineage: Eukaryota > Metazoa > Chordata > Mammalia > Artiodactyla > Cervidae > Muntiacus > Muntiacus reevesi. The sequence goes on along the minus strand of NW_027077883.1, from coordinate 68,786 downwards.
CAGGCTCAGGGGCAAGGGCCCAGAGAAAGGACCACCCCGATGTGCTTTTCTCCCGGCTTGGGAGCGGATTGCGCGACTTGCGGGAAAAACAGGCCTCCCTTGGGGAGGGACGTGCGGCAGCCGGCGAGAATGCTTTCAACGGGCCCTTGGAGGCAGCCGGGGAGGTCTTCATGCGGGAAAGGGGTGGTTCTGAAGAGAGGACCCACAGGCCAGGGGCAGCACCCAGCATGGTCTCTGTCCTTGGCCAGGGTTGCCCCGACCTTCCTGGCCTCCGGGGCTGCTGCCTCATGAAGGGCAGGCTGCGGGGAGTGTGTCCAGACATGCCTCGTCACCTCCCCAGTCTCTTACCCCCTAGCGCATTTGCCCTGTGCTGGCCTAATTTAAGGCATACTCGGAGGGCAGGTGCTGGCATGGGCTGTTTTCACACAGCAAGAGCCTGGAGCTCAGACCGCCTCGTCACAGGGAAGTGCGGAGCAAGTGTGTGGATGCCCAAGTCCTCTTTGGCCCAGCAGCCTCCGGGCAGCTGGGAGAGCAGGAGGCCCACTCTGCCCCTAGATCAGCCCTGCCACTTGACACTCAGGCAGGCCTGCTGGGGCTGCGGAGGACATGTCTGACAGACTCTGGCTCAACCAAGTCCTCGGAAGTTGCAGGTGGCAGGAACAAACGTATGCACGTGATTCTGCCTCTTCCTGGCAATGTGGACGTCCAAGCTTGACTCCAGGCTCAGGGGCAAGGGCCCAGAGAAAGGACCACCCCGAAGCACTCTTCTCCCGGGCTTAAGAGCAGAGTGCGCGACTTGCGGGAAAAGCAGGCCTCCCTCGGCAGGGAGCGGCAGCAGTCTGGCGAGAATGCTTGCAAACCGGCCTTTGGAGGCAGTCGGGGAGGTCTTCCTACGGGAGAGGCCTGGTTCTCCTCAGAGTCCCCACAGGCCAGGGGAAACACCCAGCAAGATTCCTGCCCTTGGTCAGCCTTGCCCAGACCTTCCTGGCCTCCGGGGCCGCTGTCCCATGAAGGGGCAGGCTGCGGCGTGTGTGACTAGACATGCCCGGCTTCCTCCCCAGTCTCTTACCCCCTAGCGCATTTCCCCTGGATCTAGGCCTCTTTTGAGTCCTACTCGGAGGGAAGGTGCTGGCAGAGGCTGTCTCCACACTGCAGGGACTTGGAGCTCAGACGGCCTGGTGAGAGGGAAGTGGGGAGCAATGGGTTGGATGCCCAAAACCTTTTTCTCCCAGCAGCCTCAGGGCAGCTGGGAGAGCAGGAGGCCCACTCTGCCCCTAGGTCGGCTCTGCCCCTTGACACACAGGCTGTGCTGCTGGGGTGGCCGAAGAGCTGCCTGAGAGACTCTGGCTCACTTGAGCTCTCGGAAGGTGCAGGGCTCAGGAAACGACGTGTGCATGTGGTTCTTTCTTGGTCTGGGAGTGTGGACCCCCAAGGTTGACTCCAGGCTCAGGGAAAACGGCCCAGAGAAAGGACCACCCCGATGTGCTTTTCTCCCGGCTTGGGAGCGTATTGCGCGACTTGCGGGAAAAACAGGCCTCCCTTGGGGAGGGTCGTGCGGCAGCCGGCGAGAATGCTTGCCACCGGCCCTTGGAGGCAGCCGGGGAGGTCTTCATGCGGGAAAGGGGTGGTTCTGCTGAGAGGACCCACAGGCCAGTGGAAACACCCAGCATGGTCTCTGTCCTTGGCCAGGGTTGCACAGACCTTCCGGGCCTCTGGGGCTGCTGCCTCATGAAGGGACAGGTTGCGGGGAGTGTGTCCAGACATGCCTGGTCACCTCCCCAGTCTCTTACCCCCTAGCGCATTTCCCCTGTGCTTGGCCTAATTTAAGGCCTACTCGGAGGAAAGGTGTTGACATGGGCTGTTTTCACACAGCAAGAGCCTGGAGCTCCGACGGCCTCGTCATAGGGGAGTGCGGAGCAAGTGTGTGGATGCCCTACTCTTCTTTGGCCCAGCAGGTTCCGGGCTACTGGGAGAGCAGGAGGCCCACTCTGCCCCTAGATCAGCTCTGCCACTTGACACTCAGGCAGGCCTGCTGGGGCTGCGGAGGACATGTCTGACAGACTCTGGCTCAACCAAGTCCTCGGAAGGTACAGAGGGCAGGAACAAACGTATGCATGTGATTCTGCCTCTTCCTGGCCAAGCTTGACTCCAGGCTCAGGGGCAAGGGCCCAGAGAAAGGACCACCCCGAAGCGCTTTTCTTCCGGGCTTAAGAGCAGAGTGCGCGACTTGCGGGAAAAGCAGGCCTCCCTCGGCAGGGAGCGGCAGCAGTCTGGCGAGAATGCTTGCAAACCGGCTGTTGGAGGCAGTCGGGGAGGTCTTCCTACGGGAGAGGCCTGGTTCTCCTCAGAGTCCCCACAGGCCAGGGGAAACACCCAGCACGATTCCTGCCCTTGGTCAGCCTTGCCCAGACCTTCCTGGCCTCCGGGGCTGCTGTCCCATGAAGGAGCAGGCTGCGGTGTGTGTCTCTAGACATTCCCGGCCTCCTCCCCAGTCTCTTACCCCCTAGCGCATTTCCCCTCCATCTAGGCCTCTTGTGAGTCCTTCTCGGAGGGAAGGTGCTGGCAGAGGCTGTCTCCGCAGTGCAAGGCCTTGGAGCTCAGGCAGCCTGCTGAGAGGGAAGTGGGGAGCAAGGGGGTGGATGCCCAAGGCCTCTTTAGTCTAGCAGCCTCAGGGCAGCTGCGAGAGCACGAGGCCCACTCTGCCCCTAGGTCGGCTCTGCCCCTTGACACACAGGCTGTGCTGCTGGGGTGGCCGAGGAGCGGCCTGACATACTCTGGCTCACTCGAGCTCTCGGAAGGTGTAGGGCACAGTAATAGACATGTGCATGTGGTTCTGCCTCGACCTGGGAGTGTGGACTTCCAAGCTTGACTCCAAGCTGAGGGGCAAGGTCCCAGAGAAAGGACCACCCCGATGTGCTTTTCTCCCGGCTTGGGAGCGGATTGCGCGAATAGCGGGAAAAACAAGCCTCCCTTGGGGTGCGAGGTGCGGCAGCTGGCGAGAAGGCTTCCAACCGGCCCTTGGAGGCAGCCGGGGAGGTCTTCATGCGGGAAAGGGGTGGTTCTGCTGAGAGGACCCACAGGCCAGGGGCAGCACCCAGCATGGTCTCTGCCCTTGGCCAGGGTTGCCCAGACCTTCCGGGCCTCCGGGGCTGCTGCCCCATGAAGGGCAGGCTGCGGGGAGTGTGTCCAGACATGCCTGGTCGCCTCCCCAGGCTCTTACCCCCTAGCGCATTTCCCCTCTGCTTCGCCTAATTTAAGGCCTACTTGGAGGGGAGGTGCTGGCATGGGCTGTTTTCACACAGCAAGAGCCTGGAGCTCCGACGACCTGGTCACTGGGAAGTGCGGAGCCAGGATGTGGATGCCCAATTCCTCTTTGGCCCAGCAGCCTCAGCGCAGCTGGGAGAGCAAGAGGCCCACTCTCCCCCTAGGTCAGCTCTGCCCTCTGACACACAGGCAGGCCTGCTGGGGCTGCGGAGGGCATGTCTGACAGACTCTGGCTCAATCAATTCCTCGGAAGGTGCAGGGGGCAGGAACAAATGTATGCATGTGATTCTGCCTCTTCCTGGCAATGTGGATGTCCAAGCTTGACTCGGGGCTCAGGGGCAAGGGCCCAGAGAAAGGACCACACCGAAGCGCTTTTCTCCCGGGCTTAAGAGCAGAGTGCGTGACTTGCGGGAAAAGCAGGCCTCCCTCGGCAGGGAGCGGCAGCAGTCTGTTGAGAATGCTTGCAAATCGGCCTTTGGAGGCAGTTAGGGAGGTCTTCCTGCGGGAAGGGGCCGGTTCTGCTCAGAGTCCCCACAGGCCATGGGAAGGGCCCAGCAATACCCCTGTCCTTGGCCAGCCTTTCCCAGACGTTCCTGGCCTCTGGTGCTGCTGCCCCATGAAGGGGCAGGCTGCGGGGTGTGTGTCTAGACATGCCCGGTCGCCTCCCTAGGCTCTTACCCCTAGCGCTTTTCCCCTGAGCTTGACCTAATTTAAGGCCTACTCAAAGGGGAGGTGCTGGCATGGGCTGTTTTCACACAGTCAGAGCCTGGAGCTCAGACAGCTTGGTCACAGGGAAATGCAGAGCAAGTGTCCACACACCCAGGCCAAGGCAGAATCACATGACCATGTCTCTTCCTGCCCCCTACACTGTCAGAGATCTTGGGTGAGCCAGAGTCTGTCACGCCATCTCCTGCCCAAACCCAGCAGCAGCGCCTGTGTGTGATGGGGCAGGGCCGACCTAGGGGCACAGTGGGCCACTTACTCTCCCTACTGCCCTGAGGCTGCTGGGCCAAAGAGGCCTTGGACATCGACCCCCTTGCTGGCCTCTTACCTCTGACCAGGCCATCCGGGCTCCAGGCCCTTGGAGTGTGGAGAGAGCCCCTGCCAGAAATCTCCCCTCCAACTAGGCCTCAAATGAGGCCCAGGAACCAGGGGAAAAGCACTCAGGGAAGGAGCCTGAGGAGGTGCCTCAGCATATCTGGACACACTTCCTGCAGCCTGCCCCTTCGTGGGCAGTTCCCCAGAGGCCAGGAATGTCTGGGCAAGTCTGGCCTGGGACAGGTTCCATGCTGGAATCTGCCTGTTGTCTGTGGGGCCTCTGAGCAGAACCAGCTCTTTGCTGCTGGAAGACCTCCCCGGCTGATTCAAAGGCCAGTTTGCAAGCACTCTCCCCGAGCGAGTCCCACAATTGCCGCAAGCTGCGCACTCTGCTCACAGGCCGGGAGAAAAATGCTTCGGGGTAGTCCTCTCTCAGGGCTCTTGCCCCTGAGCCTAGGGGACAGCTAGGGGCGCAACACACCCAGGCCAAGGAAGAACCACATATACACGTCCTTTCCTGCCCCCTACACCGTCAGAGAGCTCGGGTGAACCAGAGTCTGTCAGACAGCTCCTGGGCAAACCCCGGAGCAGCGCCTGTCTGTGATGGGTCAGGGCCCACGTAGGGGACTGTGGGCTACCTGCTCAACCTGCCTCCCTGAGGCTGCTGGGAGAAACAAGCCTTGGGCATCGACCCCCTTGCTGGCCTCTTCCCTCTGACCAGGCCGTCCAGGCTCCAGGCCCTTGCAGTGTGGAGAGAGGCCCTGCCAGAAACCTCCCCTCTAATTAGGCCTCAAATGAGGCCTAGGAACCATGGGAAAGGCGCTAAGGGAATGAGACTGGGTAGGTGCCTGGGCATGTCTGGACACACACCCCGCCGCCTGTCCATTGGTGAGGCAGTACCCCCTGAGGCCAGAAAGGTCTGGTTAAGGTTGTCCTGCGGCAAGGTCCGTGCTGGGACCTGCCACTGGCCTGTGGGACCTCTGAGAAGAACCAGCACTGTGCCGCGGGAAGACCTCACCGGCAGTCTCCAAAGGTCGGTTTGCAAGCACTCTCACTGGCTGGCCGCCTCTCCCTCACCGAGGGAGGCATGTGTTTGCCGCAAGCCGTGCACTCTGCTCCCAAGTCTGGGAGAAAAGCGCTTCGGTGTGTTCCTCCCTCAGGCCTATGCTCCTGAGCCTGGGGGACATCTAGGGGTTCCACTAACGCAGGCCAAGGCAGAACCACATGCACACGCCTCTTCCGGCCCTCTGCACCATCAGAGAGCTCGGGTGAGCCACAGTCTGTCAGACTCCTCCTGGGCAAGCCCAGCAGGAGCGCCTGTGGTTGAAGTGGCAGGGCCGATGCAGGGGAACAGTGGGCCACTTGCTCCTCCTGCTGCCCTGAGGCTGCTGGACCAAAGAGGCCTTGGGCATCGAACCCCTTGCTGGCCTCTTCCCACTGACCAGGACATCCGTGCTCCAGACCCTTGGAGTGTGGAGAGAGCCCTTGCCAGATACCTCCCCTCTAAGTAGGCCTCAAATGAGGCCTAGGAATCATGGGAAAGGCGCTAAGGGAATGAGACTGCGGAGGCGCCTGAGCATGTGTGGACACACAGCACGCAGCCTGCTCCTTCGTGGGGCAGTACGACCGGAGGCCAGGAAGGTCTGGTTAAGGCTGGCCTGGGGCAGGCTACTTGCTGGGACCTGCACCTGGCCTGTGGGGCCTCTGAGCAGAACCAGCACTGTGCCGCTGGAAGACCTCACCTGCTGCCTCCAAAGGTCGGTTTGAAAACACTCTCGCCGGCTGGCCACCTCTGCCTCACCGAGGGAGGCCCACCTTTCCGGCAAGCCGCGCACTCTGTTCACAAGCCTGGGAGAAAAGCGCTTTGGGGTGTTACTCTCTCATGCCTTTGCCCCTGAGCCTGGGAGACAACTAGGGGCTCCACACACCCAGGCCAAGGCAGAACCACATGCACACGTATCTTCGAGCCCTCTGCACCGTCAGAGAGCTCGGGTGAGCCACAGTCTGTTAGGCAGCTCCTGAGCAAGGAGCAGAAGTGCCTGTGTGTGAAGGGGCAGAGCCGACCTAGGGGCACAGTGGGCCACTTGCTCTCCCTGCTGCCCTGAGGCTGCTGGGCCAAAGAGGCCTTGGGCATCAACCCCCTTGCTGGCCTTTTCCCTCTGACCAGGCCATCCGGGCTACAGTCCCTTGCAGTGTGGAGAGTGCCCCTGCCAGAAACCTCCCCTCCAAGTAGGCCTCAAATGAGGCCTAGGCACCAGGGAAAAGGCGCTAATGGAATGAGCCTGGGGAGGTGCCTGAGCATGTCTGGACACACTCCACGCAGCCTGCTCCTGGGCAATCCCAGAAGCAGCGCCTGTGTGTGATGGGGCAGGGCTGACCTAGGGGCACTGAAGGCCACTTGCTCACCCTGCTGCCCTGAGGCTGCTGGGATAAAGGGGCCTTGGGCATCGAACCCGTTCCTGGCCTCTTCACTCTGACCAGGCCGTCCGGGCTCCAGTCCCTTGCAGTGTGGAGAGAGGCCCTGCCAGAAACCGCACCTCCAAGTAGGCCTCAAATGAGGCCTATGAACCAAGGGAAAGGCGCTCAGGGAATGAGCCTGTGGAGGACCCTGGGCATGTTATGACACATACCGCGCCGCCTGCCCCTTTGTGAGGAAGTATCTCCGGAGGCCAGGAAGGTCCAGTCAAGGCTGGCCTGGGGCAGGGTCCGTGCTGGGACCTGCCACTGGCCTGTGGAGCCTCTGAGCAGAAACAGCACTGTGGCCATGGAAGACCTCATCGGCAGCCTCCAAAGGCCGGTTTGCAAGCACTCTCGCTGTCTGGCAACCTCTCCCTCACCGAGGGAGCCCTGCGATTCCCGCAAGCCACGCACTCTGCTCCTAAGCCCAGGAGGAAAGTGCTTGAGTGGTCCCCTCTAATGGATTTGCCCCTAGGCGTGGGGGACAGCTAGGGGCTCCAAACACCCAGGCCAAGGCAGAACCACATGCACACGAGTCTTCCTGCTCCCTGCACCATCAGAGAGCTCAGATGAGCCAGAGTCTGTCAGGCAGCTCCTGGGCAAGCCCAACAGCAGAGCCTGTGTGTGAAGGGGCAGGGCCGACCTAGGGGCACAGTGGGCCACTTGCTTACCCTGCTGCCCTGAGGCTGCTGGGACCAAGAGGCATTGGGCATCGACCCCCTTGCTGGCCTCTTTCCTCTGACCAGGCCGTCCAGGCCCCAGTCTCTTGCAGTTTGGAGAGAGGCCCTGCCAGGAACCTCCCTTCCAAGTAGGCCTCAAATGAGGCCTAGGAATCAAGGGAAAGGAGCTAAGGAAATGAGACTGGGGAGGCGCCTGGTCATGTCTGTAGACACTCCCCACCGCCTGCCCATTCGTGAGGCTGTACCCCCGGAGGCCAGAAAGATCTGGTCAAGGCTGGCCTGGGGGAGGGTCCGTGCTTGGACCTGCCCCTGGCCTGTGGGGCCTCTGATCAGATACAGCACTGTGCCGCTGGAAGACCTCACTGGCAGCCTCCAAAGGTCGGTTTGCAAGCACTGCCCTGAGGCTGCTGGGCCAAGGAGGCCTTGGGCATCGACTCCCTTGCTGGCCTCTTCCCTCTGACCAGGTCTTCTGGGCTCCAGGCCCTTGCAATGTGGAGAGAGCCCCCTGCCAGAAACCTCCCCTCCAAGTAGGCCTCAAATGAGGCCTAGGCACCAGGGAAAAGGCATAATGGAATGAGCCTGGGGAGGTGCCTGGGCATGTCTTGACACTGTCCCCGCTGCCTGCCCCATCGTGAGGCAGTAGCCCCAGAGGCCAGGAATGTCTGGTCAAGGCTGGTCTGAGGCAGGGTCCGTGCTGGGACCTGCCCCTGGCCTGTGGGGCCTCTGAGCAGAACCAGCACTGTGGCGATGGAAGACCTCCCCGGCAGCCTCCAAAGGCCGCTTTGCAAGCACTCTCGCTGGCAGTCCACCTCTCCCTCACCGAGGGATGATTGCGATTCCCGCAAGCCATGCATTCTGTTCCCAAGCCCAGGAAAAAAGCTCTTGTGTGGTCCCCTCTCAGGGCCTTGCCCCTGAAACTGGGGTCAGCTAGGGGCTCCAAACTCCCAGGCCAAGGCAGAACCACGTGCACAAGAGTCTTCCTGTCCCCTGCACTGTCAGAGAGCTTGGGTGAGCCAGAGTCTGTCAGGCCGCTCCTGGGCAAGCCCAGCAGCAGCGCCTGTGTGTGATGGTGCAGAGGCGACCTAGGGGCACTGAGGGCCACTTGCTCACCCTGCTGCCCTGAGGCTGCTTGGCCAAAGAGGCCTTGGACATCGACCCCCTTGCTGGCCTTTTCCCTCTGACCAGGCCATCCGGGCTCCAGTCCTTTGCAGTGTGGAGAGAGGCCCTGCCAGAATCCTCCCCTAAAAGTAGGCCTCAAATGAGGCCTAGGAATCATGGGAAAGGCGCTAAGGGAATGAAACTGGGGAGGCTCAGGGGCATGTCTGGACACACTCCCCTCCGCCTGCCCCTTCGTGGGGCAGTACCCCCAGAGGCCAGGCAGGTCTGATCAAGGCTGGCCTGGGGCAGGGCCCTTGCTGGGACCTGGCCCTGGCCGGTGGGTACTCTCAGCAGAACCAGCATTGTGCCGCTTGAAGACCTCACAAGCAGCCTTCAAAGGCCGCTTTGCAAGCAGTCTCACCGGGTGGCCACCTCTCCCTCACTGAGGGAGGCCCCTCTTTTCCGGAAGCCGCGCACTCTCTTCCCAAGCCTGGGAGAAAAGCGCTTCGGGGTGTTCCTCTCTCAGGCCTTTGCCCCGGAGCTTGGGGGACAGCTAGGGGTTCCACTCACCCAGGCCAAGGCAGAAACACATGCACACGTCACTTCTGGCCCTATGCACCATCAGAGATCTCGGGTGAGCCAGAGTCTGTCAGGCTGCCCCTGGGCAAGCCCAGCAGCAGCGCCTGTGAGTGAAGGGGCAGGACCGACCTAGGGGCACAGTGCGCCTCTTGCTCTTCCTGATGCCCTTAGGCTGCTGGGCCAAAGATGCCTTGGGAAACGACCCCCTTGCTGGCCTCTTTCGTCTGACCAGGCCATCCGTCCTCCAGACCCTTGAAGTGTGGAGAGACCCTGTGCCAGAAACCTCCCCTGCAAGTAGGCCTCAAATGAGGCCTAGGCACCAGGGAAAATGTGCTAATAAAATGAGCCTGGGGAGGCGCCTGGGCATGTATGGACACACCCCCCACAGCCTGCTACTTCATGGGGCAGTACCTCCGGAGGCCAGGAAGGTCTGGGCAAGTCTGGTCTGGAGCAGTATCCATGCTGGGACCTGCACCAGGCCTGTGGGGCCACAGAGCAAATCCAGCACTCTGGCGCTGGAAGACCCCCCGGCTGCGTCCAAAGGCCAGTTTGCAAGCACTCTACCCGAGGGAGACCCGCATTTCCCGCAAGCCACGCACTCTGCTCCCAAGCCCACGACAATTGCGCATCGGGTTCGTCCGCTCTCAGGCCCTTGGCCATTTGCCTTGGGGACAAGTAGGGGATCCACACACCCAGGAAGAGGCAGAACCACATGAACACGTCTCTTCCTGCCCCTTGCACCGTCAGAGAGCTCGGGTGAGCCAGAGTGTGTCAGTCAGCGCCTGGGCAATCCCAGCAGCAGCGCCTGTGTGTGATGGGGCAGGGGCGACCTAGGGGCACTGAGGGCCAGTTGCTCACCCTGCTGCCCTGAGGCTGCTTGGCCAAAGAGGCCTTGGACATCGACCCCATTACTGGCCTCTTCCCTCTGATGAGGCCGTCCGGGCTCCAGTCCCTTGCAGTGTGGAGAGAGGCCCTGCCAGAAACCTCCCCTCCAAGTAGGCCTCAAATGAGGCCTAGGCACCAGGGAAAAGGCATAATGGAATGAGCCTGGGGAGGTGCCTGGGCAGGTCTCGACATTGACCCCGCCGCCTGCCTCTTCGTGAGGCAGTATCCCCGGAGGCCAGGAAGGTCTGGTCAAGGCTGGCCTGGGGCAGGGTGCGTGCTGGGACCTGCCACTGCCCTGTGGGGCCTCTGAGCAGAACCAGCACTGTGGCGATGGAAGACCTCCCCGGCAGCCTCCAAAGGCCGCTTTGCAAGCACTCTCGCTGGCAGTCCACCTCTCCCTCACCAAGGTATGACTGCGATTCCCGCAAGCCATGCACTCTGTTCCCAAGCCCAGGAAAAAAGCTCTTGTGTGGTCCCCTCTCAGGGCCTTGCCCCTGAAACTGGGGTCAGCTAGGGGCTCCAAACTCCGAGGCCAAGGCAGAACCACGTGCACACGAGTCTTCCTGTCCTCTGCACCGTCAGAGAGGTTGGGTGAGCCAGAGTCTGTCAGGGAGCTCCTGGGCAAACCAAGCAGCAGCGCCAGTGTGTGAAGGGTCAGGACCGACCTAGGGGTACAGTGGGCCACTTGCTCACCCTGCTGCCCTGAGGCTCCTGGGACAAAGAGGCCTTGGGCATCGACCCCCTAGCTGACCTCTTCCCTCTGACCAGGCCGTCCGGGCTCTAGGCCCTTGCAGTGTGGAGAGAGCCCCTGCCACAAACCTCCCCTCCAAGTAGCCCTCAAATGAGGCCTAGGAACCATGGGAAAGGCTCTAAGGGAATAAGACTGGGGAGGCTTCTGGGCATGTCTTGACACACTCCCCGCCACCTGCCCGTTCGTGCGGCAGTTCCCGTGGAAGCCAGGAAGGTATGGTCAAGGCTGGCCTTGGGCAGGGTCCATGCTGGGACCTGCCCCTGGCCGGTGGGTACTCTCAGCAGGATCAACATTGTGCCGCTGGAAGACCTCACAGGCCGCCCCCAAAGGCAGGTTTGCAAGCAGTCTCACCAGCTGGCCGCCTCTCCCTCACCGAGGGAGGCCCGTCTTTCCCGCAAGCCCCGCACTCTGTTCCCAAGCCTGGGAGAAAAGCGCTTCGGTGTGTTCCTCTCTCAGGCATTTGCCCCGGAGCCTGGGGACAGCTAGGTGTTCCACTCACCCAGGCCAAGGCAGAACCACATGCACACGTCTCTTCTGGCCCTCTGCACCATCAGAGACCTCGGGTGAGCCAGAGAATGTCAGGCTGCTCCTGGGCAAGCCCAGCAGGAGCACCTGTGTGTGAATGGGCAGGACCGACCTAGGGGCACAGTGGGCCACTTGCTCTTCCTGCTGCCCTGCGGCTGCTGTGCCAAAGAGGCCTTGGTATTCGACCCCCTTGCTGGCCTCATTCCTCTGACCAGGCCATCCATGCTCCAGACCCTTGAAGTGTGGAGAGAGCCCCTGCCAGAAACCTCCCCTCCAAGTAGGCCTCAAATGAGGCCTAGGCACCAGGGAAAAGGCGCTAATGGAATGAGTCTGTGGAGGCGCCTGGGCATGTATGGACACACTCCCCGCAGCCTGCCCCTTCGTGGGGCAGTTCCCCCGGAGGCCAGGAAGGTCTGGACAAGGCTGACCTGGGGCAAGGTCCATGCTGGAACCGGCCCGTGGCCTGTGGGGCTTTTGAGCAGAACCAGGACTCTGGCGCTGGAAGACCTCCCCGGCTGCCTCCAAAGGCCAGTTTGCAAGCACTCTCCCCGAGAGACGCCCGCATTCCCCAGAAGCTGTGCACTCTGCTCCTAAGCCCGGGAGAAAAGCGCTTCGAGGTGGTCCTCTCTCAGGGCCCTTGCCCCTGAGCCTCGAGCCAGCTAGGGGCTCCACACACCCAGCCAAGGCAGAACCACATGCACATGTCTTTTCCTGCCCCCTGCCCCATCAGAGAGCTTGGGTGAGCAGAGTCTTTCAGGCAGCTCCTGGGCAAGCCCAGTAGCAGCGCCTGTGTGTGATGTAGCAGGGCCGACCTAGGGGCACAGTGGGCCACTTGCTCTTCCTGCTGCCCTGAGGCTGTTGGGACAAAGAGGCCTTGGGCATCGACTCCCTTGCTGGCCTCTTCCCTCTGACCAGGCCATCCGTGCTCCAGACCCTTGAAGTGTGGAGAGAGCCCCTGCCAGAAACCTCCCCTCCAAGTAGGCCTCAAATGAGGCCTAGGCACCAGGGAAAAGGCGCTAATTGAAAGAGTCTGTGGAGGCGCCTGGGCATGTATGGACACACACCCCACAGCTTGCTCCTTCATGGGGCAGTAACCCTGGAGGCCAGGAAGGTCTGAGCAAGGCTGGTCTGGAACAGTATCCATTCTGGGACCTGCCTCAGGCCTGTGGGGCCACAGAGCAAATCCAGCACTCTGGCGCTGGAAGACCTCCCCGGCTGCCTCCAAAGGCCAGTTTGCAAGCACTCTACCCGAGGGAGACCCGCATTTCCCGCAAGCCACGCCCTCTGCTCCCAAGCCCAGGACAATAGCGCATCGGCTTCGTCCGGTCTCAGGCCCTTGGCCAATTGCCTTGGGGACAAGTAGGGGATCCACACACCCAGGCAGAGGCAGAACCACATGCACATGTCTCTTCCGGCCCTCTATACCGTCAGAGAGCTCGGGTGAGCAAGAGTCTGTCAGGCAGCTCCTGGGCAAGCCCAGCAGGAGCGCCTGTGTGTGAAAGAGCAGGGCTGACCTAGGGGCACAGTTTGTCACTTGCTCACCCTGCTGCCCTGAGGCTGCTGGGACAAAGAGGCCTTGGACATCAACTCACTTGCTGGCCTCTTCACTCTGAACACGCCATCCGGGCTCCAGTCCGTTGCAGTTGGAGAGAGGCCATGCCAGAAACCTCCCCTCCAAGTAGGCCTCAAATGTGGCCTATGAAGCATGGGAAAGGCGCGAATGGAATTAGACTGGGGAGGCGCCTCGGCATGTCTGGACACACTGCCCGCCACCTGCCCCTTTGTGGGGCAGTACCCCCAGAGGCCAGGAATGTCTGGTCAAGGCTGACCTGGTGCAGGGTCCTTGCTGGGACCTGCCCATGGCCTGTGGGGCCTCTGAGCAGAAACAACACTGTTCCGTTGGAAGACATCACCAGCAGCCTCCAAAGGCTGGTTTGCAAGCACTCTCGCAGGCTGGCTGCCTCTCCCTCACCGACGGAGGCCCACGTTTCCCGCAAGCCGCGCACTCTGCTCCCATGCCTGGGAGAAGAGTGCTTGTGTGGTCCCATCTCAGGCCTTTGCCCATGAGCCTGGGAGACAGCTAGGGGCTCCACACACACAGGCCAAGGCAGAACCACATGTACATGTCTCTTCCGGCCCTCTGTTCTGTCAGAGAGCTCGGGTGAGCAAGAGTCTGTCAGGCAGCTCCTGGGCAAGCCCAGCAGGAGTGCCTGTGTGTGAAGGGGCAGGGCTGACCTGGGGGCACAGTTGGTCACTTGCTCACCCTGCTGCTCTGAGGCTGCTGGGACAAAGAGGCCTTGGACATCAACCCACTTGCTGGCCTCTTCACTCTGACCAGGCCGCCCAGACTCCAGTCCGTTGCAGTTGGAGAGAGGCCATGCCAGAAACCTCCCCTCCAAGTAGGCCTCAAATGTGGCCTATGAAGCATGGGAAAGGCACGAAAGGAATTAGACTGGGGAGGTGCCTGGGCATGTCTGGACACACTCTCCGCCACCTGCCCATTTGTGGGGCAGTACCCCCAGAGGCCAGGAATGTCTGGTCAAGGCTGACCTGGTGCAGGGTCCTTGCTGGGACCTGCCCATGGCCTGTGGGTCCTCTGAGCAGAACCAGCACTGTGCCGCTGGAAGACCTCACCGGCAACCTCCAAAGGCCGGTTTGCAAGCACTCTCGCCGCATGGTTGCCTCTCCCTCACCAAGGGACGCCTGCGTTTCCCGCAAGCCGCGCACTCTGCTCCGAAGCCTGGGAGAAAACTGCTTCAGGGTGATCCACTCTCAGGCCATTGCCCCTGAACCTGGGAGACAGCCAGGGGCTCCACACACCCAGGCCAAGGCAGAACCAAATGCACACTGCTCTTCCTGCCCTCTGCCCCGACAGAGAGCTCGGGTGAGCCACAGTCTTTTAGGCAGCTCCTAGGCAAGCCCAGCAGCAGCACCTGTGTGTGAAGGGGCAGGGCCGATCTAGGGGCACAGTGGGCCACTTGCTCTCCCTGCTGCCCTGAGGCTCCTGGGTCAAAGAGGCCTTGGGCATTGACCCCGTTTCGGGCCTCTTCCCTCTGACCAAGCCATCCAGGCTCCAGGCCCTTGCAGTGTGGAGAGAGCCTTGCCAGAAACCTCCACTCCTAGTAGGACTCAAATGAGGCATAGGCACCAGGGAAAAGTCGCTAATGGAATGAGCCTGGGGAGGTGCCTGAGCATGTCTGGACTCATGCCCTGCTGCCTGCACCTTCCTGGGGCAGTACCCCCCAGAGGCCAGGAAGGTCTGGTCAAGGCTGGCCTGGGGCAGGGCACATGCTGGAACCTGCCCGTGGCCTGTGGGGCCTCTGAGCAGAATCAGGACTCTGCCGCTGGAAGACCTCCCCGGCTGCCTCCAAAGGCCGCTTTGCAAGCAGCCTCCTCAAAGGAGGCCCGCGCTTCCCGCAAGCTGTACACTCTGTTCCCAAGCCCGGGAGATAAGCGCTTCGGGGTGGTCCTCTCTAAGGGCCCTTTCCATTGACCCTGGGGTCCAGTTAGGGGCTCAACACTCCCAGGCCAAGGCAGAACACATGCACACGAGTCTTCCTGCCCCCTGCACCATCAGAGAGCTCAGGTGAGCCAGAATCTGTCAGGCAGCTCCTGGGCAAGCCCAACAGCAGAGCCTGTGTGTGAAGGGGCAGGGCCGACCTAGGGGCAAAGTGAGCCACTTGCTTACCCTGCTGCCCTGAGGCTGTTGGGACCAAGAGGCCTTGGGCATCGACCCCCTTGCTGGCCTCTTCCCTCTGACCAGGCCTTCTGTGCTCCAGGCCCTTGAAATGTGGAGAGAGCCCGTGCCAGAGACCTCCCCTGCAAGTAGGCCTCAAATGAGGCCTAGGCACCAGGAAAAAGGCATAATGGAATGAGCCTGGGGAGGTGCCTGGGCAGGTCTCGACACTTTCCCCGCCGCCTGCCCCTTCGTGAGGCAGTATCCCCGGAGGCCAGGAATGTCTGGTCAAGGCTGGCCTGGGCAGGGTCCGTGCTGGGACCTGCCCCTGGCCTGTGGGGCCTCTGAGTAGAACCAGCACTGTGGCGATGGAAGACCTCCCTGGCAGCCTCCGAAGGCCGGTTTGCAAGCTCTCTCGCCGGCAGTCCACCTCTCCCTCACCAAGGTATGACTGCGATTCCCGCAAGCCATGCACTCTGTTCCCAAGCCCAGGAAAAAAGCTCTTGTGTGGTCCCCTCTCAGGGCCTTGCCCCTGAAACTGGGGTCAGCTAGGGCTTCCAAACTCCCAGGCCAAGGCAGAACCATGTGCACAGGACTCTTTCTGTCCCCTGCACCATCAGAGAGGTCGGGTGAGCCAGAGTCTGTCAGGGAGCTCCTGGGCAAGCCAAGCAGCAGCGCCAGTGTGTGAAGGGTCAGGACCGACCAAGGGGCACAGTGGGCCACTTGCTCACCCTGCTGCCCTGAGGCTGCTGGGACAAAGAGGCCTTGGGCATTGACCCCCTTGCTGACCTCTTCCCTCTGACCAGGCCGTCCGGGCTCTAGGCCCTTGCAGTGTGGAGAGAGCCCCTGCCACAAACCTCCCCTCCAAGTAGCCCTCAAATGAGGCCTCTGAACCATGGGAAAGGCGCTAAGGGAATGAGACTGGGGAGACTTTTGTGCATGTCTTGACACACTCCCTGCCACCTGCCCCTTCGTGGGTCTGTTCCCGCAGAAGCCAGGAAGGTCTGGTCAAGGCTGGCCTTGGCAGGGTCCATGCTGGGACCTGCCCCTGGCCGGTGGGTACTCTGAGCAGAATCAACATTGTGCCGCTGGAAGACCTCACCGGCCGCCTCCAAAGGCCGGTTTGCATGCAGTCTCACCAGCTGGCCGCCTCTCCTCACTGAGTGAGGCCCGTCTTTCCCACAAGCCGCGCACTCTGTTCCCAAGCCTGGGAGAAAAGCGCTTCGGTGTGTTCCTCTCTCAGGCATTTGCCCCGGAGCCTGGGGACAGCTAGGTGTTCCACTCACCCAGGCCAAGGCAGAACCACATGCACACGTCTCTTCTGGCCCTCTGCACCATCAGAGAGCTCGGGTGAGCCAGATCCTGTCAGGCTGCCCCTGGGCAAGTCCAGCAGCAGCGCCTCTGTGTGAAGGGGCAGGGCCTACCTAGGGGCACAGTGCGCCACTTGCTCTTCCTGCTGCCCTGAGGCTGCTGGGACAAAGAGGCCTTGGGAAACGACCCCCTTGCTGGCCTCTTTCCTCTGACCAGGCCATCTGTCCTCCAGACCCTTGCAGTGTGGAGAGAGCCCCTGCCAGAAACTTCCCCTGCAAGTAGGCCTCAAAAGGCCTAGGCAACAGGGAAAAGGAGCTAATGGAATGAGCCTAGCGAGGCGCCTGGGCATGTTTGGACACACATTCCATAGCCTTCTCCTTCATGGGGCAGTACCCCCAGAGGCCAGGAAGGTCTGGGCATGGCTGGGCTGGAGCAGGGTCCATGCTGGTACCTGCCCCTGGTCTGTGGGGCCACAGAGCAAATCCAGCACTCTGCCACTGGAAGACCTCCCGGCTGCCTCCAAAGGCCGGTTTGCAAGCACTCTCCCCGAGGGAGACCCGCTTTTCCCGCAAGTCACCCACTCTGGTCCCAAGCCCAGGACAGTAGCGCATCGGGTTTGTCCGCTGTCAGGCGCTTGGCCTGGTGCTTGGGGACAACTAGGGGCTCCACACACCCAGGCCAAGGCAGAACCACATGCACACGTATCTTCCTGCCCCTTGCACCATCAGAGAGCTCGGGTGAGCCAGAGTGTGTCAGGCAGCTACTGGGCAAGCCCAGCAGCCACGCCTGTGTGTAACGGGACAGGACCGACCTAGGGACACAGTTGGCCACTTGCTTCCCCTGCTGCCCTGAGGCTGCTGGGCCAAACAGTCCTTGGGTATCGACTCCCTTGCTGGCCTCTTCCCTCTGACCTGGCCATCAGAGCTCCAGGCCCTTGTAGTGTGGAGAGAGGCCCTGCCAGAAACCTCCCCTCCAATTAGGCCTCAAATGCGGCCTAGGCACCAGGGAAAAGCGCTCACGGAATGAGCTTGGGGAGGTGACTGAGCATGTCTGGACTCGGTTCCCGCAGCCTGCTCCTTCGTGGGGCAGTTCCCCCGTAGGCCAGAAAGGTCTGGACAAGGCTCTCCTGGGGCAGTGTCCATGCTGGCACCTCCCTGTCGCCTGTGGGGCCTCTGAGCAGAACCAGCACTCTGCCACTGGAAGACCTCCCCGGCTGCCTCCAAAGGCCAGTTTGCAAGCACCCTCCCCGAGGGTGGCCCGCAATTCCCATAAGCTGTGCACTCTGCCCCCAAGCCCGGGAGAAAAGCGCTTCGGGGTTGCGCTCTCTCAGGGACCTTGCCCCAAGCCTGGGCGCCAGCTAGGGGCTCCACACACCCAGCCAAGGAAGAACCACATGCACAAGTATTTTCCTACCCCTGCACCGTCAGAGAGCTTGGGTGAGCAAGAGTCTGTCAGGCAGCTCCTGGGTAGGCCCAGCAGCAACGCCTGTGTGTGATGGGGCAGGGCCGACCTAGGGGCACTGAGGGTCACTTGCTCACAATGCTGCACTGACGCTTCTGGGACAAAGAGGCCTTGGGCATCGACCCCCTTGCTGGCCTCTTCCCTCTGACCAGGCCGTCCGGGCTCCAGTCCCTTGCAGTTTGGAGTGAGGCCCTGCCAGAAACCTCCCCTCCAAGCAGGCCTCAAATGAGGCCTAGGAACCAAGGGAAAGGCGCTCAGGGAATGAGCCTGGGGAGGCTCCTGGGCATGTCTGGACACACTCCCCACCGCCTGCCCCTTCGTGAGGCAGTACCCCCGGAGGCCAGGAAGGTCTGGCCATGGCTGTCCTGGTTCAGGGTCCATGCTGTTACCTGACCATGGCCTTGGGGCCTTTGAGCAGAACCAGGACTCTGCCGTTGGAAGACCTCACCAGCAGCCTCCAAAGGCCTGTTTGCAAGACCTCTCATCTGCTGGCCACAACTCCGTCACAAAGGTCCACTCTGCCCCTAGGTCGGCTCTGCCCCTTGACACACAGGCAGTCCTGCTCGGGCTGCGGAGTACGTGTCTGACAGACTCTGGCTCAAACAATCCCGCAGAAGGTGCAGGGGGCAGGAACAAATGTATGCATGTGATTCTGCCTCTTCCTGTCAATGTGGATGTCCAAGCTTGACTCCAGGCTCAGGGGCAAGGGCCCAGAGAGAGGACCACCCCGAAGCGCTTTTCTCCCGGGCTTCGGAGCAGAGTGTGCGACTGGCGGGAAAAGCAGGCCCCCCTCGTGCAGGGAGCGGCAGCAGTCTGGCGAGAATGTTTGCAAACCGGCCTTTGGAGGCAGTCGGGGAGGTCTTCCTACGGGAGAGGCCTGGTTCTCCTCAGAGTCCCCACAGGCCAGGGGAAACACCCAGCAAGTTTCCTGCCCTTGGTCAGCCTTGCCCAGGCCTTCCTGGCCTCTGGGGCTGCTGCCCCATGAAGGGGCAGGCTGCGGGACGTGTGTCTAGACATGCCCGGTCACCTCCCCAGTCTCTTACCCAAAGCGCATTTCCCCTGGTCTAGGCCTCTTTTGAGTCCTACTCGGAGGGGAGGTGCTGGCAGAGGCTGTCTCCACACTGCAAGGGCTTGGAGCTCAGACGGCCTGCTGAGAGGGAAGTGGGGAGCAAGGGGGTGGATGCCCAAGGCCTCTTTAGACCAGCAGCCTCAGGGCAGCTGGGAGAGCAAGAGGCCCACTCTGCCCCTTGGTCGGCTCTGCCCCTTGACACACAGGCTGTGCTGCTGGGGTGCCCGAGGAGCTGCCTGACAGACTCTGGCTCACTCGAGCTCTCAGAAGGTTCAGGGCGCAGTAACAGACATGTGCATGTGGTTCTGCCTCAGCCTGGGAGTGTGGACTTCCATGCTTGACTCCAGGCTCAGGGGCAAGGGCCCAGAGAAAGGACAACCCCGATGTGCTTTTCTCCCGGCTTGGGAGCGGATTGCGCGACTTGCGGGCAAAAGAAGCCTCCCTTGGGGTGGGAGGTGCGGCATCCGGCGAGAATGCTTGCAACCGGCCCTTGGCGGCAGCCGGGGAGGTCCTCATGCGGGAAAGGGGTGGTTCTGCTGAGAGGACCCACAGGCCAGGGGCAGCACCCAGCATGGTCTCTGCCCTTTGCCAGGGTTGCCCAGACCTTCCGGGCCTCCAGGGCTGCTGCCCCATGAAGGGCAGGCTGCGGGGAGTGTGTCCAGACATGCCTGGTCGCCTCCCCAGTCTCTTACCCCCTAGCGCATTTCCCCTGTGCTTGGCCTAATTTAAGGCCTACTTGGAGGGGAGGTGCTGGCATGGGCTGTTTTCACACAGCAAGAGCCTGGAGCTCAGACGGCCTGGTCACAGGGAAGTGCGGAGCAAGTGTGTGGATGCCAAAGGCCTCTTTGGCCCAGCAGCCTCCGGGCAGCTGGGAGAGCAAGAGGCCCACTCTGCCCCTAGATCAGCTCTGCCCCTTGACACACAGGCAGTCCTGCTGCGGCTGCGGAGGACATGTCTGACAGACTCTGGCTCAACCAAGTCCTTGGAAGGTGCAGGGGACAGGAACAAACATATGCATGTGATTCTACCTCTTCCTGGCTATGTGGATGTCCAAGCTTGACTCCAGGCTCAGGGGCAAGGACCCAGAGAAAGGACCACCCCGAAGCACTTTTCTCCCGGGCTTAAGAGCAGAGTGCGCGACTTGCGGGAAAAGCAGGCCTCCCTCGGCAGGGAGCGGCAGCAGTCTGGCGAGAATGCTTGCAAACCTGCCTTTGGAGGCAGTTGGGGAGGTCTTCCTGCGGGAAAGGGCAGGTTCTGCTCAGAGTCCCCACAGGCCATGGGAAGGACCCAGCAAGACCCGTGTCCTTGGCCAGCCTTGCCCAGACCTCCCTGGCCTCTGGGGCTGCTGCCCCTTGAAGGGGCAGGCTGCGGGGTGTGTGTCTAGACATACCTGGTCGCCTCCCCAGTCTCTCATCCCCTAGCATATTTCCCCTGGCCTAGGCCTCTTTTGAAACCAACTCGGAGGGGAGGTGCTGGCAGAGGCTGTCTCCACACTGCAAGTGCTTGGAGCTCAGACGGCCTGGTGAGAGGGAAGTGGGGAGCAACGGGTTGGATGCCCAAAGCCTTTTTCTCCAGCAGCTTCATGGCAGCAATGAGAGCAATAGGCCCACTGAGCCACTAGGTCACAAGCGCAGATGAGCCTGTGTTTCGCCTGGGTATGTCTGGCCACAATCCCCGCAGCCTGCCCCTTCGCGGGGCAGTTTGCCCGGAGGCCAGGAAAGTCTCCGAAAGGCTGGCCTGGTGCAGGGACCATGCTGGTACCTGATCCTTGCTTGTGGGGCCTCTGAGCAGAACCGGCATTCTGTCGCTGGAAGACCTCCCCGCCTGCTTCCAAAGGCCTGGTTGCAAGCACTCTCGCCGGCTGGCTACTGCTCCCTCCCCAAGGGAGGTCCGCGTTTCCCTCAAGCCAGGCACTCTGCTCCCAAGCCCAGGAGAAAAACACTTCGTGGTGATCCTCTCTCAGGGCCCTTGCCCCTGAGCCTAGTGGCCAACTAGGGGCTCCACACTCCCAGGACAAGGCAGAACCACATGCACCCGTCTGTTCCTGCCCCTTGCACCGTCAGAGAGCTCGGATGAGCCAGAGTCTTTCAGGCAGCTCCTGGGCAAGCCCACCATCACCCCCTGTGTTTGAAGAGGCAGTTCCTACCTAGGGACACAGTGGGCCTCTTTCTCTCCCTGCTGAGCTGAGGCTGCTGGGCCAAAGAGGCTTTGGGCATCGACCCCCTTGCTGGCCTCTTCCCTCTGACCAGGCCGTCCGGGCTCCAGGCCCTTGCAGTGTGGAGAGAGCCCCTGCCAGAAACCTCCCCTCGAAGTAGGCCTCAAATGAGGCCTATGCTCCAGGGGAAAGGCGCTAAGGGAATGAGCCTGGGGAGGCGCCTGGGCATGTCTGGACACACTCCCCACAGCCTGCCCCTTCGTGGGGCTGTACCCCCGGAGGCCAGGAAAGTCTGGTCAAGGCTGGCCTGGGGCAGGGTCCATGCTGTGACCTGCCCCTGGCCTGTGGGTCCTCTGAGCAGAACCGGCCCTCTGCCGCTGGAAGACCTCCCCGGCTGCCTCCAAAGGCTGGTTTGCAAGCCCTCTCACCGGCAGGCCACCGCTCCCTCCCCGAGGGAGGCCCGCGTTATCTGCAAGCCTCGCACTCTGCCTCCAAGCATGGGAGAAAAGTGCTTCGCAGTGGTCCTCTCTCAGGGCCCTTGCCCTTGAGCCTGGGGGCCAGCTAGGGGCTCCACACTCCCAGGCTAAGAACAGAACCACATGCACACGTCTGTTCCTTCCCCCTACACCGTCAGAGAGCTCGGGTGAGCCAGAGTCTGTCAGGCAGCTCCTGGGCAAGCCCAGCTGCACCGGCTGTGTGGGAAGGGGCAGGGCCAACCTAGGGGAACAGTGGGCCTCTTGCTCTCACTGCTGCCCTGAGGCTGCTGGACCAAAGAGGCCTTGGGCATCGACCCCCTTGCTGGCCCCTTCCCTCTGACCAGGCTGTTCGGGCTCCAGGCCCTTGCAATGTGAAGACAGCCCCTGTTCATTCATATGTAACTCCTGTGAGTTAATTTATGAAATGAGATTTTGGTCCTAAGCACATTTCTTAGAAGTAAATAAGAAATTTAGGTAAAGATTATGAAAGTTTGTTTGAAGCTACGACTGTACTTCCTCATCTATCAATTTTAGTAGCTGTTTTTCAAACACCATTGTTTGAAGGGAGCTTTGTTTTTCTCAGCGCCATCTCCCATCTGCTACATTTATTAACAAAGCCATAATCTGGGATTTATGATATTAGTTGCTGTCGAAATTAATGTAATGCTATGCTCTCAATGTTTTACTGAGACAGCATGGATCAGTAAAAGGGTTTGAAACATAAACTATAGTAAGCATTTGAGAAAAGTGAAACATTCAATGAATGGAATCAATTTTAGAATTAATATGTGCTCACCTTTGTACTCACATACTGTTTGGTTGCAGGTACAATTTAAAGGATTAGGTGAAAGAAAATTCTGTTAAAAAGGAAACAACCTATTACTTGGGAAATGAAATTGCCAACAAAAGAAAAGATGAAGCTATTGTATTTTAAAGTGGCCTCCAATCTATGTCCCAGGATAAAATGTTTTGACAAAGATAATTAATCTCTCTTCTGCCTCAGAATACTAGATTATTAACACTTGTTTGTGTGTGTGTGTGTGTGTGTTAGTTTAGTATTCAGCACTAAAGGAAATAAACTACCAAATCATTAAAAGAGGGGAGGGTGAACTAGTATAGGAGGAAAGACAGAGTCCTGTTATAGAAGACTTTTCTTGCTTTAATAGTTTTCTTAAAGCCTTTTATTCCTGCAACTAGAGTGAAAGGAAGCAACGCCTCTCTTCCTTGGCATCATTCCCTTAGCCTGCCTTCCCATTCCCTCTGGTTCAAGTCGAACAAGACTGGACCTGAGCCTTCCTCCAAGCTTCTTGCCTCACGAATTTACTAAACCCTGGAAAGCAGTGAGTAGTTTACAATATTCATGTCGAATAACAATAACAAAAAAGGAAAGTCTACTCTTCTCTTGTCCTATAAGCAAAAATAGATGGTAGACATAAATGTATTATACAACTTATAAACTATAAAACTTCTAGAAGAATTCATAGGAAAACCATTTTGTGACCTTGAGTGAGGCAAGCTTTTTTATTTTTTAAATTAATTTATTTATTTTAATTGGAGGCTAATTACTTTACATTATTGTGGTGGTTTTGCCATACATTGACATGAATCAGCCTTGGGTGTACATGTGTCCCCCATCCTGAACTCCCCTCACACCTCCCTCCCCATCCCTCAGGGTCATCCCAGGGCACCAGCACTGAGCACCTTGTCTCATGCATTCATTGAACCTGGACTGGCGATCTGTTTCACGCTTGATAATATACATGTTTCAATGCTATTCTCTCAAATCATCCCACCCTCGCCCTCTCCCACAGAGTCCAAAAGACTGTTCTATACATCTCTGTCTCTTTTGCTGTCTCATATACAAGTTTATCATTACCATCTTTCTAAATTCCATATATATGCATTAATATCCTGTATTTGGTGTTTTTCTTTCTAACTTCACTCTGTATAATAGGCTCCAGTATCATCCACCTCATTAGAGCTGATTCAAATGCATTCTTTTTAATGGCTGAGTAATATTCCATTGTGTATATGTACCATAGCTTTCTTATCCTATCATCTGCTGATGGACATCTAGGTTGCTTCATGTCCTAGCTATTATAAACAGTGCTGTGATGAATATTGAGGTACATGTGTCTCTTTCAATTCTGGTTTCCTTGGTGTGTATGCCCAGGAATGGGATTGCTGGGTCATATGGCAGTCCTATTTCCAGTTTTTTAAGGAATCTCCACACTGTTATCCATAGTGGCTGTACTAGTTTGCATTCCCACCAACAGTGTAAGAGGGTTCCTTTTCTCCACACCCTCTCCAGCATTTATTGCTTGTAGACCTTTGGATAGCAGCCATCCTGATTGGTGTGTAATGATACCCCATTGTGGTTTTGATTTGCATTTCTCTGATGATGAGTGATGTTGAGCATCTTTTCATGTGTTTGTTAGCCATCTGTATGTCTTCTTTAGAGAAATGCCTGTTTAGTTCTTTGGCCCATTTTTTGATTGGGTCGTTTATTTTTCTGGAATTGAGCTGCAGGAGCTGCTTGTATATTTTTGAGATTAACTCTTTCTGAGTTGCTTCATTTGCTATTATATTCTCCCATTCTGAAGGCTGTCATTTCACCGGCAAGTTTTTTTTAGATAGAGCACCAAAAACATATTTTATTAAAAAAAAAAACCAACATCTGATCATTTAGACTTCAAAATGTTAAACTTCTCTTCAAAAGAGACTGTTAAAATGAAAATACAAGATACGGACTGGGAGAAAGTATTTGTTAAATGCACATCAATTAAAAGATTTGTATCCAGGATATGTAAAGAATTCTCTAAACTTAAAAACAAAAGATACAAGTGCCACCATATAGTTATTAAAAGGACCAAATCTGGAGCACTGAAAACCCCAAATTTTGGCAAGGATGTAGAACAATAGGAACTGTCATTTATTCTTGATGGGAATACAAAATGGTGCAGCCACTTTGGAAGACAGCTTGGCAGGTTCCTACAAAGCTTAACATACTCTTACTATACAATCCATCAGTCATATTGGTATTTACTCAGCAGAGTTAAAAACTTAAATCCACAGAAAAACCTGCACACAGATGTTTATAGCAGTTTTATTCATAGTTGCCAAAACTTGGAAGAAACCAAGAAGTACTTCAGTAAATGAATGAATAAATTAATTGTAATAATTCATATAAAGGAATACTATTCAGCACTAAAAGAAACAAACTACCAAATCATTAACAGACACGAAAGAAACATTATGCTTATAACTAAGTAAGAGATGAGATGGTTGGATGGCATCACCAACTCAATGGACATGGGTTTGGGTGGACTCTGGCAGTTGGTGATGTACAGGGAGGCCTGGCATGCTGCGGTTCCTGGGGTTGCAAAAACTAGGACACAACTGAGAGACTGAACTGAACTGAAGTAAAAGAAGACAATCTGGAAGAGCTTCATACTATATAATTCCAGCTATATGACATTCTAGAAAAGGCAACTCTGTTGAGAAACATCATTGTTTCTTGAGGGACGGTGAGGGTGTGTGTGTGTGTGTGAGTCACTCAGTCATGTCCGAGTCTTTTCGACTCCATGGACTGTATAGTCTGTTTGGTTCTTCTGCCCATGGAATTTCCGAGGTGTGAATACTGGAGTGGGTAGCCAATTCCTCCTCCTGGGGATCTTCCTAACTCAGGAGTCAAACCCAGGTCTCCCACATTACAGGCAGATTCTTTACCAGCTGAGCCACCAGGACAGCCCCTGGTGGAGGTACAACCAAAGCACTGAGTTTTAATGTCCATGAAAATCCTCCGTATGATCTTCTAGTTATGGCTGTATGTCACTATACATTGATCCAAACCCACAGAATGTACAGTACCAAGAATGACCCCTAAGGTAAATGCCAACTTTGGGTGGCTGTGCTGTGTCACTGGAGATTCATACTTGGTAACAAATTTATGTAACATTTTCATGAGTGATGGTAATAATGGGCAAGATGATTCATGTAGGGAGTACTTGAGGTTATATGGGAAATCTCTGTACTGTCCTCTTAATTTTGTTGTGAGCTTAACTCTGCTCTCTAATACACCATGTTAAGTGAAAGTAGCTAGCCTCAAAAGGCTACATACTGTATGAGTCCGTCTTAGTGTCATTCTGGAAAACAAAACAAGAGGGTAGGAAAGTGGCTAGAGATGGGGAGAGGGGTTGGTCACAAACAGGCTCAAGTGAATTTGGGGAGATGATGGAAATGTTCTATGTCTTGATTGCAGTGGTAGTTGTGTGACTGTATGCATTTATCAAAACTCATAGAACTGTACTCTATGGTGACTTTTACTGTATATAAATTATACCTTTATTTTTTTTTTAATGTGAAAAACAAGCTAAAAACCCTAAAATGACCTCTGACCGAGTGTTAGCATGGTCACTGTTGCTGAAGACTTCTGGCTCCTTAGCTCTCTAAAAATAGGGTCACCAGCTAATCCCATGAATATTTGTGACTCCAGGTCACAATAGTTGTGCAATGGTTTGTCTCTTATCTTGTAGAGAGCTGCTGACTGATGATGAAAGACAAGACAGGGAGAACTTTCTTTTTTTCTTTCTTTCTCTTCTTGTTCTTCCTCCATTTTCTGCTTTCCACTAGCTCTTTTCCTTCACTTCTTTTCCCTATTTATCAGTCTGTGTGTAGCTGAAAGGGATCTGCTAGAGGCTATGGTGAGTGGGACAAATGGAAGCATTTGCTCTGGTCAAAAGTGTATTAGTAAATGATTAACAACCAGCTTTGTGAAGCACACATATTAACACACATGCAGATTTATTTTAAACTCTACTGATATAAAGGGTATAGAACACATAGTTTGCAAATCCTAATAAAATTTACATCATTCTTTAGTGTCAATTCCATATAACCAGTTGATTTCCATCAAATGTTTCACTGAGTTTTGCTGAACTTTGGTATCTGTAGGTTTCCCTAGTAGCTCACTTGGTAAAGAATCTGCCTGCAATGCAAGAGACCCTGGTTTGATTGCTGGGTCGGGAAGATCTGCTGGAGAAGGGATAGGTACCCAGTCCAGTATTCTGGCCTGGAGAATCCCATGGGGGAAATCCACGGGGCCGCAAAGAGCTGGACACGACTGAGCAACTTTCCCTTTCTTGTCTGTAGCCAACATGCCATTGTAAATAATAAACAAATGTGGTTTTGCAAGAATCTTGGCTGATATTTTCATTAACATTAATGATTGAGATGAAAGTGAAACAACAAGAGATATGTGTTGGATCCTGACTTAATCAGGTCATTAATCAGTGACCTGAGTGACTTGGATTCATTTGATGATAGTTTTTGAGTACTGGAGGAATAGTTCCTTGAACTTTGTGCTGGTCACAGTGCAACAGTTATAGACACAACATTTTAAGAATTTTATTCTACATTGTTAACATTTTCTCTGTCACTATACAATCAACAAAAATATGTGAGCCCAAATTTGGAGCTTTCTTCTGTTTCCATGATTTAAATACTCTCACCCTGAAGGATTCCAGACTACCAAGGTGAAAACACTGGATGAAGAGGCGTCCTCCAGCACACCATTATACCCCATTTCTGCAATGTAGATGCAGTAGACAGAAACAGCATCAGGAACACAGACGCCAGCAAAATGTAAATGATTAAAAATGATGACTTGTATGTATTTATGACCTTAGCTTTGAATAGAATTTATTTAACTGAAAGCGTACATCCTTTAATTTTTAATAATGACTTTGTTTTAGAGCTAGCTCACAAAACTCCTGAAATTTAACCATCAGTTCTCTGGCACTTCTTTGAGTTGGCTCCAGTTCATTAAGGATTCAAGTGCAAGGCCACGAGCCCCCCGCCACCCCCCTACCACACACACACAGATTCCACAGCAGCAGAGGCAGCGTGAAGGGAGAGTGCGTGCAGACATATGTTGCTTCTCTGAGCCCTGCTACCCTCAATGTGCTGCCAGGGCTGCTCCAGCCTTATGTGATATTTTCCTGAGCTACTCAGACTGATTGTCAGGGCTAAAATATCCATTGTCATAAGCTACACTTTATATGAAAAATGGATATGAATTTCAGTGGAATAATGGTTTGACATTCTTCATTAAATTTCATCCATTAAAATATTGTGTCCTTAATGAGAACTTGTTGTTGAAGGAAAATATTGTTATTCTGAAATTCCTCTTATTTTTAAAGCCAAATCTGAAAAGATTTTCATCAAAATGTGAACAGTTATCTTGGATGGTGAGATTTTATTTTTCCTTCTTGTAATTTTCTGTAGTTTACAAATTTTCTACAATAAATATGCAACACGATGGTAATATGTAAAAAGAACTGAGACAAATCTTTGTTCACTTGATATGCTAAAGTGCATTGATGTTATCCTTTTAAAGACCAAAACAATAAATCGCATTTTCAGTAAAAAGAATGCCCAAGGAAACAGACATTACTATGTTCAGTTTCATTTGAAAGCCAGATGTCCAGGAATTGGATATGGCTAATTATCAAATTCTACCCAGATGGAGTGTTTTCTTTTCTTTTTTTCTATCATCAGATGGAAAAGCAAGTATCTCTAGCTGCTTACTTTATTACATTTAATCACTTTAGTTGGAAAACTTTAAAGAATAGATGCAGCTTAGAAAAAGGGCAGTTTATTCTATCATGAATGAAAAGTTGAAATGGGTACAAGAAATAGAAGAAAAAGAATTAAAATGTGTAATTAGCTATGTGATAAAGAATTTTAAGCTTGTTCTTTGGCCAATTCCAGCAGTGTTAGAAATGAAATTGATCCCATCTCTTTTGGGGTTGGTCTTCCTGAATTAATCTATTGCTGTGTAACAAATTACTCTAAGACTTATCAGCTAAAAACAATAGCGATTATTTCACAACTTCTGTAGGTCAGGAAAATTATGACCAACCTAGATAGCATATTTAAAAGCAGAGACATTACTTTGCCAACAAAGGTCCGTCTAGTCAATGCTATGGTTACTCCAGTGGTCATGTACAGATGTGAGAGTTGGACAGTGAAGAAAGCTGAGCGCTGAAGAACTGATGCTTTTGAACTGTGGTGTTGGAGAAGACTCTTGAGAGTCCCTTGGACTGCAAGGAGATCCAACCAGTCCATCCTAAAGGAGATCAGTCCTGGATGTTCATTGGAAGGACTGATGCTGAAGCTGAAACTCCAGTACTTTAGCCACCTCATGCAAAGAGTTGGTTCATTGGAAAGGACCCTGATGCTGGGAGGGATTGGGGGCAGGAGGAGAAGGGGATGACAGAGGATGAGATGGCTGGATGGCATCACCAACTCGATGGACATAGGTTTGGGTAGACTCCGGGTGTTGGTGATGGACAGGGAGGCCTGGCATGCTGCGATTCATGTGGTTGCAAAGAGTTGGACATGACTGAGTGACCAAACTGAACTGAATGGAACTGATAGGTTGGGAAGTTGAGCATGGTTTATGAATTAGTTGGCTGCCTATGACTCAGGGGGCTTCCCTTGTGGCTCAGCTGGTGAAGAATCTGCCTGCAATGCAGGAGACCAGGTTCGATCCCTGGGTTGGGAAAATCCCCTGGAGAAGGAAAAGGCTACCCACTCCAGTATTCTGGCCTGGAAAATTCCATGGACTGTATAGTCTATAGGGTCCCAAATAGTCAGACACGACTGAACGACTTTACTTTCACTATTATTCAGGGTCTTTCTGTGAAGACCAGGGCTGTGGTAGCATCTGAAGGCTTGATGGGAGAAGATCCATTTCCAGGCTCACTCACATGATTGCTGGAGGGATTACATTCCCTGTGACCTGTTGCACTAAGAGCCTCAGTTCTTTGCTGGCTTTGGCCAGGAGCCTCCTCTGTTCTTCGCTATACAGACCCCTGCATAGAGCCTCTCGCAGCGTGGCAGCTGGCCTCCTTGGAGCAAACAAGCCAGAGAAACGTCTAAGGCACTTGCTTCCTACCTTTCAGGCTCATTGTCCTCCACCGCCAGGTGTCCAGCACCTCAAAACAAGCGAAAGGCCAAAACCATCACTTCACACACTTCCCCAGCTCGGGGCTGTTTAAAGCTGGAGGGTGTGCCTGCTACTTGCTACTTCATCTTATCCAGAAGTGGAAGCGTCTGAAAATCACGGATAATTCTATCATAGTTCTCTGCTAGAAACAAAGTTAATGTCTCATACTTTTATTTTCATAAGCATAAGGTAATGTTTTAAAATTATTCTTATTGATTAAAGAAAAATTACTAGCACAAAAAGTCACATTTGTTAGAAATCAATGTTGAAATGAGACAGACTGGGGACATTAATAGAGCATTAATAAATGTTAAATTATTCTTTTGCTTGGCATTCAGGGCAATGAATCTCTGAGAAATGCTTGTTCCTCTTTGGTAAAGTGGTGAGAGAGCTATTGTGAAAATAAAGTTGACCAAGAACCAGTATGTATAAGTCAGGATGCCTTCTCAGGTAAATCAGTTTTAGAGAGAAAGTCATGAAATTTGGTGATCTGAGAATCAGTTTCTTAAAACCATGCCTTACATATACTATTATTTCCCACATGTGCCATGACATAAAAATGGTTGGGGAAAAAAAAAATGGTTGGGAAACACTAGTGTTGACAGTGCTGCATCTCCCATTTCTTGTAACTATGACTAGCAAACCTGTATCTTTGCTAGACTTCTCCAGGAAGCACTAGCAACTACCTCTGCTGTGATCCTTCACCACAGTCTTCCTGTCTTTCTGTTCTGGGCTGGAGTGTTTGCTCCACCTTGTTCTTCTCTCACTTCTTGTCTTACAGGTATCTGTCAACATCTCTCACAAACTGATGGAACACTCTCCCATTCTTAACATTCATGGATGTACTCCCTTTTATGAACACTTATTGGCCCCAGGCTTTATCTAGTTGCAGTGAGCAGGGGCTCCTCTTCACGATGGTTTCTCTCTTTGCAGAGCACAGGCTCTAGGGGTCACAGGCTTCAGTAGTTCTGGCACGCAGGCTTAGTTGCTCCATACATGTGGGATCTTCCTGGACCAGGGATCGAACCTGTGTCCTCTGCATTGGCAGGCAGATTCTTAACTACTGGACCACCAAAGAAGTCTTCTCCCTTTCTTTTCCCAGGGAATTACAGTGACAAGTTCAATTTCTTCAATGGTTATAGGGCTACTCTATTTCATCTTGTTTGAGCTTTGGTAGTTTGTAGAATTGGTCTATTCTAAGTTGTTGAATTATAAGTTTATGGTATTCCCTTATTAAAGATTGCAGAAATTATAATGATAAGCCATTTCATTACTGATATTGATGATTTATGTCTTTTTATTTTCTATTTTGCAGTCTTGCTAGAAGTCTATTAACTAGTGTTTTATTGCATTTGTTTGTTTTATTTTGTTTTCTAATGTCATTGATTTCTGCTCTTTTTCCCTAACTTCTTGAGGTTATTGATATGAGACTTTCCTAATGTAATATGTCACATTTTTCTGAGCAATATTTAATGTGTAAATTACCTTCTTAGTACTACTTTAGCAATAACCCAGAAATTTTGATATGTTGTATTTTTGTTTTCATTCAGTTCTGTGGGTTTTTATTTTTTGTTTATTTTTAAAAATTTTCTTTCGGTCTTCTTTGACAAGGTATATATATGTGTGTGTGTGTGTGTGTGTGTGTGTGTGTGTGTGTGTGTGTGTTTCGGTGTGGTTTGTGGGATCTTAATTCCCCAACCAAGGATTGCACCTAGGCCCTTGGCAGTGAAAGTGGAGTCCTAACCAAGAGACTGCCAGGAAATTCAAACAAGGTATGATTTTAAAGTGTGGTGTTTAATTTCCAAGTATTTGGAAAATTTCCAGTTGCCTTTCATTGATTTTTAATTCAATTCCATAAGGGTCAGAGAACATACTTATGTCAATTCTTAAATGTGTTAACATTTGTTTTCTGACCTAGCATTTGGTCTATTATTGGTGCTTGAAGAAAAAACATGTGCATTCTGCTGTTGTGGGTAGAGTGTTCTATAAATGTCCTTTAGATCCTACTGTTTGATTGTACTGCTTAGGTCTTCTATATCTTTGCTCATTTTATGATTTTTAGTTCTATCAGTTGCTGAGAGAGGGATTTTGAAGTCCCCAGTTATAATTTCAGGGGTCCATGCCTTATGGGAGATGAATTTTTCTGTCCCTATTAAGAGAAAAAATATAAAATGTGAATACAAATTTAAGTATGAAAGTTAAGTATTTATTTAGAATGAGGAAAGAACCACAACAAATTACACATCTTGGAATGCTAACAGAAAATCAACAAACATCACAAAACCCAAGAAAGAACATAATAGGTTTATTATTTTACTACCTGATACAATTTCTATAATACTTTTTTCTTACACTTTTTGTCTAGATGCTCTTTTCTTTTCTTTGCATGTGACAGTTATTTTATCGTATTTGTATCAACTGAACAGATCATTCAGTTTTTCTTCAACTATGGTTGATCAAAAAAATTTTTATTGCTGATAGTTTTCATTTTTCCCCCCAGCTTGACAACTTGTAATTTTTTTTTAAGATTGTAGTCACATTTGGGGATGCTTCTATTAGGTTTCATTTATAGGAATTATAAAATTTGGAATAATTTCCCACAAATAGCTTCTGGCTCTATACATACTTCTGGTACAGATAACATAGGCTGTGTTCATATTGCCACAGAACCTCTGGCCCTGCACCTTGGTGTTACAATCCTGGGAGAGCAGACAGTGGGCTGGAGGCAGATAGCTGGAAGCTATTCTTCTACAGCAATGGTTAACAATAAAATGCTACTTACATAAGTGACTGTGAATCATATAAATATCCTCCTACTCAATTCTAACAACTTGTATTTCAAACTAAACTTCCCTTTAACTGGAACCTCAAAATTACTCCAACCACTCTAATACTATCAGACACAAGGAGAACTATGATAAAGGAGAACAATACAAACACATGAACATATTACTAAGGCACCTTCCAGGGCCTTGGAAAGGGCGTGTGTAAATGGGGGGCTTTGAAGCTTAACCCTCATTAGTTTCATTGAAAATTAAGCCCTGCTGCTGACATTTTACTGGGATGCATAGAGAAGGATGTAAACACTTGTACTTAGTTGGCTATCTTGAAGCAGAAGTTTCTTGGATGTCCTTTATAACACTTTTTATTATGAAAATTTCCAATTATACACCAAAGCAGTGAGAATGGTATAACAGATATTCATGGTTTACATCAAGTTCTAAAATGATCAGATTTTGCTGATCTTGTTTACTTGGGTGTGTCCAGTTCCAGAAATTTTTAGGGGATAGATACAAAGAAGAATGAGTCACAGGCTCTGCCCTCATGTATGTATCTGATGAGGAAGATGTGGCATGAGTCCAGCAAACCCTGTCACTGCCCACGGGAGACCTCGGATCTGGGAAGGAGAGAACACCCTCAACCAGGAATGACCAGTAATGGATTTGAGGAGGAAATAAGCTACTTAGCAAACAAGTACCAAGCTGAAACAGAATTGAAATATCTGAAATACATATTCTGGTTTTCACTCTAGAATCTTCCTCTCAGCTTTGGAGAAAAAGTTCAATCTCTTTGCTATTTACCTAAATCTTTAATACTCAAATTTATTCAGATGTAGAACTTCCCTTTCACTTTCATCAAGAGGCTCTTAAGTTCTTCTTTGCTTTCTGCCATAAGGGTAGTGTCAACTGCATGTCTGATGTTATTGATATTTCTCCCAGCAATCTTGATTCCAGCTTGTGCTTCATCCAGCCCAGTGTTTCTCATGATGTACTGTGCATATAAGTTAAATAAGTGCAGTGACAATGTATAGCCTTGATGTATTCGTTTCACTATTTGGAATCAGTCTGTTGTTCCATGTCCAGTTCTAACTGTTGCTTCCTGACCTGCATACAGATTTCTCAACAGGCAGGTCAGGTGGTCTGGTATTCCGGTCTCTTTCAGAATTTTCCACAGTTTGTTGTGATCCACAGAGTGAAACGCTTTGTCATAGTTAATAAAGCAGAAGTAGACAATTTTCTGGTATTCTCTTGCTTTTTCGATGATCCAGTGGATGTTGGCAATTTGATCTCTGGTTCCTCTGCCATTTCTAAAACCAGCTTGAACATCTGGAAGTTCACAGTTCACATATTGTTGAAGCCTGGCTTGGAGAATTTTGAGCATTACTTTACTAACGTGTGAGATGAGTGCAATTGTGCAGTACTTTGAGCATTCTTTGGCATTGCCTTTCTTAGGGATTGGAATGAAAACTGACCTTTTCCAGTCCTGTGGCCAATGCTGAGTTTTCCAAATTTGCTGGCATATTGAGGGCAGCACTTTGACAGCATCATCTCTTAGGATTTGAAATAGCTCAACTGGAATTCCATCACCTCCACTAGCTTTGTTTGTAGTGATGCTTCCTAAGGTCCTCTTGACTTCACATTCCAGGATGTCTGGCTCTAGGTGAGTAAGCATACCATCCTGATTATCTGGGTTGTGAAAATCTTTTTTGTACAGTTCTTCTGTGTATTCTTTTTTTTTTCCTTCTGTGTATTCTTGCCACCTCTTCTTAATATCTTCTGCTTCTGTTAGGTCCATACAATTTTTCCTTTATTGTGCCCATCTTTGCAAGAAATGTTCCCTTGGTATCTCTGATTTTCTTGAACACATTTCTCGTCTTTCCCATTCTTTTGTTTTCCTCTATTTCTTTGCACTGGTCACTGAAGAAGGCTTTCTTATCTCTCCTTGCTATTCTTTGGAACTCTGCATTCAAATGGGTATCTCTTTCTTCTTCTTCTTTGCCTTTAGCTTCTGTTCTAGTCACAGGTATTTGTAAGGCCTCCTTGGACAACCATTTTGCCTTTTTGCATTTCTTTTTCTTGGGAATGGTCTTGCTCCCTGCCTCCTGTACAATGTCATGAACCTGTGTCCATAGTTCTTCAGGCACTCTATTAGATCTAATGCCTAGAATCTATTTCTCACTTCCACTGTATAATCGTAAGAGATTTGATTTAGGTCACAGGAGTGGCTGCAAGGAGATACACCACGTCCAGGGTCAGAGAAACCCCCATAAGACAGAAACCCCCATAAGCCGCTGGAGCGGCTATGAGGAGATACCTCACGTCGAAGGGCAAAGGAGAAGCCCTAGCAAGACAGTAGGAGGGGCAAATTCACGTTTAGAATCAAACCCCGTTCCTGCCAGAGATGCTCAGAGGGCTCAAACAAACCTTGTGCACACCAGGATACTGGGATCCCACAGAGACTGAGCCAGAACTGTGTTTGGGCGTCTCCTGTGGAGGTACGGGTCGGCAGTGGTCTGCCGCAGGGACAGGGGCTCTGGGTGTGGGTGTGGTGTAAGCCCTCTTGGAGGAGGTCAGCATTGACCCCACCACAGAGCTGTCAGAACTCACACAGGACTGGGAAACAGACCCTTGGCGGGCAAAATAGAGCCTTGTGCACTAGAAACCAGGAGGAGGGAACAGTAACCCCACAGGAGACTCTCCTCTGGGTGTCCCGGAGT
The DNA here is from genome assembly GCF_963930625.1 of Muntiacus reevesi. Classification (NCBI taxonomy): domain Eukaryota; kingdom Metazoa; phylum Chordata; class Mammalia; order Artiodactyla; family Cervidae; genus Muntiacus; species Muntiacus reevesi. The sequence goes on along the minus strand of NW_027077883.1, from coordinate 33,853 downwards.
CTCTGACAGAGGCATGGGTTGGCGGTGGCCTGCTGCAGGACTAGGGGCATGGACTGCAGCAGTGCATGCATGAGATTTTTTGAGGGAGGTCACCATTATCTTCATTACCTCCACCATAGTTTGGCCCCAGGTAAATAGCAGGGAGGGAACACAGCTCCACCCATCAACAGAAAATTGGATTAAAGATCTATTGAGCATGGCCCTGGCCATCAGAACAAGACCTAGCACCCTCTCAGTCAGTCTATCCCATCAGGAAGTGTTCATAAGCCTCTTATCCTTCTCCATCAGAGGGCAGAGACTGAAAACCACAATCACAGAAAACTAACTAATTTAATCACATGGACCACAGCCTTGTCTAACTCAATGAAACTATGAGCCATGCAGGACCATTCATGATGGAGAGTTCTGACAAAACGTGGTCCACTGGAGAAAGGAATGACAAACCATTTCTGTATTCCTGCCTCGAGAACCCCATGAACAGTGTGAAAAGGCAAAAAGATAGGACACTGAAAGATGTAGTCACTGAGTTGGTAGGTGCCCAATATGCTCCTGGAGATCAGTGGAGAAATAACTTCAGAAAGAATGAAGAGACGGAGCTAAAACAAAAACAACACCCTGTTATGGATGTGACTGGTGATGGAAGCAAGGTCCGATGCTGTAAAGAGCAATATTGCATAGGAACCTGGAATCTTAGGTCCATGAATCAAGGCAAATTGGAAGTAGTCAAACAGGAGATGGCAAAACTGAACATCGACATTTTAAGAATCAGCAAACTAAAATGGACTGGAATGGGTGAATTTAACTCAGATGCCCATGATATCTACTACTGTGGGCAGGAATCCCTTAGAAGAAATGTCATAGTCAACAAAAGCACCTGAAATGTTTGGGCGCAGTCTCAAAAATGACAGAATGATCTCTGTTCATTTCCAAGGCAAACCATTCAACATCACAGTAATCCAAGTCTATACCCCAACCAGGAATGCTGAAGAAGCTGAAGGCGAACGGCTCTATGAAGACCTACAAGACCTTCTAGAACTAACACCCAAAAAAGATGTCCATTTCATTATAGGGGACTGGAATGCAAAAGGAGCAAGTTACTCCAAGTTACACCTGGAGTAACAGGCAAATTTGGCCTTGGAGTACAGAATGAAGCAGGGCAAAGGTTAATAGAGATCTGCCAAGAGAAAGCACTGGTCATAGCAAACACCCTCTTCCAACAACACAAGAGGAGACTCTACACATGGACATCACCAGATAGTAAACACCGAAATAAGATTGATTATATTCTTGGCAACCAAACATGGAGAAGCTCTATACAGTTAGCAAAAACAAGACTGGGAGCTGACTGTGGCTCAGATCATGATCTCCTTATTGCCAAATTCAGACTTAAGTTGAAGGAAGTAGGGAAAATCATTAGACCATTCAGGTATGACCTAAATCAAATCGCTTATGACTATAGAGGGGAAGTGAGAAATAGATTTAAGGAGCTAGATCTGACAGACAGAGTGCCTCATGAACTATGGACGGAAGTTCATGACATTGTACAGAAGACAGGGATCAAGACCATCCCCAAGAAAAAGAAATGCAAAAAGGCAAAATAGCTGTCTGAGGAGGCCTTACAAATAGCTGAGAAAAGAAGAGAAGCCACAAGGAAACAAGAAAAGGAAAGATACACCAATTTGAATGCAGAGTTCCAAAGAATAGCAAAGAGAGATAAGGCAGTCTTCCTCAATGATCAGTGCACAGAAACAGAGGGAAACAATAGAATGGGAAAGACTAGAGATGACTTCAAGAAAATCAGAGATACCAAGGGAATATTTCTTGCAAAGATGGGCTCAATAAAGGACAGAAATGGTATGGACCTAACAGAAGCAGAAGATGTTAAGAAGAGGTGGCAAGAATACACAGAAGAATTGTACAAAAAAAGATCTTCACAACACAGATAACCACCTTGGTGTGCTCACTCACCTAGAGCCAGACATCCTGGAATGTGAAGTCAAGTGGGCCTTAGGAAGCATCACTATGAACAGAGCTAGTGGAGGTGATGGAATTCCAGCTGAGCTACTTCAAATCCTAAAAGATGATGCTGTCAAAGTGTTGCACTCAGTAGGCCAGCAAATTGAGTGGCCACAGGACTGAAGAAGGTCAGTTTTCATTCCAATCCTTAAGAAAGGCAATGCCAAAGAATGCTCAAAGTACTGCACAATTGCACTCATCTCACACACTAGTAAAGTAATGCTCAAAATTCTCCAAGCCAGGCTTCAACAATACGTGAACCATGAACTTCCAGATGTTGAAGCTGGTTTTAGAAACGGCAGAGGAACCAGAGATCAAATTGCCAACATCTGCTGGATCATCACAAAAGCAAGAGGGTTCCACAAAAACATCTATTTCTGCTCTACTGACTATGCCAAAGCCTCTGACAGTGTGGACCACAACAAACTGGAAAATTCTGAAAGAGACGGGAATGCCAGACCACTTGACTTGCCTGTTGAGAAACCTGTATGCAGGTCAGGAAGCAACAGTTAGAACTGGACATGGAACAACAGACTGGTTCCAAATAGGAATAGGAGTACGTCAAGGCTGTATCTTGTCACCCTCCTTATTTAACTTATATGCAGAGTACATCATGAGAAACCCTGGGCTGGATGAAGCATAAGCTGGAATCCAGATTCCTGGGAGAAATATCAATAACATCAGATATGCAGATGACACCCTCCTTGTGGCAGAAAGTGAAGAAGAACTAAAGAGCCTCTTGATGAAAGTGAAAGAGGAGAGTGAAAAAGGTGGCTTAATGCTCAACACTCAGAAAACAAAGTTCATGGCATCTGGTCCCATCATTTCATGGCAAACAAATGGGGAAACAGTGGAATCAGTGGTAGACTTTATTTTTCTGGGCTCCAAAATCACTGCAGATGGTGACTACAGCCAAGAAATTAAAAGATGCTTACTCCTTGGATGAAAATTATGACCAAGCTAGACAGCATATTAAAAAACAGAGACATTACTTTGCCAGCAAAGGTCTGTCTAGTCAAGGCTATGGTTTTCCCAGTAGTCTTGTATGGATGTGAGAGTTGGACTATAAAGAAAGTTTAGCACCAAAGAATTGATGCTTTGGAACTGTGATGTTGGAGAAGACTCTTGAGAGTCACTTGGACTGCAAGGAGATCCAACTAGTCCATCCTAAAGGAAATCAGTCCTGAATATTCATTGGAAGGGCTGATGTTGAAGCTCAAACTCCAATACTTTGGCCACCTGATGTGAAGAGCTGACTTATTTGAAAAGACCCTGGTGCTGGCAAAGGTTGAAGGCAGGAAGAGAAGGGGGTAACAGAGTATGAGATGGTTGGATGGCATCACCGACTCAGTGGACATGAGTTTGAGAAAACTGCAGGACTTGTTGATGGACAAGCATGCTGCAGTCCATGGGGTAGCAAAGATTCAGACATGACTGAGCAACTGAATTGAATTGAACTGAGTGCTTCCTTGGTGGCTCAGATGGTAAAGAATCCGCCTGTAATGCAAGAGACCTGGGTTTGATCCCTGGGTTGCGAAGATCCCTTGGAGGAGGGCATGGCAACCCACTCCAGTAATGCATCACTAGCTGCATTTCAGCGCCACAGGCTTAAATGATATTTTGGATGCAAGTGTACCTGCTAAGTCATCACTTAGCAGACATCTCAGACTCTTTGGTACCCCATGGGCTATTGCCCATCACGCTCCTTTACCCATGGGGTTTTGCCAGAAAAAATACTGGAGTGGGCAGCCCATCCTCATCTCTTTCCTCTGCTTCAAGCACTGACAGTTTCTTTCCTTTACTTCACGGCCTCACACACACACACACACACACACACACACACACACACACACACACACACACACACACAGACATGAAGAGAGAGTGGGGTGTATTAGACTTTAAGGCCGCTATAACAAATTGCCATGAACTGGGTAGCTTAAAACAATGGATATTTATTGTCTCACAGTTTTGGAGCCTCTACATCTGATATCAAGTTGTTGACACGACTGTGTTTCCCCTCAAATCTGTAGAGAAATCCTCAATTGCCTCTTCCTCAGTTTTCGTGGCTGGCCAGCAGTCTTTGTTGTTCCTTGGCTTGCAGGTGCACGACACCAATCTTTGCCTTTGCCAACAAACAGCCTTCTCCCCGTGTGTCTCTTCCTCCATTTGGCTGTCTTCTTATAAGGACCCTAGTTATTGGATTAGGGGTCCACCTACTCCAGTATGGCCTCATTTGAACTTAATTACATCGGCAATGATCCTATTCCCAAATAAGCTCATATTGTTGAGTACTTGAGGTTAGGAATTCAACATATCTTTTGAAGAGTGGGTGAATATTCAACCAACAACAGATGGTCTCCATGAGGAGAGCATCCCACAGAAACCAAAGACATTGCCTTGATTCCAGAATTTATTCCAAGAAGGAGTCCTACTACAGTGGTGGTAGAAGATCGAAGAATCTTTTGAAGTATGTATTCCCACCTACTATTTGGTTTGCTTAGGGACTAACTGGGTTTGATCGACAGGTGTATGCTATCATGAGTTAATGATATTAAAAAATCTGAATGCCTTCATGTAAAGGCTGAATGGCCCTGGATACAGGATAGCGGCCCTATCCTTTCTCGTAGTTTCCCCCAGCTATCCCGTTTGGAGGGAAATGATGGTGTATAATTTTGATGAGCAAATGGGATAAGTGATTGATGTGATGAGGCTGTCACTCTTTGCCAGAGAACTGTCTTTGATGTCTAAAGTATTACTTGGGACCTAGATGAAAGAGTCATAAAATAACAAGCCTAACCAAGGGGATGCAGCTAGCATTTAGGAAATGCACCCATTTTTCTGTATCTCCTCTTTTCCTTTGATCAAACTTGTACACATTATTAATAAAAAGAAATACAAATTTTAAAAAGACATGAAGAGGGTATGGTAAAATAAACCCTTCCATAGTCCAAAAGAAAAAAAAAATCACAGCAATTTCACATCAGGCCCTTTGTTGAGATCCTATACAAGAACAGCAGTATGATTGGGATTCTTAAATGGCAGTGGCTGAAATGGCTAATAAAAGCCTGCTAATGACACAGAATCAAATCACCAAACAAACCCATCTCAAAATCCAGTTTCTCTCGAAGGGAAGGGCATCAACTTTATGGTTGGCACTGTCTCTTAATGTAGGACCTTAGGCAAGTTACTTAATCTCTCTCAAGTTTGCTATGTATAAAACTAAGGATAACTACCTAGCAAGGCTGTAGTGACAATTAAGCCAAACGCAGGACACATGTAACAGGTGCTTCACTAAATCGAAGCCTTCCACCTCCCAGCCCTGCAACTATATGCAAAATACAATCTTTGCCCACTACCCGTCACCTACTTTTCATCTCATTCTCTTCCTCTCTCTCTCTCTCTGCCAAAGTTCTTATTTATAGTCTAGCAGAGGGTATATAAACAGGAGATGACTTGCATTTATTTTTAAAAACCAGTGTAAAACAATGTAGTATACCACTGACTACTTAATTGCTGACAAACTCGACATTCCTAAAAACAGCAAACACATATTGAGTGATCATTCATGCCAGGCATGGTGCTAGGCATGGAGTATTCACTAGTAAGTGAAACATCTTCCCTCCCTGGTGGAGTTCAGTTTAGTGAACTGAATGGTGAAGAAGCAATGAATATATAATTGAAAAATATGTTCAGTGCCCATAAAGAAATGATCAGGTGCAATGATGGAGACTAATGAAAGGGCAGGTGGGATACTTAGTTTAGGAAGGATGGCCTTTCTGAGGTGACATTTAAACTGAAACCTGAAAGATGAGAAGCTAGATGTGTAAAGAACAAGAGCAAGTGTCTTTAAGACAGTGGAATCAGCATGTCCAGCGAGGCAGTCAGGAGATAAAAGTGTTTGGGGAGGAGTTCTGGCAGTGTCAGCAAGATGGAGGGTCTGCCATGAGGTAAAAATCCAGTTCTTACCATGGCCTCAATGTCCCACCTAAACTGCCCTGGACCCCACCCCGCCCCCCCACATATCCTCCCCAGGTGTCCACATCACCTAGTCTTTCTGTCCTTTATGTGCTGGTCTCACTCCCACCTCAAGAATGAGAGGTTTGCTGCATTTGCTGTTCTTCTGTCTAGAATGCTCTGCCTGGATGATTCTCATAGCTTCTGGCCCCAGTGGTCAGTCAGGCCTCAGATCAAGTGTCATCTCTGGACAGAGATCGCTAATTACCACCCCTCACCCAACATTAACTTTTGGTGTTTTTTTCCTCTTCCCATCCCTCACCACTATCAAACGTTATTTCGCTGATTTTTTGAAGTTTGTTTTTTTTGTTTGTTTGTTTTATACTCTCCCCTAAAATAGAAGTCCCATGAGTTTATTTTCCTTATTGCTATAACCTAGAAGCATATCTAGAATATAAATGAAACTCAAATAGTACTTGTTGAATTTACAATGAATGAAATAAAGCTTAAAGAGGTAAGGCGAGGTATTAGAAAAAAACTAACCAAATTGTGTGAGAGTAAGGACTTCCTGGAAGAGGTATGTTTTCAGTTATTAAAATCAAAGGGGCAAGAGAGCGAAGGTGGTGTGCAGGTAACAAACAAGAATTGTGGAAATCACTCGTTCATCCCCGTCCTTTTTCACTAGATTAGGAACACCTTTAGCACTGGACGGAGAAGGCGATGGCACCCCACTCCAATACTCTCATCTGGAAAATCCCATGGACGGAGGAACCTGGCGGGCTGCATTCCATGGGGTTGCTAAGAGTCGGACATGACTGAGCGAGTTCACTTTCAGTTTCATGCATTGGAGAAGGAAATGGCAACCCACTCCAGTGTTCTTTCGTGGAGTATCCCAGGGACCGGGGAGCCTGGTGACCTGCCATCTATGGGGTGGTACAGAGTCGGACACAACTGAAGCGATTTAGCAGCAGTGGCAGTTAGCGCTGAAGCCGCGTTTTACTAATCTTTCACCAGCGCCTGTCCCGGGACCTGGCACACAGATAGGGTTTTACACAATGACTGACTGTGAGGTGCGCAGAAGGGTCTATTAACTCGGCTGAGGTGCAGTTTGTGGCTGGCCACTAAGCCTGGCAGCACCCGTGCGAGGGAGCAGACGGCTTTGCGGAAGACGGCCTCGGCGGGTGGGGGTGGGGGGTGGGGTGGGAAGCGCCCCCCGCGCCTGCGCGTTATGGCGGGGAGCCGGCAGCGTCGGCGCGCGCCTGCGCAGTGCGGTCTTTCCCGCCTCCGACAAGATGGCGGCGGCCGAGTAGCGCGGGGGCGGTTTGTGGCCGCAGGAAGCCCGGCCGCTGCAGCGGGCCGAGGCGGGATGCTGTTCCCAGGGAGCGCCGTTGGCCACCGGTGAGGAAGGTCAAGCACAGAGCTGCCTTCCCGAGCCCCCCGGCGCCCCCTACGTACACCCCCGTCTGCTCGAGTGCAGTCGCCGCTTTGCCTACTTCGCTACCGCCCTGTGCTGTCGGGTCCGGAGCTCCGGCGGCGGCAGGGGCTGTGTCCGGCAGGAGAGGAAGCGCCCGGGCTGCGTCCGTGCTTCTGTCCGCGGGGCGAGCGTCTGGCAGGTGGGTGAAGCTGCAAGCTTCGGTGTCTCCTCTTGGGGCAAAGCTTTCTCGGCTTTGCCCCGCCGTGGCTCAGACCCTGGTGGTGTTCAGCCGGAGTCCACCGCTGCTTTGTCTCCACGTCCCGCCCCCTCTCCGCGCCCCGCTCCAGGCCTCCGGCTGGCCCCTGACTTTGCGTGCCCTCCATTCCCACGCAGGGGCCGGGGGTCGCAGCGCCGGCCGCCCTCCGCAACCTTTCCTGCCTCCTGCTGAAGCGTCAGCCCTTGCAAGCGGTCCCTCCTTTGCGTTAGGTGGGTGGGTCGTCTGCCTGTTTTAGTCACCTCCCCATCTTCCTGGTCTCGACCTTTTGCTTCCTTGAGAAGTCTTTTGAACTGTCTGGAAAGCTTTCCCAGGCTTATAGACTTACAGAGAAAAGCTTGCTATCCAGACGCCAGTGGATTTTGTTCATCTTGTCGGGAGGATCCAGCCCCCAGGAGACTTTGATGGTTTTGAGGAATGGTGCCAGTGACGGCAAGTGATTCTTCATCTAAATTAATCCTTTTCTGATTACAGCGAGTCTTTGGTCTCTAACCTTTTTTTGGAGGTGGGGGGGGCGGACGGAGGGACATACGTATACTAGATCCAGGGAAAGAATTGAGAAGTGGTCCTGGTTTTAAAAGAAGGCTATGTGAGGGTAAGAAATGTAATAGCCCAAGAAAGGATAAGCGATTTTAGTGATTCTTTTATTCACTGTTAGGCTAAATCGTCCGTTGAAGCTTCACAATCTTGTGTTGTCCAAGCCCTTTGTTTTATTTGGAAAGGACTGAAATGGAGAAAACGCTTTTTAAACTTGAAACTTCTCAAATTTCTTGGGTTCTCAATTGTTATTAGTACTACTTGGCAATCTTTCTTGTACTTGATATTTTCTGCAAAATTTAGGTTGTGCCAGTGTCATTTCTTCTTCATTTATTACTAGGGCAAGAGTAGTCAGAATTAATGGTGTAAAAAGTGCAAACTGAAGGAGGGATGTGGTAGTGGAGGTTGCCATGTCTGATTTTTCCCAATTTTTTCCTGTAATTGGATAATGTGTCAAGAGCAGCAGAATGGTGAAAAATGAAGCTATGAGTATAAATGGTAGTGTATCCACTGAGATTGCAATGGGTGGAGCTTTTAAAATTAAATTGAGTGATATCCTTTTTTTGAAGCCATGCTAGGTGCTCTCCAGAGTTTCTAAAGCACAGACTGTTGTTGCCTTATTGGAAATTTATGCTAAAAGTCTTTTAACAGGTGGGTTACAATTGGCCTGACAGATTTAACTTTTTGTTCTACCTCCTGACACACATCTGCCTTAACCTTTATTGTAGACTTTTAGCCTCTTGATGAATTTCTTAAATTTGGAGATAGAATTGTTCATTTTAAAAGGAGAGGAGATATTTTAAGTGTTTGATTCCTGTATGGGCAGATTCATTCACTTGTTTGTTGCTGTGCTATGCTAAGTCGCTTCAGTCACGTCCATCTCCTTGCAGTCTCCACAGGACCGCCAGACTCCTCTGTCCATGGGACTTCTCCAGCCACGAATATTGGAGCAGGTTGCCATTTCCTCCTCCACAGGACCTTCCCGACCTAGGGATCAGAGCCACATCTCTTCTGTCTCCTGCGTTGGCAGGTGGGTTCTTTACCACTAGCGCCACCAGGTAAGCCTGTTTGTTTCCTGCACCCGAGGACTGCGTGTTTTTACAGGCACTTGTCTCTCAATTCTGTGCTTTTAGCTGACGGGGTAGTGCTCAGCCCTAGGCAGTAGCTCATTGCCTGAGGCATTGTGTCAAGACCTGTCTGACCACAAACAAGCACTCTTCCACACTTATGGAACCCGATTTCTCTCTCTCTTTCTTCCCCTCTTCCTGTCTTTAGGAACCCTCCCGTCTTTGTGTCTATTCATTCAATTCTTTAGCCTACTGCTCTTTTCATTTGCCACCCCTAGTCACCAGGATCCCATGGTCATCAGTTTTTACCAGCCCATCATTGATACCTTAGAATACTTAACTTTATGTCAATTTATCTTTCTAGTGCCCAGTTCTGAACAGGCCTAATCACTATCTTGATCCCTGAAGGATACAAGAGACAGTTGTGTGAGGATTTTGGATTGTTTTCATACCAGTTAGTGTTCTGTTATCCTCCAGATCTATAATGTCGATTGTGAGGGGGTTTTTTTTGTCTTACTTCATGAAAGTGTTTATAGCAAATAACTTGATCTTTTCCTTTCCTGAGAAAAATCTCAAGCATCTGAGGTATAATCTTTTCTATCCTGATATCATTTCTTTATTTACTCTTCTCTGAAAAGAAGGAATTGTCCTTCCTTTTCTTCAAGAGCAACCTTCTCCAGATGTGTCCATGATCATCCCTCTTTATCTTTCTTTCTCAGTAATTATCCATGATCACTCCTTTTTAAGTTTTGCCCTCTCTAGCCTCCCTGCATGCTTAAATATACCTTTGCCAGGGCTGCCAAACACCGTGCTGTGTGCCGTGCAGCTCACAGAAGCCAGTCTGAATTTTGAGCCTGCTGTGCCACTGTATTTTTATTCCTTATTCCTAGGAGCCTGGTGTAGTTGTTGTTCAGTCGCTCAGTTGTGTCCAACTCTTTGCAACACCAAGAATTGCAGCATGGCAGGCTCCTCTGTCCTCCATTACCTCCTGGGGTTTGCTCAAATTTATGTTCATTGAGTCGGTGACACTACCTAGCCATCTCATCCTCTACCACCTCCTTCTCCTTTTGGCTTCAGTCTTTCCTAGCATCAGGGTCTTTTCCAGTGAGTTGGCTTTTCGCATCAGGTGGCCAAAGTATTGGCGCTTCAGCTTCAGCATCAGTGCTTCCAGTAAATATTCAGGGTTGATTTCCTTTAGGATTGGTTGATCTTCTTGCAGTCCCAGGACGCTTAAGAGCCTTCCCCAGCACCACAATTCTCAATTCTTTGACACTCAGTCTTTATGGTCCAACTCTCACATCCATACATGACCACTGGAAAAACCATAGCCTCGACTCGACGGACCTTTGTCGGCAAAGTGATGTCTCTGCTTTTTAGTATGTTGTTGAGGTTTGTCATAGCATTTCTTCCAAGGAGCAAGCATCTTTTAATTCCATGGCTGCAGTCACCATCCACAGTGATTTTGGAGCCCCCAAAAATAAAGGTCTGACACTGTTTCCACTGTTTCCCCATCTATTTCCCATGAAGTGATGGGACCAGATGCCATGATCTTAGTTTTCTGAATGCTGAGTTTCAAGCCAACTTTGTCATGCTCTTCTTTAACCCTTATCAAAAGGCTCGTTAGTTTCTCTTCACTTTCTGCCCTTAGAGTGATATCATCTTCATATCTGAGGTTATTGATATTTCTCCCAGCAGTCTTGATTCCAGCTTGTGCTTCATCCAACCCAGTGTTTCTCATGATGTACTCTGCGTAGAAGTTAAATAAGCAGGGTGACAAGATACAGCTTTATTATAACTCTTTCCCAGTCAGTTGTTCAATGTCCGATTCTAACTTGCTTCTTGACCTGCATACAGGTTTCTCAGGAGGCAGGTAAGGTGGTCTGGTACTGGTGTTTCTTTAAGAATTTTCCACAGTTTGTTACGATCCACACATTCAAAGGCTTTAGCGCAGTCAATGAAGCAGAAGCAGACGTTTTTCTGGAATTCTGTTGCTTTCTCTAAAATCGAACAAATGTTGGCAGTTTGCTCCCTGGTTCCTCTGCATTTTCAAAACCTAGCTTGTACATCTGAAAGTTCTAGGTTCACATTCTTTTGAAGCCTAGCTTGAAGGATTTTGAGCGTAACCTTGTTAGCATGTGAAATGAGTGCCGTTGTATGGTAGTTTGAACATTCTTTGACATTACCTTGCTTTGGGATTGGAATGAAAACTGTGACCTTTTTCAGTCTTGTAGCCACTACTGAGTTTTCCAAATTTGTTGACATATTGAGTGCAACACTTTAACAGCATCATCCTTTAGAATTTCAAATAGCTCAACTGGGATTCCGTCACCTCCACTAGCTTTGTTGGTAGTAATGTTTCCTAAGGCCCCCTTGACTTCACGCTCCAGGATGTCTGGCTCTGGGTGAGTGACCACAGTGACTGGTGTACTGTTCTCTGTGTATTCGTGCCACCTCTTCTTGATATCTTCTCCTTCTATTAGGTGCGTACCATTTCTGTCCTTTATGGTGTCCATCCTTGCATGAAATGTTCCCTTGATGCCTCCAGTTTTCTTGAAGAGATCTCTAGTCTTTCCCATTGTGTTGTTTTCTTTGCATTGTTCACTTAAGAAGGGTTTCTTATCTCTTCTTGGTATTCTCTGGATCTCTGCACTCAGTTGAGTATATCTTTCCCTTTCTCCCTTGCCTTTCACTTCTCTCCTTTCCTCAGCTCTTTCTAATGTCTCCTCAGACAATCACTTAAGCTTCTTGCATTTCTTTTTCTTGGACTAGTTTGGTCACTGCCTCCTATACAATGTTACGAACCTCTTTCCAGTGATGAACCTCGTATATAAACTCATATAAAACATATGAATCTCTTTCAATAAACTCATATATGAACCTCTTTCAGTTTTACGAAACTGGTAGACACTTTCTCTACCAGATCTCATCTCGAATCCATTTGTCACCTCCACTGTATAATCATACGGGATTTAATTTAGGTCGTATCTAAATGACCTAGTCGTTTTCCCTACGTTCTTCACTTTAAACCTGAATTTTGCTATTAGGAGCTCATGACCTGAGCCACAGACAGCTCCAGGTCTTCTTTTTGCTGTCTGTGTAGAGCTTTTCCATCTTCAGCTGCAAAGAACATAATCTGATTTTGGTATTGACCATCTGGTGATGTCCGTGTGTATAGCTGTCTCTTGGTTGTTGGAAAAGGGTGTTTGCTATGACCAGCGTGTTCTTTTGACAAAACTCTGTTAGCCTTTGCCCTGCTTTTGCCCTCCAAGGCAAAACTTGCCTATTATTCTGGGTGTCTCTTGGCTTCCTATTTTGTATTCCAATCCCCTGTGATGAAAAGGACATCTTTTTTTTTTTTTTTGGTGTTTGTTCTAGAAGGTGTAGTTCGAGAACTACAGCAGTTCTACTTCATAGAACTGTTCAGCTTCAGCTTCTTTGGCATTAGTGGTTGGGGCAGAGACTTAAGATAACACTGATATTGAACAGTTTGCCTTGGAAATGAACTTAGATTATTTTTTTTTGCCTGAGGTTGCACCCAAGTACTGCATTTAGAACTCTTGTTGACTTTTTTTTTTTTTTAATTTTTTTATTTTTCAGTGGGTTTTGTTATACATTGATGAGAATCAGCCATAGAGTTACACGAATTCCCCATCCCGGTTCTTGTTGACTATTAAGGGCTACTTCCTTTCTCCTAAGGGATTCGCGCCCACAGTAGTAGATATAACAGTCATCTGAATTAAATTCGCCCATTCTCATCCATATTAGTTCAGTGATTCCTAAGATGTTCATTCTTGCCATCTGCTTCACCACATCCGATTTGCCTTGATTCACGGACCTGCCGTTCCAGGTTCCCATGCAAAAAAAGAGCAATAGCTCTTTACAGCGTCGGACTTGACTTTAACCATCAGACACATCCACATAACTGAGCATCATATCCGCTTTGGTCCAGCCACTTCATTCTTTCTGGAACTAACGACTGCCCTCCACTCTTCCCTAGGAGCATATTGGACACCTTTTGATTGTGGTGTTCATCTTCGGTGTCTTATTTTTCTGCCTCATGCTGTTCGTGGGGTTCTCGCAGCAGGACTGCTGGAGTGGTTTGCCGTTCCCTCCTCCAGTGGGCCACGTTTTGTCGGAACTCTTCACCAGGACCCGTCTGTCTTGGCTGGCCCTGCACGGCATGGCCCATGGCTTCACTGAGTTACACAAGCCCCTTCACCACGACGAGTCTGTGATCCATGAAGGGGTATAGTAGGAAGGACATTTACTTTTAAGCTTCAAAGATCTGATTTTGAAGTCTACTGAAACCAGTTACTGTCTGTGTGGCTGTGGGCAACTTACTACTCAGGCTGTGTTCTTTGTCTGTAAAGTAGAATGTTATACGAGGAAGACATGGCAACCCAATGCAGTATTCTTGTTGGAGAGTCAGCATGGACAGAGGAGCTTGGTGGGCTATAGTCCATGGGGTCACAAAGAGTCGGACAAGACTGAGCGACTAAGGACACCACAGAATGTTATACTTACCTCACAGAGTTGTAATCGACGGAGTTTAACACACGTTACATGTCTTTCCAAGGGTTTGGTGCATTATGGAGTTCTTAAAAGTGTAAATTATTCTTTCCTTTGCACTCTGACTTCCCTTACCATCACAGCACCGAAATTGGTTTTTAAAAAGTCATCTTGATGATCTAATTACCAAAGCTAACGGCCTTATCTCAATCATCCAGGTTTTCTTAGACCACTTCTGAAATATACTCCATAGGAATGAAATGATCTAATTTCTTGTTTCTTGGCTTTATAGTTCCTGATTCTCTTATGTCTGAAAGTTTCTTTACATTCCCTGCAGTGTCTCGATTTTGCTCTTTCCCCTAAACATATCTGTTTCCTGTATCAGTTAGGATGCAAATAGGATTTAAAAACAGAAGAAGTGTATTAGCTCAGGTAATTGGCAAAGGCATAGGTAGGATTAGTTTAAAGGGCAGTTTGTGCATAAGCTTGGCTTTGCTCAGTCCTCAGTCCTCAGTCAGCACAGAGGTTCTGTGTTTCCGTTTCCTCTAAACTGCCCTCCCATTTGGGTTCCTGCTCAGACTGGCTTCCCCTCTAGATTGAATCCAAGTGCTTTCCATCTTTATCTGTAGTGTGGCGACCTTTGTGCTCAGGTTTATCCTTTCATAGTTGCATGTTTCTCTTTCTGCTCCAGGCATCACATTCTGACACAACCACCAAAGACGGGAGGAAGTTTGCCCTCTCATCTCTTGATGAGGCAAGTAAACCTTTTACAGAAAGCCTGTATCAGGTTTCATTTTGGCCTTATTACTTATGCCCTAGTTGCAAGGGGACTAGAAAAACCAATATCTAGCATTTCAGTCTAGGAAGAAATTAAATGAATGGCTACAGGGAAGATAACCAACATTGTCAGTGACATATATTGATAATATTATATGGAGAAGTAAGCTTAAATGAATGAGAATTTTCAGATAGTAGTGGCATTCTTAAAGCACTGCTTATCTCAAGAGCGGGTATAAGCTGTGCTTAGGACTGAATCAGTCATTTAGATAGTCATGAATGACTAATTAAAATGGATTACTATATAAAATTAGTATATTTGAGTGGTATATCCCAGTTCTTTTAAGGTTGCTGTTAAGAACATTTACGCGTGCACTGTGAGGAATGGATACAGGTAGCAACTAACAGGGAATAGACCTGTGGTTCTTCTTGAAGATGAGTGGTGTTTGGAAATCTGTGGGTGTGGTAGAGACGAGATATACCAAGTGTCCTGTGATGTTTGCCTGCAAAACAAGAATTGTCCCTTCCAGAATACCAATAGTGCCCCTGTACACTGAAAAAGCAAATGCTTTGGTTTTTTTCAAAGAATTCGCTGAGATTCCTCTGTATACTTATATTGCAAGTGACAGAAAACCAAATTCAGACTGGCTACACAGTAAAGGGCATGATTAGGTCTTGTCCTTGAACTTCATCTGGGGCTTCATCCAGTCTGAAATCATCAAGGACTTGGCTTAGTTTCTCTGGTCCTGCTCTGGCATTCCTCTTGTTTTGGTTTCGCTCTCAAGCGAGCTTATCTCATGGTAGCAAATTACTGTAGCACTTTCAGACTTAATACTCTCATTTCATATGTAAAGTAAAATGAAGCATATCTTTTGTTATTTGGTTTTGCAAGTGTTTGTTGAATGTCATCACTGTTGAAACTTCCCTGAACACCTGCCCCTAAAAGTGGATTACTTCCTCTGTTATGTTACAACTTCACAGAACTCTGTTGCATGCCATGTTCTATGGTTATTATGCTCATATGTCTCATGCATTAACTTGCCTTAATTGTCTGTGTGTTCTTAATGTGTAGAATACTCTCTGACTTAGTGGTACACAGTAACCATTTATGGATGAATGAGAGGAAGGAAGGATATGGAAAGGGGCAGAGAAACATAAGAAGTCCCCATTCCTTCCTGTTACTGAACCCTGAATTGTGAACGTTGTACTCCTACCACCAAAGTATGTGTGTAATGCTCTTGTGATTGAGAATGAATTCATTTGAAAGCTTTACTGAATTCTAGTAGTGTTCCATCATTATTTTCTCAGCAAAACTAAAACCAGTTACCATCTTTTGTTCTTTCAACAAGTATTTTTGAAAGCCTGCTATTGGCAGGTCATGTGACACAATGGTAAACAAAGTAGAGCTGTGCTTCCTGAGCTTAAATATCAGCGAGGGGCATAGACATTATTCATGTGTGCACACTCAGTTGCACACACACGTCAGGTAGCTCACAGGTTTTGAAGCAGAATAAGATAGATTCAGGGGATTAAAAAGTAACAGGATACCGTAATACTTCAGGTAGTTTGGTGAGAAAAGGCTTTTTGAGAAGCCCTTTTCTGAGTGAAGTGGATTAAGCCATGGAACTATCTGGAAGGAAATGTTCGGGTAGAGCAAGCAGCAGCTTCTAACGTGGAAATGTCCTTGGCATGTTGGAAGAGCAGCATGTGGGAGGCCGTGGCTGAAGCGGGGGTGGGGGGTGTGTGGCAGGGCAGGTCAGAGGGTAGGTGTGGGCAGGGTAGACCAAGGGCAGTTCTGAAGGTCATTTAAAGACTTGATTTTATTAGCTAGAAAGTCTGGAGAAGGCAATGGCACCCCACTCCATTACTCTTGCCTGGAAAATCCCATGGATGGAGGAGCCTGGTGGGCTGCAGTCCATGGGGTCGTGAAGAGTCAGACACGACTGAGCGACTGCTCTTTCACTTTTCACTTTTGTGCTTTGGAGAAGGAAATGGTAACCCACTCCAGTGTTCTTGCCTGGAGAATCCCAGGGATGGGGGAGCCTGGTGGGCTGCCGTCTATGGGGTTGCACAGAGTTGGACACGACTGAAGCGACTTAGCAGCAGCAGCAGCTAGCTAGAAAGTCACTCAGTCGTGTCTGACCTTTGTGACCCCATGGACTGTACCAGGTCTCCCACATTGCAGGCGGATTCTTTATCAGCTGAGCCACAGGGAAGCCTCAAGGGAACTTCCCTGGTGGCTCAGATGGTAAAAGCATCTTCTTGCAATGCAGGAGACCCGGCTTTGATCCCTGGGTGGGGAAGATCCTCTGGAGAAGGAAACAGCAACTCTCTCCAGTACTCGTGCCTGGAAAATTCCGTGGATGGAGGAGCCTCGTAGGCTACAGTCCATGGGGTCGCAAAGAGCTGGAGACAGCTGAGGGGCTTCACTTTCACTTTTCACTTTCTAGCTAGAAAATTGGAGATGATATATCTTTGGAAATCTAATTATTATTTTTAAGTTATATTATTTTAAGTACTAATTATGATTAGAAGTTCTCTCTGTGCTAAGTAACTAGCGTATGATAGACTTAACACAATTTAAATGTTAAATAATTTATCTGAATAAAATGGTACTGAGATAAAAGTTGAAATTTTAAAGTTACCCTTTGAAGGAACTTTTTAAAATATTTAGGATACTTTACTTAGGTTTGTGATTATTTTCTTCAGCTCTTATGTACCCCATTACTAAAGTTTTCTGTAGTCATTAAAGAAAATTCAGGAAATACAGAAGTACAGATGACATTCATAAGCTCAACATATGAAGAAAACCAGTTGAGTTTTCGTCTCTCCCAACCCTTCCCTCCCGCTTTCAGTACCCTCTGTCCCTCTCTTCTTCCCTCTGTCTTTCACTTTCTTCTTTGTGCCTATGACTTTTTCCCCCTGTTACAGTGTAAACATGTGTATATGTCTAATTTTTTTAAAATTAGGTTATATTCATTTCTTGGAATATTTGATAAATCTTATTTTTATTGACTGTATAATCCCATTGTAAAAATTATTTTTCTTAATTGTTTCCTGGAGGTGGTTATTTAGTTTAGGTTTTCTATTTTATCATCATGTGGGCAGTGAATGTCTTAACACATGGATTTTTTTCTCTTTGTCTTTTTCCTTAGAATGGAATGATTGGCACTGGAGTAATGTAATGGAATAAGGTTTCATCTTAGACATTGTTAAGGTTCATGATACATGTTGCCACATTGTACCATGTCTTGTAAGCCCAATAAATGTTAACTGGTTTGAAAGTAACGGTAGCTGGGTGGTGGTGGGGAGGTGAGGACCTACGGAGTTGCCAAGCTTGAGTGATAGGCTAGGTTAGCCTTTTATTTCCAACTATTTCTTTCTTTTTTATCTTTAATATATATTTCAAGGTGTATATAAAAGCACCATGGAGAACTTTACATGTTACTGCAAACACACAAACACACATGAACTTATTGCTCAGGTCAAGACGCACAGCGCTGCCGCCACCCCAGAGCTCCTGCCCTTCTGGTTCCCGGTCTCCAAGAGGAAGCTTTCAGCATTTCCCTCCAGGCCTGTTTGCTCAAGTTCGTTTTGTTTTGTTTCTGTGAAACCCTTCATCATGTTTAAAGACGTTCCCTTCTGTACCGGTTTACTAAGAATTTTGTGTTTTGTTCTGTTTGTTTGAATTTAATGCTTTTTTTGTTGTTGTTGCAGCTTTTCATTACTGTATGACTTTTCTCCTTCACTATGTTAATATATTGAATTACATATTATTTAAAATCTTAAACCTAACCTGATTTCTGAGGTAAACCTAATTTGGTTTTACAGTATTACTCTTTTTATGTATTTCTGGATTCAGTTTGATATTCTGTTAATAGTTTTGTATCAGTGAGGTGGCCTATATTGTCCTTGTCAGGATTTGAAATCAGCGGTTATCTCATACTAGCCTTATAAAATGAGCTGACCCTCATTTTCTATTCTGAAAAAGTTTAAGTAGGACTGAATTGTTCCATTAAATTTCTGTGAGAATCTGGCCGAGAAGCCATCTGGGCTGGTAATTTTCTTTGTGGAAAGATTATTAATTACTCCTTTGATTTTTAATTTTTAACCTTCTCAGATTTTCTGTTGATTATTTTGGTAGTTTTCCCCCTAAGAAGTTGTCCTTTTCATCTAAACTTTTTAAATTTACTAGCATAAAATTATTTATAATAAATATTAGTATCCGTTTAATGGTTGCAGTAAAGAATTATCTTATTGTATCTGTTATAGGCTAAAACTACCTTCTGTTTTTCCTCATTCAGTCTCCCTGGGAATTTAGTAGTCATTCAAAGGAACCAAATTTTGAATCTTGCTGATTCCTTTTCTTTTTATTACATATTTGTTCTCTATTGCATTGATTTCCGCTCTTTATTTCCTTCCTTCTACTTTTTGGGATTTACTTTTTTGTTCTTTTGCTAACTTCTTGTAGATCACTACTTTTCAGCATTTCTCCCTTTTAAATATATGCATTTAAGGCTGAGCATTTCCCTCTAAGTACTGTTTCAGCTAGCAACATTACTCAAATTTTAATATATAGTACTTTTATAATTCACTTTAAAATGGTTTCTAATTTTCACTGGTATCTACTTTAACACTTGGATAAGTTGAATGTATTATATTTCTCGATTTCTGAACACATGGAGATTTTCTAGTTGTTTTCAAATGTCTTTTATTTCTAACAACATAAGATATGTCATCAGAGAACTCTTAACAACATAGCAATGTCATCAGAGAACAATCTCAGTGTTTCAAAGGTCTGTGATTTCAGACCTTTAACATTTGAGATCTGCACTGTGGCCCCAGTATATTATTTTTTTCCCTATAGCTATTGAATGTGGTGTTCTAATATATTTACATTGGATCTTGCTGGTTAATCCCATATTTCAAATCTTCAGGGTCATAAGTGACCTTTTGTTTGCTTGTATCAATTACACAGACAAGAGTGTATTAAAATATCCCGTTTACCACTGTAGATATTTCCCCTTGTATTCTCTCAGCTTTTGCTTTATTTATTTGAGACATTGCTAGTAGATGAACATATATATATACACTGTGCTTGGTTGCTCAGTCATGTCTGACGCTTTGCAACCCTTTAGACTGTAGCCCTCCGAACTCCCCTGTCCTTGGGATTTTTTAGGCAAGAATACTGGAGTGGGTTGCCATTTCCTTCTCCAGGGGATCTTCTCGACCCAGGGATTGAACCCACATCTCCTGTGTCTCATGCGTTGCCAGCAGATTCTTCCCCTGCTGAGCCATCAGGGAAGCCTAGTATTTGGATAGAAATGTGTAATAGTTATATCTGCTTAGTGACTTACTGTTACAAAGTATTCCACTTTTATTCTGAAAGTGCTTTTTGCATGAAGGTCTAGTTTGTCTGGGATTGATATAACAACACCAGTTTTCTTGTTATTGTTTTCTAAGGCTGATCTACATATGTGGTTTTAAAAAATCATATTCTGCTTTTATGTTATCAAAGCCTGATTGTTTCTTGTCGTATCATCTTGGGTGTTTCTAGCATTGTAACATGTAACTTGCTTCAAATGTAGGCACTAATAAGATACTGAGATAATGTCTTACTTGGTTGAATTTAAAAAGTAATGAGCATGATTTTGAATAAGTACTGAAGTTGTTTTGGGTTTCTCTTATTTTAAACGTTAAAAAATGTAGTTTTGTCAGGAAGAGACTTAAAGATTTATATTCTTGAGCAGATATTACCGGCGTGCAGTATACATATCAAAACTTGCAAGAGAAAATGAAATGAACATAAATATGCTGTCCCTGTCTCTTCCCTGGTGGCTTAGATGGAAAAGAACCTGCCTGCAATGCAGGAGACCCTGCTTCAGTCCCTGGGTTGGGAAGACACGCTGGAAAAGGAATGGCAACCCACTCCAGTATTCTTGTCTGGAGAATTTCCTGCACAGAGGAGTCTGGTGGGCTATAGTCCATGGGGGTCACAGAATCAGACACAACTGAACGACTCACACTTTGACTTTTCATCCCTGTCTCTTAGTTACACATGTCCCCTCCACAGAAGCAATCACTGTGTGATTAACACAGGTAACAGTGTAATCACTGTGACCAGTTTCTTGATTAGCTTTTCACACTGTAGTCCACAGAAACCCAAATTTTGCAAATTCAGCTTGTTAGGTGGGCAAATATATACACTACTGTGGTAAACTCTAATTTGTGTCTTCATCACAAGGTAGCATTCTAGAACATGCATTTTAAATCATAATGATAACTCTCATTCAAGCTCCAGAACAGTTTTTTTTAACTTCAAAAGTTACAAAGCAGATACTGGAAGAGGATAAACAGCTTTCTGCTTCAGTCTGATTAGCCAGTCCTTCAGTTTCGAAATCCTACTGGTTTGGGCTTTAACAGAAGTGGTCCCGTGGTTAAGATAATTGGGGAAATTCTGACAAGGATGGCTCATTTGCTAGTTATTCAAGGGGGTGGTTAGGAGGAATTTCTGTTATGGATTACAGTAAGGTGAAAGAATCTGTGTATTTTGCTTATTCTCTGTCTACATGAGCAACAAGTGCTGAGTAGGGCTAGAGGATCGGCTTCCGGGGTCATTCACTCACTCATCTGGCTGGCAAGTTGGTAGTCATTGTAAGGACACTCAGGTAACCTTATGGAAAGGCCATCCTGGGACCCAAATGTTGACCTTTCCATAAGGTTACCTGAGTGGCCTGAGTGGCCTGATAACCCAGAGGCTGGCTCCACAGTAAGCAATCCAAGGGACCAGGGTAGAAGCCACAGTGTCTTACAGTGACGTAGCCTCAGAAGTCACACGCTTCTGCAATGTTTTATTGGTCACTCATGTGTGCTTAGTCATGTTCAATTCTTTGTGACCCTGTGAACAGTAGCCCAGCAGGCTCCTTTGCTCTTGGGATTCTCCAGGCAAGAATACTGGAGTGGGTTGCCATGTCCTCTTCCAGGGGATCTTCTGACCCAGGGACCGAATTTGAGTCTCCTGCGTCTCCTGCATTGGCAGGTGGATTCTTCACCGCTGAGCCACTGGGAAGCCACTGGTCACTCAGGTCAGCTCTGTTCAGCATAGGTGAACACTGTGCTAAAGCTTGCATATCAGAATTTAAAGATTTTTAAGGATAGTCTTTGAAAGTGGCTCTGGTGCCACTCCCCATTTAAATAAGCATTGGATCAGCGATCTTACAGCTGGTGTTTTTGGTAATCTCAAGGTGAATTTATTCAAAAAAGTAATGCTTTTAGGGTGCTGCATACTTTTCTATTATGCATTGCTCAGGAAAATGCCTGTTTGATTGCCAACGTTTTCACAGTGATTTATTTTTTGTTGTATTTGATGCCTGATAAGAACAACATTCACGTAATCTGGGAATATCTAAAGAATTAGTATTCTGGCTTCCTCTTAGAAATTGTAGAATACATCCTCGAGCTTTAATATGGTGCTGAGATCTTGCCTGCCTTATCTATTGATGTTACTGCTTTAATCTAGCCATTGGATCCAGGTGTCATTCAGAACCCTCACTGTATATAGGGCGTTTTTATTCAGAAAATAATGAATTCTGACTATACTCTTCACAAAATAAGGTGGTGTGAGTGGTAAAGAACCCACCTGCCAGGGCAGGATATGTAAGATACGTAGGTTCAATCCCTGGGTTGGGAAGATCCCCTGGAGGAGGACATGGCAACCCACTCCAGCATTCTTGCCTGGAGAATCCAATGGACAGAGGAGCCTGGTGGGTTACTGTCCATAGGGTCGAAAGAGTCAGACGCGACTGAAGTGACTTAGCACATACATACTCAGGCTGCTGTAATAGTGTGGAAGAGCAAGGCTGCCCCTGTAAGAGAAGAAAAAAAAAAATTGTCCCTGTATTCTTTGTGACAGAAATCTTCAGAGGAGTAGGTATTTGAAGATTTAAGTCTCATAGGGAGAGGGCCAGGAAATTTGTGAATCAGGCATCTGTTTATTTTAAATGTATCCAAGTGAAATATCAGATAGATAGTTGGATATTCACAGAAGAGGGTTAGGATTTAAATTTGAGATTTAACATCATTCAGTTCAGTTCAGTCACTCAGTCGTGTCCGACTCTTTGCGACCCCATGAACTGCAGCACGCCAGGCCTCCCTGTCCATCGCCAACTCCTGGAGTCCACCCAAACCCATGTCCATCGAGTCAGTGATGCCATCCAACCATCCCATCCTCTGTCTTCCCCTTCTCCCCCTGCCCCCAATCCCTCCCAGCATCAGGGTCTTTTCCAATGAGTCAACTCTTTGCATGAGGTGGCCAAAGTACTGGAGTTTCAGCTTCAGCATCAGTCCTGCCAATGAACAGCCAGGGCTGATCTCCTTTAGGATGACCTGGTTGGATCTCCTTGCAGTCCAAGGGGCTCTTCAGGAGTCTTCTCCAACACCACAGTTCAAAAGCATCAATTTTTCGGCGCTCAGCTTGCTTTATAGTCCGACTCTCACATCCATACATGACCACTGGAAAAACCATAGCCTTGACTACACGGACCTTTGTTGGCAAAATAATGTCTTCTTTTTAATAGGCTGTCTAGGTTGGCCATAACTTTCCTTCCAAGGGGCAAGCGTCTTTTAATTTCATGGCTGCAATCACCATCTGCAGTGATTTTGGAGCCCCCCAAAATAAAGTCAGCCACTGTTTCCACTGCTCCCCCATCTATTTGCAATGAAGTGATGGGACCAGATGCCATGATCTTAGTTTTCTGAATGTTGAGCTTTAAGCCAACTTTTTCACTTTCATCAAGAGGCTCTTTAGTTCTTCCTCACTTTCTGCCATAAGGGTGGTGTCATCTGCATGTCTGAGGTTATTGACGTTAAAGCCTTGGGAGTAGGTGAGAAAACAGGAGAGAAAGCAGTCCTGGTACAAGTCCTCAGGCACTCATGTTTTAGAAGACGCCTGAAGAGAAAAAACAAACCAATAGAGGAAATCAGAGGGAGGAGGAAAGCCAGAAGAACAAGTAGAGGACAAGAGAAGACATCTACTTCAAGTAGAAGAGAATGGTCTGCTTGGTCTAATGTTCCTGAAGAGGTTACTGTACTAAGATGAGGCAATGGAATTAGGCCGCTGGGTAGTCATTAGTGACCTTGACAATTGAGTTTCAGGAGATTGTTTAGGATTAGGGTGGGTTAAAGAGTAAATTAAAGGTGAGAAAATAGAGATAGGAAATGAAGGCCACTAGATGAAGAAGTTTTGCTGTGAGTAGAACAAAGAAATGGTCATATCTAATTGGTGGGGCGGGGGAGGTGAAGGGGAGCTGAGGTCAGGAGAGGAATTTCCTGGCCCAGAGATCGAAACCAGGTCTCCTGCATTGCAGTCAGATTCTTTACCATCTGAGCTATCGGGAAGTCCTGAGGAATTTCTTAAGATGTGTAATAATAGAGCACATTTGTTCATGATAGTGGTTCAGTAGAAGAGGAGAAACTGACTATACGGGAGAGAGAGAGGTTAGTCAGTGGTTTTCTTGCAAAGACAGGAGTAGTTGGACTCCATGCCCACGTTAGGGTATTGATCTTTGATAGAAGCAGTGCTGCTTTTTCTATTTTAATAGAAGAGAAGCAGTGTAGAAGCACTACAATTCTACCGATCTTACGGGACTTGGCAAAGAAAGTTTTTTTAAAGATTTATGAAGTAAATATAAGTTTCAGTTTTAAAAATATTTATCTATATTGAAAGAAGGAATTAAATTTGTTAGTTTGCCTTGATTTTCCTTTCTCTCTTTCACTTTTATAGTGTTAAGTGTTCATGTTGAACTCTTACTGTGATTCATTCTCTCAATCCCTAAAATGAATCTGTGTATTAGATCTACTCTGAGTAGTGCAAGTGACCCAGAGGTTTCTGATTTGATTGACACAATCCAGTAATGCCAGGTAGATTTGGTTTTGTCATTTTACTTAAGAATAAATTTGGATTGTTTACCCTGTAATAGAAAACATTTATCTTCAGATACTCAGAAATGAAATAATTTTATAGGCTATACATTGCCTTACCTGCTAAAATTCAGCATAAAGCAGGAGGGAGGGACGACATTAAAAAAAGCAGGAAATGGTAGTATAGAATTAGGCAATGCTATCTTCAGTATATCGGGTATTGAAAAGGTCATTGTTTTCTCATCCAAGGTAAGAACTTGAGGATACCGTGTAAGAATAAAAGTCTTGACCCAAGTATTTGGTTTGAGGTTCTAAGAAATAAACATCATTGTTACGCCATAAATTTATTCTTGCATATACAGTAGATTTTGTCTTTAATGTCAATTTAAAAATTGGACTTTTTCTTATCAAATCAAATGTATTTCCAGGGCTCTTTTGTGTGCTATAAACTGATAAAATGATTGGCCAAGTGATCTAAGTATTTTAAATGTTAAGGTGATGGTAGTTTTAATTGTGTTTTGGAAAAAAGGCTATTTTTTAAAAACTCATTCTGTGTGCTCCTTTTTCTTGAATTCACAGTGATACCATAAACATTTGGTGCTGTTTTGGTAATTTAAGTCCCTGAACTCTTTAGTGTTGACATCTCATCTTTATGGAGGAGGGTTTCTAAGTTTGTATTGTAAATTGTACCTTTGGGAGCAGTGTTATAGCTGTTTTAGGTTTTTAGTAAAGATCGAAGCTGAAAACATTAAACAAGACAACAAGACATGATTTTAAAAAGACACATGGGGAGACATAAAATTCTGCTTTAAACATTTATTAAAAAAAAATTAATCAGAATTTGATTTTTTTTTTCCCCCAGACGAAAGATTGCTTAAAACATTGGATGACCAGAAAGTGGAATTTTATCAGATTAGAGCACATTAAGAATTTAGAAAAAACGTTTCCTTTACTAACGAGGAGATGTTTGAATATTTTTTAATTTGGTAAAATGATTGTCAGAGGTGATTTTTTAGTTCTTTGTCTTATTAAAAACATAAATTAGTAAGTATGCTGTCAAAATTGTCAAAATAAGACTAATTAAAACAATTAAGTTTATTATAGAGTGTAAAATTTTGTGTTTTTTTTTTCCTGTTGTTATGTTTTTCAATTGAAAAAGTCTTGGGCCATTAGTTTTAACTATAAATTAGTAGTATATGCATATAATGCTTGGTTATTTCTTCTCTAAAGTAAGAAATATCAACTGGTTCTATTAACTTTTGTAAATCTTGCCATAATCATGTATCCTTCCTTATTTGAAATGTCTGTATTTTTCATTGCCTATAAGAAGATGTCTAAAGTTTTTAGCCTACCAGACAAAATGTAAAACTGCCCTAAAATTCCTAAATATCTTTAAAGGCTACTTCTCTTGCTACTTTCTCTCTGAACTCATTCTTGATTGCCTAGCCAGAAATTATCAAATCTCTCATCCTTTGGTACAGATGTTACCTCGTATTAAAACTTTTCTTGTGCACATTTGTAAGTTGATATCTTACTCCTCTTTGTATCATCTACATTCATACATTCAGCAGTGTTATTGGATGTCTGCTGTGCCCCAAACACTGTTGTAGGTGTGAAGGCAACAGCAGTGCATGAGAATCCAGGTCCCTATCCTCATGAAATTTATGTTCTAGTTTGGGAATGATAATGAGGGAGACAAAATTAAATAAACAGATAGATGCCTAGAGCCTTTTAGATGTTAAATGTTTTGAGGAGAAAACAGTGTATATGATAGAAGGTTTAAGGACAGTACCAGTGTTGATTTGATGGCGATGGAAGATCTCTTTGAAGATGTGACATTTATGCCAAAGCTGAACGATAACAGTGGAGCAGTCATTTGAAGATTTGGGAGCAGAGTTCTCGAACTGAAAGACAGACAGTGCAAAGGCATTAGAGAGAGGAAAGAACGGGGGAGGTGGGGGAAGAGGGTGGGAATGGAAGCAGGAGGTAGGTTATACAGTCTTGTAAGCAGAGGTAAGGGATTTGAAATTTATTCTAATTTAATTTCGAAGCCTGAGAATTGTTGTTTAGTCGATAAGTTGTGTTTGACTTTGCAACCCCATAGACTGTAGCCCATCAGGCTCCTCTGTCTGTGGGATTTCCCAGGCAAGGCTACTGAAGTGGCTTGCCATTTCCTTCTCCAGGGCATCTTCCCCACACAGGGATCAAACCTGCATCTCCTACATTGGCAGGCGAGTTCTTTACTACTGAGCCACCAGGGAAGCCCCGCATTTACGGGTTCATGTGATTACATTGGGCCCACTCAGGGCCACCCTCCCCCTCCTTTATTGAGAGTGTACTATACAACCAGCACAGTACTAGGCACTGATGTGTATTGCTGAGCAAGCAAAGATTTTAATCCAAAAGCCACATAAAAACAAGACGGAAGTGACCTCCATTCTCAAGGAAAGTCCATGTCAAAATGTCCAGGACCATAGTGCTCTGGAATTGGCCTACTTGAATCATAGGAGTTTGACTGTGGTTGTAAGAGTTATTCCTTACAAGTTACAAGGTAACTTTCTCATGTCTCTCAGTTCAGCTCAGTTCAGTCACTCGGTCGTGTCTGACTCTGTGCGACCCCATGAACTGCAGCACACCAGGCCTTCCTGTCCATCCCCAAATCCCAGAGTCCATCCAAACCCATGTCCATCGAGTTGGTGATGCCATCCAACCATCTCATCCTCCATCGTCCCCTTCTCCTCCTGCCCTCAGTCTTTCCCAACATCAGGGTCTTTTCAAATGAGTCAGCTCTTCACATCAGGTGGCCAAAGTATTGGAGTTTCAGCTTCAGCATCAGTCCTTCCAATGAACACCCAGGACTGATCTCCTTTAGGATGGACTGGTTGGATCTCCTTGCAGTCCAAGGGACTCTCGAGTCTCCTCCAGTACCACAGTTCAAAAGCATCAATTCTTCGGTGCCCAGCTTGCTTTATAGTCCAACTCTCACATCCGTACATGACCACTGGAAAAACCATAGCCTTGACTAGACGGACCTTTGTTGACAAAGTAATGTCTCTGCTTTTTAATATGCTGTATAGGTTGGTCATAACTTTCCTCCCAAGGAGTGAGCGTCTTTCAATTTCATGGCTGCCATCACCATCTGCAGTGACTTTGGAGCCCAGAAAAATAAAGTCAGCCACTGTTTCCTCATCTGTTTGTCATGATGTGATGGGACCGGATGCCATGATCTTCGTTTTCTGAATGTTGAGCTTTAAGCCAGCTTTCTCACTCTCCTCTATTTCACTTTCATCAAGAGACTCTTTAGTTCTTCTTCACTTTCTGTCATAAGGGTGGTATCATCTGCATATCTGAGGTTATTGATATTTCTCCCGGCAGTCTTGATTCCAGCTTGTGCTTCCTCCAGCCCAGCATTTCTCATGATGTACTCTGCACATAAGTTAAATAAGCAGGGTGACAATGTACAGCTTTGACATACTCCTTTTCCTATTTGGAACCAGTCTGTTGTTCCATGTCCAGTTCATTTTTTGTTTGTTTGTTGTTTTTTGGTTTTTTCCATGTCCAGTTCTAACTGTTGCTTCCTGACCTGCATACAGGTTTCTCAACAGGCAGGTCAGGTGGTCTGGTATTCCCGTCTCTTTCAGAATTTTCCTGTTTGTTGTGATCCACACAGTCAAAGGCTTTGGCAAGTCAACAAAGCAGAAATAGATGTTTTTCTGGGACTCTCTTGCTTTTTCGGTGATCCAGCAGATGTTGGCAATTTGATCTCTGGTTCCTCTGCCTTTTCTAAAACCGGCTTGAACATCTGGAAGTTCACGGTTCACGTGTTGCTGAAGCCTGGCTTGGAGAATTTTGAGCATTACTTTACTAGCGTGTGAGATGAGTGCAATTGTGTGGTCGTTTGAGCATTCTTTGGCATTGCCTTTCTTTGGGGTTGGAATGAAAACTGACCCTTTCCAGTCCTGTGGCCACTGCTGAGTTTTCCAAATTTGCTGGCATACTGAGTGCTGCACTTTGACAGCAAGCATCATCTCTTAGGATTTGGAACAGCTCAACTGGAATTCCATCACCTCCACTAGCTTTGTTCATAGTGAGACTTCCTCAGGCCCATTTGACTTCGGACTCCAGGATGTCTGGCTCTAGGTGAGTGATCACACCATCGTGATTATGTGGGTTATGAAGATCTTTTTTCTCATGTCACTACATGGTTCTTTATTGCATCCATACTGGTCTTAACTAAAGCAGATATTTTCAATGCCAGCATTGGATAAATGTCAGCCAAACAGAGCCAAAACAAACTTTGCCATTGTTCTGAGCTTTAGGGCAAGGGTCACAGTGCTCTGGGGCTCATCTTCCCCATGTAAGCTCATTCTTTAGAGTGTGTTCCTTCTTTAGGGTTGCAGGCTACCATATGGCATGCAGAGAAAGTGCCAAACGAGTGACAGTGAATCTTGTCTCCTTTTTTTTAAAGTCTGCTAATTAATAACTTTAGTTAACATCTGCCAAGTCCTTCTTACCATGTAATATAGCGTATTCACTACCGTAACACCAGGGCATACATGTTTGACGTCTTTAATATCATTTAAGAGCAGTGAAGCAGAATTAACTCTGACAGAGTTAATTTTTGAGTCATTCCAGTTTTTAAATTTCTTTTACCTTTACTTATATGCCTACCTTCAAGGATTACCTTGATAGTGACGCCTGATAGATTAGCCATACTCCATAAGACAACCCGAAACTGTTTATCTTTAGTTTTAGTTATTTAACTAACTGAACATAAAAATGTGGAAATGCCTCTTGCATTTAAAGAGATTTTGTTCTAGATATCTTCCAGAGAAAGCTGTGGTTACTCATTGATAAAAAGTTGTGGGTCAAGAGAATTTATTGATACTGTCTAAGCTGTTTGAGATTTTTTGTTTTCACTTATTCTGATTATTTAAAGATGTATTCACTCAATAAATGTTTATTGAGCAGCGCTAGGTGCTAGGATGATAATAACTGAACACGTAACTTCTTTTGGTAATTAATTAATTTATTTCAATTGGAAGCTAATTACTTTACAGTGTTGTAGTGTGTTTTGCAGCACATTGACATGAATCAGTCATGGGTGTACATGTGTCCCCCATCCTGAACCCCCCTCCCACTCCCTCCCCATCCCATCCCTCTGGGTCATCCCAGTGCACCAGCCCTGAGCACCGTGCCTCATGCATCAAGCCTGTCCGGGTGATCTGTTTCACATATGATAATATACATGTTTCAATGCTATTCTCTCAAATCATCCCACCCTCGCCTTCTCCCCCAGAGTCCAAAAGTCTGTTCTTCACACATGTGTCTCTTTGGCTGTCTCGCATATAGATAGGGTCATCGTTACCGTCTTTCTAAATTCCATGTATATGCGTTAGTACACTGTATTGGTGTTTTTCTATCTTCACTCTGTATAAATAGGCTCCAGTTTCATCCACCTCATTAGAACTGATTCAAATGCATTCTTTTTAATGGCTGAGTAACATTCCACTGTATATGTGTACCACAGCTTTCTTATCCGTTCGTCTGCCGATGGACATCTAGGTTGCTTCCATGTCCTGGCTATTGTAAACAGTGCTGCGATGAACATTGGAGTACATATGTCTCCTTCAATTCTGGTTTCCTTGGTGTGTATGCCTAGCAGTGGGATTGCTCGGTCGTATGGCAGTTCTATTTCCAGTTTTTTAAGGAATCTCCACACTGTTCTCCACGGTGGCTGTACTAGTTTGCATTCCCACCAACAGTGAAAAGACAGCCTTCAGAATGAGAGAAAATAATAGCAAACAAAGCAACTCGCAAAGAATTAATCTCAAAAACATACAAGCAACTCCTGCAGCTCAGTTCCAGAACAAGAAAAGACCCAATCAATAAATGGGCCAAAGAACTAAACAGACATTTCTCCAAAGAAGACATACAGATGGCTAACAGACACATGAAAAGATGCTCAACATCACTCATTATCAGAGAAATGCAAATCAAAACCACAATGAGGTACCATGTCACGCTAGTCAGAATGGGTGCTATCCAAGAGTCTGCAGGCAATAAGTGCTGGAGAGAGTGTGGAGGAAAGGGAACCCTCTTACACTGTTGGTGGGAATGCAAACTGAACACGTAACTTTTTAGGAATCATGAGACTCTGAAGGAGAAACAAGCTGCTCTGGGAGATAACACAGTCATCGTTTAGTAACTGTGAGTGGTTGGTTCTGAGACCTTGGAGGATATCAAAACCCAGAGATGCTCAAGTCCCTTTTATTAATATAAAACAGTATAGTATTTACATATAGTCTACATATATCCCTCCCATTATACTTTAAGTCGTCTCTAGGTTTGTTATAATAACCTTGTAAGTGCTATGTAAGTAGTTGCCAGGCTGCTTGGCAAATGCAAGTTTTGTCTTTTGGAACTTTCCCCAGATCTTTTCTGTATATTTTTGACCCGTGGCTGGTTGAATCCACAGTGGTTGAATGGAGAACCCAAGGATACAGAGCACCTACTGTACGTATATCTAGGTAGGTGGTCTAGCATGATCTGCTCATGAGGATTTGACCAACACTGGCTTGCCACTTCACTGTGGGTGGACCTGAATTAACCTTGAAATTTCTTTGAGCGTCAGTTTTCTATGTATGTGAATAGTAATCTTTAATTGGAGTTCCTGTGCCCTTTTGCAGTAGCACTAGCAATTTTGAATTAATTTGTATTAAGAAAGGCTCCCCCACAATTTATATATGTACCTGAATCTGCCTTTGGCTCCCTTACTTTTCTTCTCCTTCAAATGTGATGATTTCAAATTGTGTCCAAACTAGAGGTACTTAACTTTTGGAGGAAAAAGTACAGAAATAATGTGTGTTAGTTGGTAGAAGTGTTATAAAATTTAGAAAAATGACGATTTTTATCATTTCTACACCCAGGGAAGACCCTTGACATTTTAGTGATCTTTCAGTCTTCTCTGTGCACATACATAGTTCATTTAAAAAAAGACAAGGCTAGTTGGCTAGATAGTATCATATTACAAATACAGTATGTATTTAACTTTAATTCATAATTATTATGATCACTGTCATTTAATAAATTTATATAATTATTAGATTATATAAATTATACAACTATCATAACATATAATTTAACAAAATATTTATAATATATGTTATCTAGTTATAAATATTTGTGTATTAATAATTTGATAATTCTGCATTTTCACTTAATGCCACATGAATTACATAATACAATTGTATCTAATTATCTTCTATGACATAATTTAATTTTGTTAAGGTTGGAATGATGCATTTCTCAAATGCTTGGTAGAAGGTGTTCATAAAGCCATTTGAATCTGGTATTTTTGTGTGTGTTGGACAGAGGAAAGGGGAAACATTTAAACTCCTCTAGCTTTCAGTAGTTGTAGAACTATTAAGATTATCTATTTCTTTCTTGAGTCAATTCTCCCCACCTTTAAACTGTGTTCACTTTATATATTTGGGATCTTGTCTGTCTCTAATATTCAATCTTTTAAAGAAACTAACCTTTTGCTCTGATCTTCAAACTTTACAAAAACGTATACAATGAAAAGGAAGGCATCTTCTCAGCAGAGCTGAGACCTTTCCAGAGGCAGTCAGTGTACTTTTTCTCAATGACATTTTTATCTTTTTACAACCCTTTTATTTTTTACTAAAACAGGATGAACAGTATGAGACGTAGTGATCTATACTCTCTTGTTTTCTCTCTTCTTTTTGTTTGTTTGTACATCAACCTCATTTTTAATGCCAGTGTAATATTCCACTTCATGGATGTATCCTGTTTAATTAAAAGTAGTTATGCTTTTTTCCCAGTAAAAACCTGTCCCATTTGTTTGATATAACCTAAGAACTTGATTTATTAACCTATTGTAGTAATAGACATAATCATTTCAGAGGTCCAACAAGCCTTCCATGTGCCTTACCCTTTCACAAATAAGTTGAAATTAAAATGTTCGTTGCTCTATAATAGCCTCCTTGGAAGAGGGTATGTTCCATTTAAGTATTTTTAATTACAAACACAACTCTCTTCTGTAATTTAAATGCCATGTGATGTTGTTAGCACTTGAACCCCTGTTTCTTCTATAACTTACCCTAATGTGCAGTTTGAGAGATAGGTGCCGTCTTATGCTTCCTCATGGCTGCCCTTGCCACTTATTTATTTATTTATTTTTCATTTATTTTTATTAGTTGGAGGCTAATTACTTTACAGTATTGTAGTGGGTTTTGTCATACATTGACATGAATCAGCCATGGATACACATGTGTTCCCCATCTCGATCCCCCCTCCCACCTCCCTCTCCACCCGATCCCTCTGGGTCTTCCCAGTGCACCAGCCCCGAGCACTTGTCTCATGCATGCAACCTGGGCTGGTGATCTCTTTCACCATAGATAATATACATGTGTCGATGCTGTTCTCTCGAAACATCCCACCCTCGCCTTCTCCCACAGAGTCCAAAAGTCTGTTCTGTACATCTGTGTCTCTTTTTCTGTTTTGCGTATAGGGTTATCATTACCATCTTTCTAAATTCCATATATATGTGTTAGTATGCTGTAATGTTCTTTATCTCTCTGTCTTACTTCATTCTGTATAATGGGCTCCAATTTCATCCATCTCAGTAGAACTGATTCAAATGAATTCTTTTTAATGGCTGAGTAATATTCCATGGTGTATATGGACCACAGCTTCCTTATCCGTTCGTCTGCTGATGGGCATCTAGGTTGCTTCCATGTCCTGGCTATTATAAACAGTGCTGCGATGAACATTGGGGTGCACGTGTCTCTTTCAGATCTGGTTTCCTCGGTGTGTATGCCCAGAAGTGGGATTGCTGGGTCATATGCTTGCCGCTTATTTCAAGTTCATCTTCTTACATGTCTTTGAGATGCTACCTTTACTATGACTAACTTTTCATATACTTCTGGAATTTAAAAAAATGTGTTCCCTTGGTTGATCTGCCAGTATCATAGCTTTTTAAAGTCTTTTTATTTTTAAATGACTTTGTACTTATAAAAGAGAAAAATAAGAGAGTTCCTATGTACCCTTCAGTTAGTTTCTCCTAATGTTAACATCTTATATATCCATAGTATAATGATAAGAGCTAAGAAATTAGCTTACTGATACAGTACATTTGACTTCGTACTCTTTTACTTATAATGGCTTTGCAGCAATTATTTAATATGTCATAGGAATACTCTTGCTCTTCCCTTCATATTTTCCCTTGTTTTTGCTTGTTTTTTCTTTCCAGTTGTCTAGCTGTAGCAAACAAAATAAAAAAAATTTTTTATATAGTATTTATTTGGGGACCATGTAAAATTAACTCAGGGAGAAAGGACATCATTATGCTACTGAATCTTT